>NW_020664409.1:77148121-77254012 GCF_002925995.2 Terrapene triunguis
ATTTTCCCGGACATGTCCGGCTTTTGGGGATTTCCCCCCGGACGGGGGTTTGAATCCCCAAAAGCCGGACATGTCCGGGAAAATCCGGACGTATGGTAACCCTACAGAACATGAAAAGGTGGGAGTTGCCCTACCAACTCTAAGAGGCTAATTAATTAAGATGATCAATTATCAGCAGGAGAAAAAAAACATTTGTAGTGATAATCAAGATGACCCATTTCAGACAGTTTGACAAGAAGGTGTGAGGATACTTAACATGGGGAAATAGATTTAATGTGTGTAATGGCTCAGCCATTCCCAGTCTCTATTCAAGCCTAAATTGATTGTATCTAGTTTGCATATTAATTCAAGTTCAGCAGTTTCTCATTGGAGTCTGTTTTTGAAGCTTTTCTGTTGCAAGATTGCCACCTTTAAGTCTGTTACTGAGTGACCAGAGAGGTTGAAGTGTTCTCCTACTGGTTTTTGAATGTTATGATTCCTGATGTCAGATTTGTGTCCATTTATTCTTTTGCGTAGAGACTGTCCGGTTTGGCCAATGTACATGGCAAAGGGGCACTGCTGGCACATGATGGCATATATCACATTGGTAGATGTGCAGGTGAACGAGCCCCTGATGGCGTGGCAGATGTGATTAGGTCCTATGATGATGTCCAACTCTGTCCAAAAAAATTATTGCAAAATTCTGCAAATTTAATTTGTCAAAATAACACTACATAATCACGCCAGTTTCAATTATTTTGGTAATTTATTTCAAAATACCTGTCAGTGAGTATGTCTATAACAATACAGAGACACACCAAAATTACCCCAGGAGTAGAGAGTTAAAGAAACCCCTATGACAACCCAATTCCTGTTTCTCTGCCCCCTTCCCCTCCCCCAGAGATGGAGGACCAGACACCTACCACTTCTTCCCCCCAGAGCCCACCTGCAGAGCCCCCCCCCCACCCACACCCCCCCCCCCCCCCCCCCCCCGGCCCCCACCCCCGGGCCCCGGCCCCCCCCCCCCCCCCCACACACACACACATCAGAGCTGCGGGCCCGCCCTTGCCCAGACACCCGTCCCCCCCTCGAGCCCAGGGATCCAGAGGGAGAAACAGCCTGATGCTTGGTCCCAGGCTTGCATGGAGTTTCCTGCACACTGCCCTCTCCCTTCCTCAAGGCATGCTAGGAACTGCAGCTGCCAGGAACCCTCTAGCTCCTCTCTCTCCCTCCCCTCCAGTAGTGTCTTCTTTGTGCTACTCCTGAGGGCATTCTGTGCCAAAAAATTAAACATTCTGTGCACAATATTTTAAAATTCTGCAAGTTTTGTCAGTAAATAAATGCAGAGGCTCCAGCATGGCAGTGGGGTGCACAGGCCACTGGTTGCACGAAGGTGGGAAATCACCCTGCAGCCTCCCCATCCCTCACCCCGGGGACATGGACTCAGTGGGTGAGGTTGCACCTGACCCTGACACGGCACATGGCCTGGGCCCGCCCCAGAAACACTCCAGGGCCCTGCCCCTTTGCACCTGGTGCACCAGGTGTGAGTTAGGCAGACTCAACCAGGCAGGATCCAAGTGTAGAGGGGGTCAGTGTGGGGGGATCCAGGTATGGGGTGGGAGGATTCTGTGTGGGACAATCTGGGTGCAGGCAGCTCAGTGGGGGTGTAGGTATGGGGGGATCTGGATGCACAGAGGCTCATTGGGAAGAGGGATTCCAGGTGCAGTGGCAATGGAACTCTGCAGGGGCTTCCAGGGTTTGATAAACTGACACAACAGTGAAAAGAACTCCTGTCCCACATCAGGTTATCAAACACACTATTGACAGTATATCTTTTATATTGCTCACCATGCTGTTTAAATAAGTTCCATACAAGAAACATGAAGCCTGTGTTCAGTGAAACTCAACCTCAGTTTTTCCAGGTGAATTTATAGAACACCTGATAAGACTGAGGTATTGTACCACTAAACTACATGATATAACCAGTAAATACAAAAGAAAACACAGGATGAAAACAACTGTAGAATCACGAGGTTATTTGTCTCAGCTTTGTGGTAAGCCAAGTATTTATGAAATGTTTGGGAAAGTCAAAACTTAGTGTCCTATTACTGCCAAACAATGTTAAATTATGAGACACAATTATTTCCACTGTAAAACAAAAGAGTAAAGAATTTCATTTATGTTTTTGCATCTTGTTTTTCACCAATTCTCCCTTATCTCCCCACCTAACCCCTCCAAGTTTTTTCCTTCTCACTGAACCTTTAAACAGAAATTGTATTCCACTTGTTTCTTGTGGAAATGTTTTGTCATCCAAAAATATCACTCAGATCTTCATTTGGAATTATGCGTATTTATCACGTTTATGGTCTGCCAACTGTACATTTACACTATGCTCTCCACATTTTGTTGAACGCTTCAAAAATATATCAAGATTCCTCAAGGTGTCTAAACATTGATCAGTGTAAAAATGAAAAACTAATCTCTAAATGTTCAGACTCTTTCAGACTGTAATTTTTGTTGAGGAATTTAAACAATAAAGAGACAAATAATTAACAACAGATTACACCTTTATGGATATCTGAAAGCATCAGCTGTCTTAAGTTTTATTTTATACTTTTTTACAGTTAGTCTAAAATTACACTGTATAGTTACCACACTGTACCTTGTCATCATTGGGTCATTCATTTCTGTGTTCCCGATATGGCTGTAGAAGACAACTGTAATGTAAAAGTTGTTCTGCTTATTTGTGGGAAATTATTGTACACAGAGCTTTTGGAATAAGGGACTACTTTTAAATGTCTGGTCACCTCACAGTATATGTAGAGCATTTCCTAGAGGAAGTAAGCACAAGGCCAAAATGTTTGATGTGTGATCCACTGTAATTCCTTTCATGTGTTCAGTGGCTTTTATATGATGAATGCAGTGCGACCAATTCTGACCTTGGTGTGGTCCAGTGCATTTCAATTTGATCTTCCTATATGAATATTACAGGGCACCCACCTGCCACCACTGCTGTAATTAATATTTTGTTTATTTCCTTAAAGATGTACCATACTGAGTCCCAAAGTCAGAGTAATTGAAATAATTAAACAGTATATTGAATATATTTGTGGGGCTTTAACTTCTATATATAATACAATACCTTTTCACTCCATCAGAGGATCTCAAAGTACTTTAAAAAGAATTAATGAATGAAGTACTTTAAGGTAGAAAAATATTATCTCCATCGTACATATGAATAAACTGACAGACAAAGGTCACAATGGGAGAACAGGAATGAAATATGGGTCTTCTAATTTCTACTTCTATGTTGTAACCAGAACAGCACGCTCAGTTCCATAGGGAGGATTATTAGCAGAATGCATGCTATGACAACCTCAAGAAGTGAATGCAGATCTCCTGACTTCTGCTCCTATGCATTTACCATAAAACCATCTTTCCTCTCTTTTTTTTTACCTTTTCTATGAAAATTATTCCTGTGAAAAAGATATGCAATTGAAAGGTAAATGGTTACTGATGATTCCACCACAATGACTGATGGAATTGATCAAGAAAAGGTCACAAAGTAGTTAATTATACCTTTTGTTGGACCAATGACTGCACCATACCTTAAGCAAGGGGTAGGGGCGTTGTCCGGCTTGTCAGGGTAGGGGTATAACGCTTTACAGTGGAGTGGGAGGGGAGGGATGAGAGAGAAGCACAGAAGCTGCTGCAAACCTAGAGTGGGTCAGTATGGTTATGCTGACTCATCCCCCAGGGACCGGAAGGGCTGGGAAGTTGATAAAGGGCAAACATGGCGGGAGAATCCCTTTTCTCCAGACCTAGGATTACCACCTTTGAAATGCAAAAAACCCAATATCCCCCCACCCCACATACAAGGCAAGCCGGCTGCAGTCCCAGCCAAAAGATAACTCCACAACTCCCCCTTCAACAGCCACTTATAGTATCTCGAGAGATAACACATATAGATAAAATTGATAACATCACTGATAACAAACAGGCGTTTGTTTTATCAGCACATTTTGCCTGTTAGTCTTTGTAGTCTGTTGTGTTTAGCCAGTTATCACTGAATGTACAGTTTCTGATGTGAGCTTTTATTGGGGGGGAGTGTAGTAGAATCACTCGCACCATCACCCTGTTCTTCCATTATTTAATATGCCTTGCACATTTCCTCACTCTCGTGTGACTCACACCCTCTCTCACACACGTGCGGTGCACTTGCATGTTGGTGGGCAGACAGCTGCTTTATTTTCAACAGTTTGGATCTGTTATTGCTTACATCTGTGGAAGTGGGAACACTGCAGCATCTTTAGCTGGACACAGAAACTTTTACCATTAGATATCCCGGTGTATTGTGATGATAATGCAAATTTTTAGACCAATGTAAAAAAAATGGCAGATTAAATTATTTTTTTGACAACTGGCAAATCCAGAGAAATAAATCATCCAGGCTGGTCAAATGCTGACCAGTTGGTAACCCTACCTGGATCATACGGAGTAGCATCTACCCTCCTTCCCCTGGGAAGTGGCAAAAAAAAATGCCAGGTTTGGTCGGGACTCGCTGTGGGCACTGCACTAGCTGCTCCTTTATCGTGGGGTTGGGAAGGAATTTTTCCCTCACCACCAGATTGGCCAAGGTGGAGTAGCGTTTTTTCCCACCTTCCCCACAGCGGGTTCAGGGGGGGCTTTGTTATGTTGAGTAGGGAAGGAAGTTAGACTATGATGTCGCAAGACATTATGTAAGTGTGAGGCAGATGTCCAGTGCAAGTGCTCCACAGGGGAAGTATACAGTGACCAGTTAAATGGCTTGGTAAAGGAGATGCTTGTTAAAGGAGCGGAATGGGGGAGAGAAGGGATTTGGGGCTCTTATGACTGGCACGGCGAGCCAACCCCCCTTCCCTTATAGCCCACCTTAACCCTCATTCAAGGGCGGGTTGGGTTGGTAAGGTCCAAGCAATGGGTTAGCTGGGGACCATGATAGAAAAGATATTGAAATGATCATGGAGTTACCTGCACTGTACACTTTTATTTGCTGGGTAGTCCCAGGCATCTAATAATAAAGCTGCGGCCTGATTAAACCACATCACTGTCTCCTGTCCTTTCAGTATAACCAGATAATTAGTTTATAATGCACAAGCTTTCATCTGAAAACAGTCCCTCGGAGTAAATGAGTTTTTGGTCTATCTTGTAAATATTTCTGTTCTGAAGAAACACCTTTCAGAACAATTGTATGGGAAAAAATGGACTGCACCAGCTGGGCAAGAGTAGTGCTGGAAACACCCTTTAAAAACTGCTTGATCTCATCATTGCTCAGTACATAAATTTTATTTTCAGTGCCGTTACCCATACACAGCTGCTAAGGTGTCAAGGATTTCTTCCACTGCCAGTACTTGAATACAGTACAGGTCATTTTATTAGAAATTTGGTTATTGTAAGAGTTCCTGGTCTGCCTTTTATTTTGAAATTCTTATTTTGAACTCTGTAAATTTGTTATCTGATAATAATGCTCTTTAGAAGTTCCTCTGCCATGTTTTGTTTTGAGACACTACTCTCTCAAATCCTTATGTATATACATTTTGTTTCTAAATGTGGGGGAAAGGGAAATGGGGAAGTTAAGGCAGTAAATGATCTAAAAGTTGTTTCAGGTATAACACTAGTCCTGCAGTCTCTCTTGCCAATTTTTGTCACATATTCATCTTTTTTTTAAATGATTTATCTATCCTGTTAAAATGTGAAAAACCCACATAAACAAAAGGTGAAGATGGCTAATATTTGGGGAAATCAGTAAAACTGACTCTTAAAGGGTTGTCAAATGTACAAAGTTAAACACACTGAAAAAGTAGAGAAAATATTTTTCTCTAATCTTTCAGATGTTAGTAATCTTGTGCTACTTGTCACACTAGTCAGACCAAAATAATTCAGACAATATTATTTTTAGTTAATAGTGTCTGTCTAATATTTAAACATTTTAATAGTCCTAGAGGCATTTAGGACCTTAGATTTTAAGACCTAGCTTGGCATTTTCCTATATTATAATTTGCTTAAAACACACACATTTGTAATATGAAAATAAAACTATTCAAAGTTATATATATTGCAAACTATTATGTATACTGTTTATCTAGCTATCTTAGCTATTTCTGTAGGGCCTATCACAATAGTATGCATTGTCTTTTTGTAAATCAAACATGCACATATGACTGGTTAGCCACATGCACTCCCAAATACCTGACCTGTATTTGTGAAGTTTTATGATTCAAATACAAGATTTTAAAGTATTACATTAGCAGATATGGCAATGCTAATGTTATTCTGTAGTTGTGGAGCATATAATAGAGTATTATTATACTAATACAACATACTATTGCATATTAGAATTCTTCCAACTCCCTATCCTTTTTGACATAGTATATTGACAACTGTTTTTAACCATGTTGGTATATATAATGTTGAGTCTTTAGCAAAAGTTAAGTTAGTGTTTTAACTCATAGCTATAGAAGATGGAGATCAGTGCACCCAGGATATCCAATCAATTTAGTATCAGAGGGGTAGCTGTATTAGTCTGGATCTGTAAAAAGCAACAGAGTGTCCTGTGGCACCTTTAAGACTAACAGATGTATTGGAGCATAAGCTTTTGTGGGTGAATACCCACTTCGTCAGATGCATGTACATGACTCAGGACTCTCTGTTGCTTTTTACAATCAATTAGTGTTATTTTCTGCATTTCTGCAGACTCTAAACTTCCTTTTTTTTAATGAAGTTTCTGGCTGGTGGTTGTGAAGCTAGCCATCACTATCTCAACAAGTGCCCTGTTGTCTTTATAAATATGCACCCTGATAGAGTGATACAATAGCACCAAGGGAAGTATTAAGATGATCTTACTTTGATGCTTTGTTTTCCTATCTCTCATGCAGCACCCCGGCCTTCTATTTCACATTTTTCATGTTCTAAAGGGAGTATGGCAATCAGTGTCAGAATAGTTTGGTGTGAATATACAGTTTAGATTTCAATGTGTCCATCTATATGTGCAGTTCATATAAATGACTCTTATCCCCTCCCATCTGCCAAACCTGCACAGTCATCCAGTGACAATTCCACCAAACCCCCCTGCAACTTTTTCCCACCTCAGTGCTATAACTGTGTACCCCCACAAGCTGGAGAAAGCATGCTGAATCTCACTTCAATTGCAAATGCCCTATTTCACCTCAAATTTGCACACAGCAATGCTCAGAAAGCACATATTAAAATATACGCAAATATACATTTAAACTTCTGTGACCGCATAATCAGATATATGGAAATGTGTCTGATTTCATCCTATACCTAACCTAAAGTCAGAATAAGCACTTCCAGACATATTAGTTTCTTGGGTAAGATGGACTGCTCAAATACTTTCTTCTTTGAGTAGTGTCCCTATGGGTACTCCACTGTAGATGTGCTTGCGTCCCTGTGCTATTGATCAAAGACCTTCAGTAGCAGTGTCCATACACACTCTGTCTCTCCTCATGCCCTGCCATGAGGCTAATCACGCGCAGGCTAACCCCCCCTCAGTCTTTTCTTAACTGCCTCTGGCTAGAGACAGAGCTAGTCGCAGTCCGTTATGATGATTGCTTTCAATTTTGCATTTCTATAGTTAGTTAACCTCTTAGTATTTATCGTAGTTATAGTTGTAGTTTTTTCCCATTTTCTTTTTTCTCCTTAAATTTTTTTTAAAAGACTTAATTTCCCCCAGCTTTTTTCCTTGTTGGGGACCCTTCCCCCAGTGGGGTATGCCCAGTCCACTGGGCTTCAAGAAGTGCTTCTTTTGCAAAGAGGTGATCCCTGTCGCAGACAAGCACTCCCAGTGCATTTGCTGCCTCAGGGAAGGCCACATTCAACAAAAGTGTGGTCTCTACAAGCAACTCAGGTCCTGGTCTCATAAGGATAGAGAGCTCAGACAGAAGATAAATTTCATGGAGGCGGCTCTCCAACCCTCTCCAGACCCGCACCATGAGTCACCTGGCAGACGTGAGTCTTCCCCACAAGCCTCAACATCTAAAAGTTGTGGGTCGAAGAAACAAGCTGCTCACCTTTCTTATAAATCGTTGAAAAAAAGGGAATGGGAAGTCCCCACAGTGACCACCAAGATACCCACAATCGTTCTCTGGCACGTTTGGTATCCTCGGTACCTTTTGCACTGACATCTTCGCAGTCCAGTACCCCTGGCTCATGGAAGTCTAGAACGGTGTGTACCATCGACAAGTGTATAGACCCAGTGGGCATGGGCACTAAGTCAACGGTACTAGGGGACAAGGACAGGAATAAGCACTTCACTAAGAAGGCATTTCAGGTACACGATTATACATCTGTACTGTCATCTAGGCCTCATCCAGCACCAGAGCAACTGGTATGGACAACTTCCGAGTCCCTTCCAGTACTGCCAACGGCAGTGAGTTAGTCAGTACTGCCAGAATTCTGACACTCTAGGGACTCTGTGTATTATAAACAAGGTACAGTAAAACGTATTTATTTGCTCAGTGCTTCTCACTGTGTTAATAAGGACATTTTAACTCATTTTTTTATTTTAGCTTGTTTTTCACCTTTAAATTAATTCATTTATTTTAACAATGACAACTACATTTCCTCTTATCTGGTATTGTTCATGGTCCATATACCACATTTAGCAAAATAATTTCTCTGGGTATAGCAGGAGATGTCCTGTGTCTCCTGGTGTTTCACAGGAAACTGCTGTCACAGCAGATACCCATTCTAGCAGAAGCAACATCAGTGAAACAACAAGTTGAGACACCTGGCTTCAATTTCAGTTTTGACTTGCAGGACCCATGTAAAAGAAAACCTCATTCTCAAAAGGTGATCCATGCTAGCTCAGTGAACACAAATAAAAATATGAAAATATCCTTAATCTACCATTTCTAAACTTTTCCATAAAGTATAGTAGATACACTAGTATACTAAAATTGATATAAAAGTTATTAATTGAATTCACAATGGATAATTTATGTAGTCATCCAGGGTCACATTTATAATTGTATAATCATTTTGTGGTGTTTATAACTTCTTGAATAGACATATAAACCAATTGTGAGATGGATTACTTTTGCAATTAGTATGTTGAAAATAAATGGCAAACAGTGACTGAAACATACACCAATGAGTTGTAAATAAAATTCATTCCTGGTTATTCTTTATTGTTTCAAATGACTGATGTAGTTAAAAACTTTGTTTAAAAAATCTGTAATCTAAACATTCTCCATTAACATTTTGTTGTCTTTTAAATTAATGCTGGAAAGGGCCATGCTAGTTCCTGTGAACCTTGTGGCCTTTGCTTCTTTCTGTTCACATGTAGTGTTGCCATGAAAGTCAAGTGACTCTGTGGGGAGGTTTCTAAGAAAAGGGAGAGGATCAGATGATAAAAAGGTTGTAAAGACCTCTAGATGACTGAAGTGGAGGGACACTGGAGACACCAGGTATAGTCCGTGATGTGACTATACCATTTCCTGTCTTGAATATGATTTTTAGCCGGGGGGGGGGGGGGGAAGGCTATTGGGTGTTACTAAGACCTGGTTGGATGATAATTTTATTTTGTGCAATCTGGTCCCAGTATTTTTAGCAAATTCGTATCAAAGCCTGGATTGTTAAGCATTCGGGAGAGATCATCTATTTAAAATCCACCTTTGAATAGGGAGCTTGGTTCTTGGTTAACACCAGGTACTTTGAGCAACAAACCCTCTTGCACTGGTCAGAACCTACCTTTAGTATTTTCCTGATACACCAACTATGTTGTGTACAGTATTGTCAGTGAAGAAGTAGTTACTCACCTTGTGCAGTAACTATGGTTCTTCTAGATGTGTCCCCCTATGGGTGCGCCACTGAAGGTATGCTTGCATTTCTGCACAGCTGATTGGAGAACTTCAGTAGCAGTGTCCATTCTGCCCGCACATATGCTGTTTCTGCTCATACCCTGCCACAAGGCTAGTCAGGGCACACAGGCTAACCTCCCTCAGTTCTTCTCTACTGCAAAGTCATGGACAAGAACTCCGAGGTAGAGGAGAGGAGAGCGGGTTGTGGAGCACCCATACATTTTTGTCTTTGGGCAAGCTTACATTTCATTATTATAAAATGAGACAAATCCCTCACAGAACTGCGTGAGAGTAGACAATGGATGGCAATCACTTTTTAGAGAGATTACAGTGAGGATTTCAGGACTGTTTAAAGTATGGATTATGTAAATTTTGTATTTAAGGACTTCAAAAAATGCATAGTATTGACAGGGCCTATTACAATATAGGGTATCATGTAGATATGTGTCCAGGGAGTTTTAAATACATGTATTATTGTGCAGAATTGTCTTAGTTGTTGAACATTCACTTGGAACGCTTGAATCTTTCTTCTACTTCTGGCAATGATGGCATCCATCATCAATTAAGTTGTGAGGTATTGCTAACAATTATTTTGTTCAGGATTCTTAAATGTAATCATTAAACTCAGGACGATGGATGAAACTAAAATTACTACATTTGTTATTTCTTGGTACTCTGCATAAGCAGTACTCACAAACAAAATTGATTTTTGCCATGCTCATGCTATAACTAATAATAATAATAAAATCAAAAAAGAGACATTACTGATATTTGAAAATCAGCTATTGTAATTGTTACTCCAGGTATTTTGGGAACTTCTGTGTCATGGTTTGGAACCTCAGCCCTTGAGGGAATTCCCCTAGTGTGTCCTCCCCGGTCTCCCTCACCCCACTCCTTACCCCTCTCTTCTAGCTCTGAGACGTGGATGCTGAGATGTGCCATCTTGGGGGAGGGGCAGAAAAAGCCACCTACATCCTAATTTTGCAAACACTGCAGATTGCTCACCCCATTTGGGGTAACAGTTATCCTCTCTGCCCTTCCCTATCCTGGGATTTCCCCTGTCTGCCACTTTCTGGCAGCACCTATATCCCTTGCTTAACCCCATCCCTGATTTTACATAACTGCCTCTCTCCTTTCTCTACCTCCACCTGTTTGACCCCTGTGCATACAGTTTGCCTCCCTGCAAAAATTCAGCCCATCCCTCCCCTCTGATTTGCCCCCTCTGCACCCTTTTAGTCCGTGTTAATAGTGTGGAACCTATTGTGAGGGCAGAGTAAGGGTAGACATACCCTCACACTCCTCACCCTGGATCAGACTGTGGTGGGGATGTTGGGGTCCTCCTCTCCTATTTCTGCTGCTTCCAACTGCTGACACTGCCAGTCCTACCATTTCTCCTCTTTTGAACATCACTGCATCTGACTCTTCTCTCCTCTCTCCCTCTATGTTTATGTCATCTACCATTCACCCCACTCATCCCTCTCAGCCTTCCTCTCTGATTTTGATGTCTGGCTCTACCTCTTCCTCTCTGCACAATCTCATCCTTGGTGACCAGCTTCCATGTTGTTGACCCATCTAGCCCCTTAGCTGCACATTTCCTCATTCTCACCTTCTCATTCAACCTGCAACCCTAGTTCAACTCTACCACTCACCAAAGGGAACAGTCAGTTGACTTGGTTTTTACCAAGCACTACTCTCTCTCTCTCTCCATGATTCCCTGTTCTCCACTCTGGACTCTTTTGCCTCTCTCTCCCATTTCAATGTCTGACCTGCCAACCCACACCCCTGGCTCTTCCCCAGCATCTGCTGCCTCTTCACTGCTCTTGTACTGTAAAGCATCTCTGGTGACCAGGCTGATTTCTGCCCTCTTCCTAGCTAAACAACTGTACTTCTCCAACGTAATTGAGTACCACACTCACAATCCCAACTGTTTTTATGCCACCTTTTCCTCACTTCTCAAACCCTTCCCTTCTCCTGCTTCCAGTTCTCTCTTCATACAGAATCTTACTTATTTTTTCAAAGAGAAAATTGAAAAAATGCGATGTGACTTTCCCTCTCCACTTTGCTCACTTTTCCTTCTCCTTCTACAACTTTCTCCTCCTCATCATCACAGACAGAAGTTTCTCACCTGCTCTCCATATCTAGCCACTCTTCTTTGTCAGTGATTCCCTCCCCCCCCCCCCATCCCATCCCATCCCAGTTCCTGATCTCCCTCACACCCACTCTCATCTCCTCCCTTAGTTTTCTCCTTAACCTCTCACTGTCCTCTGTTTCTTTCCCCACACAATAGGAGCACGCTTTAGCCTCTCCCATTTTTAAAAATCACACCTTCGATCCACTTGTCTCTCCAACTACTGTTCATCTCCCTTTCATTTGTAATTTCATTGAATGTGCTGTCTACAAACACTGTCTTGAGTTCCTCTCCTTCAGTTACATTTTAGACCCTCTCCAGTGCAGTTTCTGCCCCTTGCGTTCCATTTCTCTCACAGAAGTCTCTTCTTAGTGAAAGCACAGAAGCAGGACTCCATCCTCATCCTTTTTTGACCTGTCAGCCACCTTCAACACCCACTCTTCTTGAAATCTTGTCTTCCCTTGGCTTCTGTGAGCCTGTCTTCTCCTGGTTGTCCTCTTATGTATCTAATCTCTCCTTCAGCATGTCTTTTGGAAGTTCCTCCTTATCCCCCTTGTCGCTTCACATGTTTGTAGGGGGTTTTCCACAGAGTTCTGTCTTTGGTCCCCTTCTCTTCTCCCTTGACACTTTATCTCTGGGTAATCTCACCCGCAAATGCAACTACCTTCTCTATGTGGATGATTCACAGATCTGTGTCTCTACTTCAGACCTGTCTCCTGTCCAAACTAAAATCTCAGCCTCTCTCTCTGATACCTCCTCATAGATGTCTAGCCATCAGCTCAAGCACAACATGGCTAAAACAGAATTATTATTATTACTATTTATTATTTTATTAATATTTATTTTGGTACTGCCTAAGGACCAACTAAGAATGGGGCCCACTGGGAAAACACAGGGTGGTAGATTGTCCTTGCCCCCAAAAAGCGTATAGCATAAAAACAATCTTAATCTACCCTCCAAGCCCTTCCCCCACTGCCTACCTTCCCAATCACTGTGGACCATACCATCATCCTGCCTGTCACTCAAGCCCATAATTTAGGTGTCATCTTCAAGTCGGATCTCTCTCCTGGTCATGACATCCAGGCTATGTCTAACTCTTGCCAGTTCTTCTACATAACGTTGCTAAGCCTTTCCTGTCCATCCACATAGCTAAAAGTCTTGTCCAGGCTCTTATCATCTGGCCTCTCAAATACTGCAACATCCTTCTATCTGGCTTTGACAAACACAATCTAGTCCCTCTCATATTTATTCAGAATGCTGTTGCAACGATCATTTTCTTAGCCTGTCACTTTGACCATGTCCCTCCACTGGCTCCCCCTTCTCTATTGTATCAAAATATCAGCTACTGGTGTTCATTTTCAAGGCCCTTCACAGCCTGTTCCCACCCTACCTTTTATTTCTCATTCACTTTTGAGATGTCAGCTCAGTTACCAATCTCCACGCACTTGTTACATTTTCCAACAAGCACCTTCATGTTTTCTCCCATGCTCCCTGTATGCTTGGGAGGCGCTCTCCGTAAACATCCACATCATTATCCTCCTTCAAATCCCTCCTCAAAAAAATCTCCTTTGCTATGATGCCTACTAAAAAATTGGCAATAATTAGGCAGCTGGTGCAGTGAGAGTACTGTCTGTCATGCTGACCAATATTGTCTCATTATTTCATTGTACTCCCCCTGTTTCTCTGTATCTAGCTGGTGTGTCTCGTTTTATACTTAGATGGTAAGCTCTTTGGGGCAGGGACTGTTTTTGTTCTGTGTTTGTACAGTGCTTAGCACAGTGGGGTCTGAAGCACTACAGTAATACAAATAAATAATAACAATAATAATTAGCTTTTTTTCGTAGTTTCCTTGATATGGTCCATTGAGTAAGGAGTTTTCTGGCATGATGTTTTGTTCATAGAACCTGTGTATTCTCCAAGACCAGTACTATCCCAATGAATGATGCCTTGCATTTGCCACACTGCCTGTCTACCCTCCCCAACTTCTTCGTGGGAGCTATGGGACCATCAACTGTTGCTTTCAGAATCTCCCTCTAGGAGAGGTTTCATAACACATAGGGGGATCTCTGGCCCAGTAAGCAATAACAAAGCCATGGAATCACCATGGAGTTGAAAGAGAGAAAATGGGGAGTTCAAGGAGTACAGTACCACAGAGACCCACTCCATGGCTGCCCCCTACCCTGATTCAACCATTCCCCACTCATAGATCAGGGTTTCAACACTGCATCTGGGATGGCTGTGTGGGTTAAGGTGAGGAGTGAAACACCAGATCTAAAAGGAGTTCACATCCACCACCCATAGAAGCAAAGGGAACAGTTTGACCTACATGTACTGGGAGTCTCTTTCTTTTGGATTTAGGATAGGGAGACGCTGTCACCTTCAAAACACTGTCTTCAGTGTTTGTGGTTTGAACCAAATAGATTTGGGAAAGAAAAGAAATATGTGGATATATCCATTTAAACATTGACTGACAGTGACTTTGATTATTGTTAAATATTTGAAAATCACAACATAATTTATATTAATTTTAAAATGCCATTTTCTCTGGTTTATTTAGCATTTTGTTCATCTCACTGGTGTGTAAGTAACTTCTTTACTATGGGTCTCAGAATTATGCCTATTCAGCAGCAAGTAGTAACTGGTTCAACATGAGCTGTTCCTTGTATAAACATACAAAAGGCTTGACCCAGACTAAATCAATTTAAAAAGAAAAACATTAAATCTATGTTTCCTGTTACATGCTTAAGGTCTTCTTTGGTTTCTTATGATTTTACTGTATTATTGACCAACTATCATAGGCTTTAGTTTATCCTCCTACACCACCAGCTGAGCAGTTCAAATGGGATGGTGGAGTTATTTTCGGAAGGGCAAAACAATGACAATTATAACGTCTACATTGCATTTCAGCTGGTGAAGCAGCTTTTATGCTAGGGGTACGGAAGTCATATGAATCTTGGCTTACCCTTTTTCCTGATTTCAGTTGCTAGAAGGGTTTCAAAAGCAGCAAAATGAAAAAAGGGTGCAAAGTTCATAGAATTTGGAACCATGTATTTTCAAGACAAGGTCAATTGTAATACATTTTAACTTATTCTGGTCCATTCAGGAAGTATACTGAATAAAATCAGGGTGTTATTCATGTAAGTAATTGACAGAGAAACCCATGAGTTTTTATTTTATAGTATGTGTGTATGTATACAATTAGTTGGAAAAATTAGAAGCTATTTTTTCCCTCTTAGTATAAACTGACGCAATTCAATTTCAGATTGGTAATCAGTCATTAGCAAAATGTAACCAGCCATTAATGTGTTAGTTCTTCTGATTCTTTTATAAAAGTCCTCGAAAGTACACCTCATGTGATTGTACTGTTGTAGTTGTAGCAAAGGTTAGGTATCTCAACTCACATCATTTGCATGACTTACTTTCATAACTGGTTTGCAAAAGCAATTGCAAACCTGCTTTTGGACTCATTCTTTGCATAGGCAGATTAGGCTTTCTCAGCTACAAGAATGGAGTACTGTGCATATATGTTTTGAAAAGAACCCTTAAATAACCCATCATGCAAAGCAATACAAGCTAGCAACCCTGGGGAAAAATAACGCCAAGCATACATACTCATTGAGAAGGAAGTGCCTAGAAAGCTGAAATACTGAGACACCTCTCAAGATGATGATAGTTGGCAGAAAGTTACACATTAGTTTACAGTGTGATATGACAGCAAAAAAACTAACAAAATTAGGGCTGCGTACACAAAGGCACCATGCCATGAAATAGGGTGAGCATGCAGTGTTTTATATTGTAGTTCTGGTCTGAACACATCTGGGATATTATATATGCGTCTGGGCCCCACCTTAACAGAAAGTTATTAATCATCTGGAGGGGTTCAGAGAAAAGTAACAAAAGTAGAGGCTGGAAGGATTGATTTACAGTGTGAGAACTGAGTTTTAAAAGAATGGCATTTGTATGGAACTGTTAAGAGGTGGAAAAATTGGGAGGGTTGCAGAAACATAAGAATCTACTAATATTTCAAAGGTGCACACGTGAAGGATGGAAAGGAATTATTTAGGTTGTTACATGGAGTATTACTAGGGGTAATAGGATGCAATTAAGACAGAGAAAATGTAGCTTGAGTATCAGCATGATAGTGAGATATATTACGGTGTGGAATAGTCTCCTATGGGAAGTGGTACAAACCTCATTGCTTAAGACTTCTAAAACTGAATTGAATGAAATACTAGAAAAAAGGCAGTATGGGAACAATTTTGTATTGACCGTGGAACAGACTGGTTGTCCAATGGGTCTTTTCTATCTGTAGCTTGTTTGACTCTATGAATAGTAGTCATGCCTGTTCATTGCACCAGGAGATAAATGCCAGGAAGTTAGTTAATTTTTATTTATATTGAGATAAGTACATCTAGTCATAACACAAAATAAGGGCCAAATTCACCTTGGCCAGTACAATGAGGAGTTGCAGGGACACTTTCAGAATGCATCTATTGCTCCAATAATCCTGTTGGCCAGCATATGATTGTGCAGCACAAACTTGGGAGATGCAATGCTGGGTGTAGTTTAGGGTGACCAGATAGCAAGTGTGAAAAATCAGGACAGGAGGTGGGGGGTAATAGGTGCTTATGTAAGAAAAAGCTCCAAAAATCGGGACTGTCCCTATAAAATCAGGACATCTGGTCACCCTGTTTTCTCCTTCTCTGAAAAGAAGTCACTTCACTCTTAGCTGTTGTATGATACCAACTGCCTCTGATTGAGGGGCTGAACTTGCTACCTAATCGACAGACCACATCTTGAATTCCCTTTCCTTCTGCTTTCTTAACTGTTGGGAAAAGATCCTGTCCTCCTGCTTGCACTGCAAAAGGGAGAAAGTTTTCTACAACCTCCTTCCTGTTTTCCCCTCTGCAGCACAGGCATGGTCTAATCCTAAGGTTTTCTCACTTTATAATAATAAACTAAGGAAGCAATTTGGAAAGCAAGAAAATAAATATATTCTGATCCTATATGAGGTGTACAGGGGACATGATTTTTGCGGAGAACCCCTTTTAGTATCAAACTTCCTTCAGATGTTGCCTTGTGTTCTTTCTACTCTGTTTTCTCACTTATGCATCTAATTTATCTAGTGAGTATTTTGGAATGAAGGACAATCGAAATAAAAATGGCCTTTAGCCCAAGCATGTCAAATCTTCATTAAATTTTTAGATCTTATACTTGCAGCTGCATAGAATCTTTCAGATGTGAAGTAATAAAGATAAACTTTAGCTAAAGCACAAGTGTGTTGCTTAATAGTCCTCTAAAAATAGACAGTAGTAGCAAAAGCAGAAAAAATGTGTGTGAAATAATTTTTTTGTTTAAATCTGTCTATAAATGTGTATAAATGAAAGATAATTAAAACAACATATTGTATTGTATTTCCTTTTTGCTCCTTTTTGCATTTTTCATTTCTTTTAACCTCTTGGTTGGAAATATAGAGCGCAAATGTTTTTTATCTGGTGTCTCTGGCGGTAAAAATAATGATTGAAAAATGTGCTTTTTGGAATTGGATTGCGGAGGAGGGGAGAAGAAGGATTTCACTATGCCAGTAAACTAAATTACCATATGTTGTATTTATATTTTTAGAGAAATCTAAACACATGGACTTCACAGGATGTGTCTCTTGCTGCTTTTATTTTGGCTAATATTTCCCAAAATATAAGCTCCAGTCTTTATTTGGATTAAACAAAGCAAATAATCAAGTTATCATATGACCCAATGTCACTTGGTAATTTGTAATATGAATCACTGTACATATATCCATGAAACTGTGCCTTGCAAGGGAAATAAATTGCATCATAGTTGTTATGGATTAGACTTCTCAGGAGAGAGGGTTGACAAGAGCACTCTGAGTTTTAAAGATCACAGCATATTTATCTCTGGCGACATAGATTGTATGCAGTATACTTTTGCTTAAGTTTTGAAGAAAAATATAGGACTACTGCACAGTGCCACTGCATTGCATAATCATAAATGATTTGTTCAAAACAATAGGCCCTATGACCATTCATGTGACTCTACATATAGGCACACATGTTTTGTCCTCTGTGTGTGTGTAAAACTTTAGTTTCTTAACACCAATGATTAAATATTTTTGTAAAATTGATCAGTTATATGTGAAGATCAGAAACTATATGTGAATGGGAAGCTCCAGCTTAAAATATGTAATGGGTAAATTCATGAGGAAGAGATTACAAATTGGCATCGTGCCTTTTAATGGAAAATTGTAGGAATATCCGATTCACCTTATTTTCTGATGTATTTTAAAACTAGTATTAAATTCAGTTACACCTTTTTATTACATTATTAAATGAACAGCTTCCATTACTCTGTATAGTTTCAAGATAGAGTGGGCAAGCTGATTCCTCTAAAGATTCTCCACTGATCTTTAGCAGAAGTCTCAAGACAATTGGTAGTACAGTAATCCTCTAATAACAATTGTATCGCCTTCATAATTGTCTCAGCTGCCTCCTCTGGTCCAGAAAACTCTTGAATGTGTTGCTGAACATGGGTTTCTTTACATGTCTTTAAAATACTGAATAATAAACTGAAAAATACAATGCCGCAGAACCTTGCATTAGCCACACATTAAATAATTTGCTCAAAATGTTGCTCTTTGTTTCCTCATTTGTCAGCAAACTTTTAATAACAAAATGTTTTAATGAAATCTCATATTACTATGATTAAATTATTTTTACACAAGAAGGCATATTATGGAAATTTTACTTGTACCTTTAGGGACTTATAGCGAGTGCTGTGAATGGTTAAAACTAAATGTGTCAGAATAAATTAACAAAATACATTTTGAAATGTCCTTACTACTTTTATTCTTTCATGGATGTGCTAAATTTGAACAGATTAGCTCATAGTGGAGTTTCTTATAGTACTCTCCTGAATTCTGGTTGCAGAACACTTTTGGGTGACTTTGATAGTATATTTACAAAACACTCTGGCTGGAATTTTCAAAGGGGCCTAAGGAAGTTAAGCACCTAACACTTTCCATGGAATTTGGGTACCTTACTTCTTTGGACTCCTTGGAAAATCCCAGCTTCCCTTTTTTATAAGCTTCTAGTTCTGTATAGTCTTCTAAAAGTTTAAGTAATTAAGTATACACTTAATATATCTTCTTGCTATAGGGTCATATCCTGAAGTCCTTACAGAGAGCTTGATTCTGCCATCCTTACTCACATTTATTTCCACTGTTTTCAGTGGGGCTTCTCATACAGGCCCAATCCAAAGTGCATTGAAATCAATGGAATGACTTCCCATTGATTTCAATGGCTCAGCCCATGATACGGTATTACTCAACATAAGAGTGGCAGAATTGAGCCCTCCTAACTTACTGTGGGAAAATACCCATTGAGGTTAATAGGAATTTTGCTGATCATGATCGTCAGTATTTAGACCATATTTATAGCACTTAACAGAGTGGCAACTTTCTCTCTCTAACTCGCAAAAATCTTTCTATCATAATAGGAGAGCACTGAATTTGGGAATTCTTCGAGACCCTGGATCAGAGGTTGAAGACAGACAATACCAAATAGATCTGCAGTCTGTCAACATTGGTACTGCACAGTGGGATCAGCTGAAACCAGAGAAGGACAATAGTAAAGGAGGTGTGCTGACAGAGAGTGAAAGAAATTCTCAAAACCCAGCGCTTGAATGGAATATGGCCAGTAGGTAAGGAAATAATTCAAAACTTTGTGTCTTTCGGACAAAAAACATTGGGGATACAATCTACAGTATGCCTGATCAAAGTATTTTTTCTCTGTTTTTACTTTGCATTGTAAATATTTTCTATGAAATAGAGTTTTGAATTGTATATTTGAAACTGTTATTTGTATTATTGTTACGCTGTAATTATTGCATAGGTCTTTTGTGTGTCTATTTTCCTTAGAAATTCCTTTTTTGAATTCCTTATTATATGGCCATAGAAAATAACTCCAGGAGGAGATTTGGCATTCAAGTTCTTAGGCTAGGAATCTTTGGGTTTTGGGTTTTTTTGTGTCCTTTGTTTGTATTTTTACAAAGTTTGAATAAAGCAGTTTAGACATTTCTAAGTTAGGGAAGGACAAAGTAGAATTTTTTCTATTGGCTCCTAAATGGGTTTTTTGCTTCTGTAAGGGAAAACAACTGCATTTGTAGAATAACACATTTCAGCTGATTTGTCCATAATGTGGGCTGTAAAATATGCAAAAGAGACTTACAGCTGAAACAGGTTTAACACAGTTACTCCTGGATTGCCTATTGGGAGACTTCCATTTGGCTCATCTGCTAAAATTGCTTCCAGTGGACTTTAAGGATCTTGTTCAATTCTGGATCATAATGAGTCCAGCATGAGATGGGGGACTTTGCTGTGGGTTAAATTCAGGATATAATGTAGCTACACATAGTAGATACAGCATAAATACATTTGCTTGGTATTTAAAATTTAAAAAGAGATCTCTTTATTACGATGAATGAATTAGTCATCACAGTTTTGTTGCATTCCATGTATTTGCATTATAATGACTAATATACAATGCTTTTGAAATTCATACGGAGATGAATTTATTTTCTCATGAATGAGCATGTTACAATGTGTACTTTCATTATTCTATGATTCAAGCAGCATCTACCCTCATTTGTCGCTCTTGTAACTCTGTTGACTTCCATTGTGTTGTATACGTGTAACTGAGGGTAGAATGTGAATATATTTGAGAATCTAAAGTTTGGAAATACCTGAAAACAGATTGAAAAGAGGTACAGCAGAGAAGGTGAAGAGATGAAATGGTTGGTATTTATTGAAAAAGGTTTTGTTTGTTTGTTTGTTTACTCTGACTTTTTATGCTTTTATTTCTAAACTGTAATTGAGATCAGGATTAAATCTTTTTGAAAACAACATGAAAATGATTAGAGAGACAAGAGGGTGAGGTAATATCTTTCGAAAACTTGTCTCTCCCCCCAACCAAAGTTGGTCCAATAAAAGATATTACCTCACCCACTTGTCTCTCTAATATCTTGGGACCAACACAGCTACAACACCACTGTAATAACTGTATACATGAAAATGATAGAGATAGATGAATAGGCATTAGAATACTAGATAGGGAGAAGAAGAGAGACAAAGTGACAAAAGCACAGCATAGTTCAAGCGCTATCTTCACTCTTATCAAGTTTTACATGGATCTGAGAGTGCTGTGACAGACTGGTGGGAAAAGCACCTTAGGATTTTACTGTGGCCCATAGGACCAATTACACCACAGCTGCATATAGTATTCTGGAACTCCTGTGGTTAATTTTGAAGTTTTAAAACATATGAAAACTTTGTTTTACTTCTAAAATGCCTATTTAGTCATCTGAAAAACAGAATGATGATATTAGAACAGCCAAAGGTTTATGCTTCAGAGTGAAGGAAGTTGGTATGGTGGCCAGTAGCAAGTGCTCACAGCTCATTTTGAAGCTGCATGGATAACTTGCCCTTCTCACAAAATGGTGCTGTCCAGTGGCACTTCTTGAAGGGCAAGATGGTATTGACCCCAACAGACCTTCTAATTGGTCAGTCCAATGGCCAGACTGGCTTTTTCAAAGTTCTTCCCACAACTGACTGATATCAGTATAATCAACAGGCTTTGGTTTGAGCCTTATGGGTACATTTTTTGACCATGATAGGAATTCCTAAAACAGTATTAAGATTACAGGATAAGGGAAGCAGCTGTTACAGGCAAGCTGCACATTCTCCTTTCATAACTGCTAGAACTTTCTTCCATCTTGAACAAAACTCTGAGTGTTTTCGTTTGAGCTTGCGTTCAATAACAGTGTGTGTTTTTGTTTTGAAAGAGTTTTTAACGAATATTTAATGTGACATTTTAATTAGCTGGATTGACTTGTTCTTTGTGTTATGCAGTACTACTATTTTAATTTTATTCTGCATTTGTTTAATGCAGAGAGTAGCTGGTATGTGTGTTTGCTTGTCAGTTTGGTTTAATCTTATATACATGTACCACAGTTCATTTTCAGGATGTTCACATTTTTGCTTTTTACTTGGCAATCAGTTATGCTGCATCTGCGTTTATTTTATGATCTGTGGAAGTGATGTGCTGAGAACTGGAAGAACCTGTACTGATGTCTGCCATGTGCTCGGATATTTCCAGCATGCACCAAGAGAATGACTGCATGGTGTTTTACATGGTGCTTAGTGTTTCCAGGGTGAAGTTTATCTTGAGATTTCCTGAGAATGTCACAGATACTTTATTCTTTGCGTTAGTAGTGATACTATTTTCTTTCTTAATTCTTTGTAAGTTACGTTGATATGTTTAGCATGGAACATAGGGAATGGCTCTTTCTGAGGAACCTTTGGGTTAGTTTTATTGTTTTGGTTTTAATACATTTGTTTGATTTCACTTAGCTAGTCCCATACTCTGGTTTAGTAGGTCAATTATTTTTTTTAAGGTTCCTCTTGTTAGATGTGTGTCTGTAGCAGTGTATCTTACTCGTTTCATTATTTTTGATGTTTAGTTGATACATGTGTTAATGTATAGAATCAGATCTATGTCTTTTCCTCTGTGTAGCATTGTTTGATTACTAGATTAACTTGTAGAAAAGAATTCCAGAAAAGCTACTGTACTTTCATTTTCCAAGTGTATGTTCCAGTTTCCAGCATTCCAAGTATATTATTATAAATATATTGACCTTGGTAATTTTTAACAAAATCCTAAATCAGATGCTGCGAACACTGTCCATCCACACTGGAAGAACGATAGGCAGCCATGGATGTGGTTTAATTGGGCTGCAGCTTTATACACTTATAATATCTGGCAGTACCTGGCAACAAATTTTACAGTGGAGAGAGGAAGATGTCAGCTCCCTGCTGATCCAGACATAGGACCCCCAAATGCATTTCTTCAGGTCTCTTAAAGGGAGCCAAGAAAAGGAGGGGGGGGTCTGCTCCACACTGATGAGACATAGGAGCCCCAAACCCGCCTTATTCAGCTCCCATAAGGGATGCTTTCCTTCAAATCCTTGTCCAAACCATTTTATCCAATAACCACATCCCTTCCACACCGAATACCTGCACTAGACATCTGCCACAAGTTTTATGTATAAAGTTGCAACACTGTAATCTAGCCCCTCAACTCCACCTCACCAGATCCCAGACCAGCTGTGGGGATGGTGAAAAAAACCCACCTTGCCCCTGCCAGTGACTGTACGGGAAAAATTTCTTCCCAGCCAACCAAGGAAAAGGGGCAACTAGTATAATGCCCTCAGCGTGTCAAAAGGGAACTGATACTTTTGCCACGTTCAAGGGTAGTTGTGTGGACGAGTGTTGCCAGCCTGATCCTGGTAAAGAGGGTGTCTCCGTGGCTGCATGGAGTTTAATTTTTGTTATAGTCCTAAGTGGTGCACAGGATCTGGTCCAAAAAGTGAATGTATCTGAACCACTCGGTAATAGCGATCATAATGTAATGAAATTTAACATCCTTGTAGGAGGGGGAAATACCAAAGAAACCCACCATGGTAGCATGTAACTTCAAAAAGGGGAACTATACAAAAAAAATGAGAAAGATAGTTAAACGGAAATTAAAAGGAACAGTGACAAGAGTGAAGTGCCTGCAAGCTGCATGGAAACTTTTTTAAAACAAGGCTCAACCTATATGTATACCCCAAATAAAGAAAAACAGTGGACCAAAATAAAATGCCACCATAGCTAACCAGAGTAAAAGAGGAAATTAGAAACAAAAAATATATCTTTTAAAAATTGTTAGTCAAACCCTACTGAGGAAAATAGAAAGGAACCTAAACTCCAGCAAGTCAACTGGAAAAGTATAATTAGGCAGTCCAAAAAGAATTTGAAGAGCAACTAGCAAAAAACACAAAAACTAACAGCAAATTTTTAAAAGTATATCAGGAGCAGGAAACCTATCAAACAATTAGTGGGGCCACTGGATGATCAAGGTGCTAAAGGGACCCTCGAGGAAGACAAGGCCTTTGCAGAGAAGCTACATGATTTTTATTTTTATTTTTTTAGTTTTTATTTTTTTTGCATTGATCTACAACTACAGAGGATGTGAGGGATATTCTCACACGAGTCATTCTTTTTAGGTAACAAATCTGAGGAACTGCCCCCAATTGAGGTAGCCTCACTCGGAAATAGCTATCTAAATACTGTGGTGTACTGGGGATCAGGAATCATAACACTTCCAAATGTGAAATGTTTATACTTCATTATAGATGTTATAAAAAGTTCCCTAATGGGGCAATATATAAAAATAATCCTGGAAACAGTCAGACAGTTCTAATAAGTTTATGTACAAATGAAACCTGTTCACATTTATACCCTTTGCCTAATAGCATGTAGGGAACTGGGAATACTTAACCAAAAAGAAGTTTTCTTGATTGAAAACTGCTTTTTCAGCTTGTAGCCCTTCTCTCTCTGCCTCCTCTCAGTGGAAAAAATAACATCCCTGAAGGAAATAAAGAAATATATCCTCTCTTGAGACCTCGCCCCCATCCTCATGCAATCCTTCTACAACACCCAGCAGCAACTTGTGCTTCCTGCAGCCTGAATAAACTCTGTTTGAAAAACAATTGAGGTTAAAGGCATTACTGCTGTGTGTGGTAATGAACTGAGTGTGGCAATGTACTGCATTTCAGTTTTGTCCTTGGCAGACCACCATCTGGAATGACTTCCTGGGACTCTCCACTAGTATGTCAGGGAGCCAAGGAGCTATGGTACCAAATAGAACAAAATGTCACTCATAGTTTGTGAGAACCCTCTGAGAAGGTTTTTGCATTTTTTCTTTAGGCCTTACTTTTATGTAATTTTGAAAAGCAAATATATAAAGTTTTACCTCATAATGGATGATGCTTCAATAATAAATAAAAGAAAAAAACATGATCAGTAGACATATGGTATGTGTATTAGAGATTACTTGTGTAATCCTTCGGCCAGGTGGAGCCGGCAGCAACCAGAGCCGGGTTCAATATCTAGGGGTTCCTTTTCAACAATACAACACAAAACCGCCAAGAGCCCCAATCCAGTAACCTGGGGAAATTACACACCACCCCTGGGCGCCCCTGAGAGGCAATACTTCCCCACTCACAAGCACAGGGTCCGAGTGTAGAAAAGAAACTTTTAATGAAAGAAGGGAAGTAACCCGACATTAATTAGGGAAAATGCCGCAAGCAGGATTGATAATCATAAAACTGTGAGCAGGATGCCCACCCTAGAGGGCGTGGGGCAGTGTCTGCTGCCTCATGTTCTTGAGTTCTACAACCAAAAGTTCCATAACTGTGCCCCTCTCTGTTCCCTCACCATACCCCACTCACAGTGGTTGTCCTTGGTCAGTGAGGACCCAGGGTTCAGAGGTGCATCTGTGTGTGTTCACCTCCCGCAGGGGTAGAGGGAAAGAAGGCACTTTGCTTGCTCCACTATCTGAGCACTTGCTCTGGCTGGCCGCCCCACCAGCCGCCGTTCCGCTCGCCACCCCGCTCGTTCCTCTCCGCTCCTGCTGGCCGCCTGCTCACCGCTTCCACCTGCTGCCTCTCTGCTGTGACCTCTGCAGGTCAGTCTCTTGCAATTCCACCCAACTCTTAGTGATTGTCAGCTCTCAGTGATTTGCAGCTCTTACTGATTGTCAGCTCTTAGTGGGGGAACCTGAAGCAGACTGGAAGGAAACACTGTCGCTCCACAAGTGATTTCAACTCTATTGAGCAGTTAAAATAACACTGCTCTACAGCCAAAATGCTTCTGAAATAAATGTAGTCAAACTTTACTAATTCTGGGTCACTGAGAACGAAAATGATGCTTAAAATTGTTGATTGGCTCTAGTTTTCAAGATATGCTATTGGGTCAGTATATACGACCCTTGACTTGGGAATGGCGGAGGATAAGTGAGTTATAAAGGGAAGGGATCTCAGTTTAAATCAGAAATGACTGAAATACATCTTTGACTGGATCTATGAATAAATCTATGACTGGGTTTGGACAGTACTTGCTTTTTAGGCAAAACAATGAATGATGCAAGCTGAAGCTGGTATTGCGTCATACATGATATGAATTGCATCATGTTATTCCTAGAAGTCATGGATGATGCAATCATAACGAAGCTTACATCACTCTGCTGAACAAATTGCCCTATATCAGCTCTAGAAATCATACAGTGTCGTGCTCTCTTATTTGTCAGTGTTTGATTTTGCAAAGGGACACATTTCTGTTTAGCCAAAGTGAGCAGAGATGCCTCGTACTTGTGTGAACAGTGCAGATAACTTCTGCTATGTTTGTGGTGAAGTGACTTTTGCATCACAAAAGTGCAGTATAATCACTATGGTTAAGAAAGCCTATCACCTTTCTTTTGGCTGCAAAATTGGAGATCAGGACAAGAGGTGGGCCCCAC
Organism: Terrapene triunguis; assembly: GCF_002925995.2. Lineage (NCBI taxonomy): Eukaryota > Metazoa > Chordata > Testudines > Emydidae > Terrapene > Terrapene triunguis. The sequence continues at coordinate 77,174,500 of NW_020664409.1, forward strand.
ACATATGCTGCAACACTTGTGCAACAAATCTTCGCCAGTGGTTGAAGAGGAAAAGGAAATCTATGCCTTTTGCAGTGCCAATGATTTGGAGAGAGCCAACAGATCATACCAGCAATTGTTACTTCTGCATGGTGCCTCCAGTTGGGAAAGGTATGTCAAAGAAGAAAAAGTGGACTGTGCATTATCCAAACATTCCATCAGCTATACGCCCAGTACCCCACGGAGAAGGACTGCCGGTTCCTGATGCACCAGAATCATTCTCACTTGAGTCAGACGAGGAAGAGGAAGAGGATGAAACTTCTGATCCTGAACCATCAATGTCACAGGACGCACATTTTCTCCCATCCTCCTCCTCTGAACCACACCTCATAACACAAGGTGAACTGAATGACCTTGTCAGGGATTTGGAACTACCCAAGAGTAAGGCAGAGCTGTTGGGCTCCAGACTACAGCAGTGGAATCTCCTGGCAGGTGATGTTAGGGTTTCCATGTTCCGTGACCGTCAAAAGGATCTTGTCCCATTCTTCTTCATGGAAGGTGATCTTGTAGCCTGCAACAACATCGATGGTGTGATGGCAGCTCTCAACATCGTTCACGATCCAGATGAGTGGAGACTGTTCATTGATTCATCGAAGACGAGCCTTAAAGCTGGTTTACTGCATAATGGCAATGTTTTCCCATCAATTCCAGTTGGTCATGCAGTCCATATGAAGGAAACCTATGACAACATGAAACAACTTTTGAGGTGCGTAAACTATGACCAACATCAGTGGCAGCTTTGTGGCGATTTGAAGGTTGTTGCTCTCTTGCTTGGTCTGCAGACTGGATACACAAAGTACTGCTCTTTTCTCTGCGAATGGGATAGTCGTGCAAGAGATTCCCACTACATCAAGAAAGATTGGCCACTCCGACAGTCATTGGAGCCTGGGAGGAAAGGTGTTCAGCATCCACCACTTGTTGAATCAAGGAAGATTTTGTTACCACCCTTCCACATCAAGCTGAGTCTGATGAAGAACTTTGTCAAGGCCATTGACAAAACACAAGCAGCTTTCAAATACCTCCGTGGAAAATGTCCAAGGTTAAGTGAAGCTAAGATAAAGGAAGGTGTCTTTGTTGGTCCTCAGATTCGTGAACTTCTTTGAGATGATGCATTTGACCATGCACTGCGTGGCAAGGAAAAGACGGCATGGAAAGCCTTCCAGTTAGTGGCAATACATTTTCTCGGAAACAACAAGGCAGACAACTACAGGTTGTTGGTGGAAAACCTCCTCAAGGCATACAAAAGCCTTGGTTGCAACATGTCACTAAAGATACATTTTTTGCACTCTCATCTAGATTTTTTTTCCACCGAACTGCGGAGCAGTGAGCGACGAGCACGGCGAGCGATTTCACCAGGACATTGCAACAACGGAGAAACGCTATCAGGGCAAATGGAGCCCATCAATGCTTGTAGACTATTGCTGGATAGTGACAAGAGATGCTCCATTTAATGAATAAAAGAGACAAGCCAAGAAGCGCCGAGTAGACACTGAATAGGACTAAACTATGTACAGAATAGTTTTTGGCCTTTTGTTTCATAATAAATTTTATTTATATAACCCTTTTGCTGATTTTTAAAGTGTTACATAAACAGGACAGGTGAAATATTATCATGTAAAGCAACCATAAACACATGAAAAGACCTAGGTTTACAATTTATGATTAAAACTCTATCTACACAATATACGTAGACATAAAATGTAAAAACTTAAATATCTTAGAAACAGTAGCCAATCAGTTGTTTTAATTGTCATATTTGAATTCAGCACATCAAAATACATAATAAATAGCACATTTTATCTCTGAAGCAGACGACTTCTCAAAAATTGTAGACCAGTGTAACAAAAGACTCCTAATGTAGCCTATTTAGCTCTATCTTTGAACAGTGAGGAGGAACAGGTTAAATCAGACCAGGGACCCTTAAGGAAAGTCCACACCAGAGTCTGGCATTCGAGCCCCTGGCTTAGTGAGATCCTTTCAGCTGAGGGTGACCTCCTCATTCGGGACAAGTTAAGCACAGTTCTGCTCCCCTTTACTCATACAATAAAGACAGCAACATTGATAACATTTCACTACCTCTGCATTCAGTACTAAAATGATTTGTAACCCAACAGTAGCCAAAGTTGGTCACTTTGAGCAACACAGTTCTATCTGCTGGATTGGATATGTAGGCAGAGTAGGTGTGTACATGTAAATACAGTTTGCTCCTAAAGTCTCACCCCCTCCCAGCCAGCTGTCAGTGGAGAGCTCATTCAGACCGTGCTTACACTTGTGAAAATTTTAGGGACAAAGTGCAAGACTTTATTCAACTAACTCCTTTATTTCATTTGTAATATTTACATTAGCTTAAATGTCATGTGCACATCATCATACAGTACGAAGCCTTATACCAATTACATGCAAGTGCATTATTTTATTCTGTACCCCACTACAAAAAATGCTATTGGCTGCTGTTACAAAGATGGATGAAATGTTCTTTTTGCTCAGTCATAGTTATTTAACAGGAGTACCTTTATACAGCCAGGTGGCTGGAACTTGGTCATCTATATTAGGTATTTATATAGCCCTCATCATGTCTATAGTATCTGAGCACTTAGCAATCTTTTAATTTATTTATCCTCACAATACCCCTGGGAGGTAAGGAAGTGCTATTGTTTTTCGAAGAGTGTCCCTGTGGGTGCTCCGCTTTAGGGGTCTTGACGCCCTGCACTTGTAATTGGAGATTTGTGGTAGCAGAACCCGATTGGGCAACGCATGCGCCGTAGCCATCTCACACCTCTCCAAGCGGTTACATAGTGGTGTGCAGCCAACTGTCCCCCAGTTCCTTCTCTACCACCTTTGACTTGAGTCTGAGCAATCAGCAGTGCCCTCTCTTACCTCAGATAAGATTAATAGTAGATAGTTCATAGTGATAGTGTTAGATTCATTGTAGTTAGCTTCCCTATCCACTTGCCCTACTCTAATTTCTTTAATTTTCATTTAAAAAAAAATTCCTTTCACCTTCCCTGTCTACCCCTGTCTCTCCAGCAGTCAGACAGCTTTAGCCTCAAACAAGAGACCGACTCCCTCAGGCATGCCCGGTTCACCTAGCTTTAAACGCTGCCTGACTTGCAGACTTTCCATACCGGTATCGGGCGGCCACGCTTGGCGAGACACACGTTACTCAAAAATGCCCACACTGCAGAAAACTGACAGCCAGGACAAAAAAAGCCAGGGATCTCCAACTGAAGCTCCTCATGATGGAGAAATCCCTCAGGCCAGCCTCCGACCCCGAGTCCAGGTCACCCCCGGCCAACGGTCGCCACCAGCAGCAGCCTCTGACAGGGGCTCCACTTCAACAACGGCTGCCAAGGAGCTATTCCTAGAAAGGCTACCAAAAAGTGGTCGCAGACATCCCCGCACCAAGAATCGCCTAAAAGAAAGTGATCTCCAACTGAAAAATCTACCCCGGTGCCCATGGTACTGAGAGCGCCGGACCGCGAGACACCAAGAACGTCCAGCACAGAGAGTTCCTGAAGAGCTAAAGGCCCTATTCAGGCAAGCTCTATAGGAGGTTCACACACTAAAATAAAACCTTTCAGCTTGGCACCCAGCGAAGAAGCTCTCGGTACTGAGCAGTACAATGGCGCCACCTGCTGTACCTATGCCACACAGCTCTAAATCCTCAGCACCGGTAGCTTCAACTCATGCTCCTGGGCCTTCCGCCATGCCATCTCCAACACCGAGCCTCACAGTTCTGCAGTGATTCATGAGGCATACGGACCTGATAGTGGTCTCAATGCCTGAATTTCCTTTACTCGGTACAGAGGGTACCCATCCAGATCAGTACCAAGCCAGCTGACTACTCCCTGCAGATCAGCCCCTCTTATCTCCAGTGATGAAGAAGAGGAGGAGGATGCAGTAATATAAACTCCTTGCCACTCCTCACTCAAGCCAGGACCATTTCATCACCAACCACCTGCGGATATACGAGGATGGTATGGTCACCGCCCCCCATAACATTCCCACCTACCTGGTCATACTGGGATCCATGGGCAATGTATAGGGCCCAAAACCGCAGGCCCCCTAGCCCGCCTAGCTCCAGAACAGCCAGGTCCCCATCACCAACTGTCCCAGCACTCTCAGAAACTCAAGAGGAAGAGACCAAGAAACCTGAGGACACAGCCAGACATGATAATTCTCTGCCTACTCACCTCTCATCTTTATCACCGGACGAAACCATAATGCCACCCACACACACACTACGGGGGATGATTTCAAATCCTTTCAGGACCTCTTCAAAAGGGTTGCTGAATCCCTAGGCATTTCATTGACACGACCCAGAAGCTCAACATAAAATACTCCAGGCATCCTGTCACATTGCACTCCATAGTCTTTATGGAAATATGCTTATGTTATGGATATGACATAACTAAGATGTACTTTATGCAAGATGGGTCTTGTACAATATCATTGGAAAGGTTATAATTTACTGAATGTGATTATCCAATTTTTATGCATGTGTCATTTCTGTATCTAAAGTTAGGAATGTGGACTATGTAACAATCACAACTGGGTTTGTATTGGGAAGACACCCACCTGACAACAGGCCATCAGATTTGATGAGCCATCAGGAAGGGACAACAAAACCATGAATATACTAATCTCTCCCCCTCCTGGGAGGCGTCCAGGGATGTAACTATGACACTATTAGGTCTGGTGTTCTTGTCACCTGACACTAAACATTATCTGGGACTTCTTGTAACTTTCCACTGAGAGGGGTCGGGGATTAAATTTGGGAAACAAAGGATTCCTACCTTATGTAAATCCTATTTAAGAGTGGAGCGGAAGGCAAACGGGACTCCTCCTCCCCATAGCCTGTCTGCCCAAGAAGAAGGACTGCTAAAGCCACCTGAAGGGAAGGCAGGGGAGGAGTCCAGACTGAGACAGGGATCCAGTCTGAAAAGAAATATAACTGGAACTCTGAACCACAGAAACTTTGCAATCTGCCTAAAATAACATTTAGGGTAAGAAATTACATTTTGTAACCTGTTTCTTAAGTATATTGAGCTTAGTTTGCATACTTTGGTGTATTTGCTCAGTAATCTGCTTTGTTCTGTCTATTATCTCTTATATTCACTTAAAATTCACCTTTTGTAGTTAATAAACTTATTTCTTGTTTATAACATAACCCTGTGTGTACAATTCATAATTGAAGATGGGGGGTAAGAGGCTGTGCATACCTTCCTCCACATTGAGGGAGGAGGCAGATTTCATAATATATCTTTATCTAATATCTAATCTAATCTATTTTGGGTCTGCATTCCAAGGGAGGTGGACACCTGAGTGCTTGGGCAAGTCTCTTAATCTGAGCCTTCCGAGAACTGATCTCAGTGTCTGCTTTGTTCTGCAATTTGGGGTGGCCCTGCCTGTGTGTGTGCTGGAGGAAGCTTAATAGTTTGGCTCAGCAAGACAGGTAAAAAGGGTGCCTAGGTTGGCATAACAGGCAGGCTCAGTGGTATCTTGGCACATCATGTGACATCCAAAGGGGTGCAACCCCGCACACATCCCCAGCGGCAAAGATAGCCTTGCCAATTAATGATGCTATCATGGAGCCTGCAAAAATAATCTGGCAGACATCTGCTACGACACCACCTTCGTGTAAGAGGTCTGACAAAAAATATTATGTGCCAGCTAAAGAGGCTGAATTTTTATTCACATACCTCACACCAAACGCCTTAGTGGTGGAGGTGGTCAATAAAAGGGGGAAACAACACCAGGCCTGAACGACCCCATACGATAAAGAGTGGGAAAGGCTAGACCTTTTTGGGTGCAAAGCCTATTCTTCTTCGAGTGATTGCTCCTGTGTATTCCACAGTAGGTGTGCGTGCTCGCCACGTGCACCAGTGCCGGAAGTTTTTCCCTTAGCAGCATCCGTAGTGGGGGAGAACCGCTGCGACCCCTGGAGTGACGCTGACATATCGCGCCATAAAGGGGGCTGCATGCTCCCCCCACCCTCAGTTCCTTCTTGCCGCCAGTGAGCCCTCCCTCCTCGAGAAGGACAGGAAGGAGTTCTGGGCCCTTGTGGATGAGGGTGTGGCGGCAGCTAAAGCGGCGCTCCAGGCGGCCTCCGATGTGGTGGACACGGCCGCTCGTTCGATGACCGCGGCGATCTCCATGAGAAGGGCGTCCTGGCTTTCTCTCTCTGGGCTATCGGCTGAGTCACAGTCAATAATGCAGGACCTGCCGTTCGATGGTCGGGCCCTGTTTGCAGATCAAACAGATACGCGTCTGCATGGAATGAAAGACTCCCGTACTACATAGAATCATAGAATCATAGAATATCAGGGTTGGAAGGGACCTCAGGAGGTCATCTAGTCCAACCCTCTGCTCAAAGCAGGACCAATTCCCAACTAAATCATCCCAGCCAGGGCTTTGTCAAGCCGGGCCTTAAAAACCTCCAAAGAAGGAGACTCCACCACCTCCCTAGGTAACGCATTCCAGTGCTTCACCACCCTCCTAGTGAAAAAGTTTTTCCTAATATTCAACCTCGACCTCCCCCACTGCAACTTGAGACCATTGCTCCTTGTTCTGTCATCTGCCACCACTGAGAACAGCCGAGCTTCATCCTCTTTGGAACCCCCCCTCAGGTAGTTGAAAGCAGCTATCAAATCCCCCCTCATTCTTCTCTTCTGGAGACTAAACAATCCCAGCATAAGTCATGTGCTCCAGACCCCTAATCATTTTTGTTGCCCTCCGCTGGACTCTTTCCAATTTTTCCACATCCTTCTTGTAGTGTGGGGCCCAAAACTGGACACAGTATTCCAGATGAGGCCTCACCAATGTCGAATAAAGGGGAACGATCACGTTCCTCGATCTGCTGGCAATGCCCCTACTTATACAGCCCAAAATGCCGTTAGCCTTCTTGGCAACAAGAGCACACTGTTGACTCATATCCAGCTTCTCGTCCACTGTGACCCCTAGGTCCTTTTCTGCAGAACTGATACCCAGCCATTCGGTCCCTAGTCTGCAGCAGTCCATGGGATTCTTCCGTCCTAAGTGCAGGACCACGCCTCCCAGTTTAGTGTCATCTGCAAACTTGCTGAGAGTGCAGTCTACACCATCTTCCAGATCATTAATAAAGATATTAAACAAAACCGGCCCCAGGACCGACCCTTGGGGCACTCCGCTTGAAACCGGCTGCCAACTAGACATGGAGCCCTTGATCGCTACCCGTTGAGCCCGACGATCTAGCCAGCTTTCTATCCACCTTACAGTCCATTCATCCAGCCCATACTTCTTTAACTTGGCGGCAAGAATACTGTGGGAGACCGTATCAAAAGCTTTGCTAAAGTCAAGGAATAACACATCCACTGCTTTCCCCTCATCCACAGACTCAGTTATCTCCTCATAAAAGGCAATTAGGTTAGTCAGGCGTGACTTGCCCTTGGTGAATCCATGCTGACTGTTCCTGATCACTTTCCTCTCCTCTAAGTGTTTCAGAATTGATTCCTTGAGGACCTGCTCCATGATTTTTCCAGGGACTGAGATGAGGCTGACTGGCCTGTAGTTCCCCGGATCCTCCTCCTTCCCTTTTTTAAAGATGGGCACTACATTAGCCTTTTTCCAGTCATCCGGGACCTCCCCCGATCGCCATGAGTTTTCAAAGATAATGGCCAATGGCTCTGCAATCACATCCGCCAACTCCTTTAGCACCCTCGGATGCAGCGCATCCGGCCCCATGGACTTGTGCTCATCCAGTTTTTCTAAATAGTCCCGAACCACTTCTTTCTCCACAGAAGGCTGGTCACCTTCTCCCCATACTGTGCTGCTCAGTGCAGCAGTCTGGGAGCTGACCTTGTTCGTGAAGACAGAGGCAAAAAAAATCATTGAGTACATTAGCTTTTTCCACATCCTCGGTCACTAGGTTGCCTCCCTCATTCAGTAAGGGGCCCACACTTTCCTTGACTTTCTTCTTGTTGCTAACATACCTGAAGAAACCCCTCTTGTTACTCTTAACATCTCTTGCTAGCTGCAACTCCAAGTGTGATTTGGCCTTCCTGATTTCACTCCTGCATGCCTGAGCAATATTTTTATACTCCTCCCTGGTCATTTGTCCAATCTTCCACTTCTTGTAAGCTTCTTTTTTGCGTTTAAGATCAGCAAGGATTTCACTGTTTAGCCAAGCTGGTCGCCTGCCATATTTACTATTCTTTCTACACATCGGGATGGTTTGTTCCTGCAACCGCAATAAGGATTCTTTAAAATACAGCCAGCTCTCCTGGACCCCTTTGCCCTTCATGTTATTCTCCCAGGGGATCCTGCCCATCTGTTCCTTGAGGGAGTCAAAGTCTGCTTTTCTGAAGTCCAGGGTCCGTATTCTACTGCTCTCCTTTCTTCCTTGTGTCAGGATCCTGAACTCGACCATCTCATGGTCACTGCCTCCCAGGTTCCCATCCACTTTTGCTTCCCCTACTAATTCTTCCCTGTTTGTGAGCAGCAGGTCAAGAAAAGCTCTGCCCCTAGTTGGTTCCTCCAGCACTTGCACCAGGAAACTGTCCCCTACACTTTCCAAAAACTTCCTGGATTGTCTGTACACCGCTGTATTGCTCTCCCAGCAGATATCAGGGTGATTAAAGTCTCCCATGAGAACCAGGGCCTGCGATCTAGCAACTTCTGCTAGTTGCCAGAAGAAAGCCTCGTCCACCTAATCCCCCTGCTCTGGTGGTCTATAGCAGACTCCGACCACGACATCACCCTTGTTGCTCACACTTCTCAACTTTATCCAGAGACTCTCAGGTTTTTCTGCAGTTCCATACCGGAGCTCTGAGCAGTCATACTCCTCTCTTACATACAACGCAACTCCCCCACCTTTTCTGCCCTGCCTGTCCTTCCTGAACAGTTTATATCTATCCATGACAGTACTCCAGTCATGTGAGTTATCCCACCAAGTCTCTGTTATTCCAATCGCATCATAGTTCCCTGACTGTGCCAGGACTTCCAGTTCTCCCTGCTTGTTTCCCAGGCTTCTTGCATTCGTGTATAAGCACTTAAGACAACTCATCGATCGTCCCTCTTTCTCAGTATGAGACAGGAGTCCTCCCCTCTTGCTCTCTCCTGCTTGTGCTTCCTCCCAGGATCCCATTTCCCCCCTTACCTCAGGGCTTTGGTCTCCTTCCCCCGGTGAACCTAGTTTAAAGCCCTCCTCACTAGGTTAGCCAGCCTGCTGGCGAAGATGCTCTTCCCTCTCTTTGTTAGGTGGAGCCCGTCTCTGCTTAGCACTCCTCCTTCTTGGAACACCATCCCATGGTCGAAGAATCCAAAGCCTTCTCTCCGACACCACCTGCGTAGCCATTCGTTGACTTCCACGATTCGACGGTCTCTACCCAGGCCTTTTCCTTGCACAGGGAGGATGGACAAGAACACCACTTGTGCCTCAAACTCCTTTATCCTTCTTCCCAGAGCCACGTAGTCTGCAGTGATCCGCTCAAGGTCATTCTTGGCAGTATCATTGGTGCCCACGTGGAGAAGCAGGAAGGGGTAGCAATCCGAGGGCTTGATGAGTCTCGGCAGTCTCTCCGTCACATCGTGTATCCTAGCTCCTGGCAAGCAGCAGACCTCTTGGTTTTCCCGGTCGGGGCGGCAGATAGATGACTCAGTCCCCCTGAGGAGGGAGTCCCCGACCACCACCACCCTCCTCCTCCTCTTGGGAATGGTGGTCGTGGAACCCCCATCCCTAGGACAGTGCATCTTTTGCCTTCCAATCGGTGGAGTCTCCTTCTGCTCCCTTCCCTCAGATGGGTCATCTAGTCCACTTTCCGCATTAGTACCTGTAGAGAGAACATGGAAACGATTGCTCACCTGTATCTCCATTGCTGGTACATGGACGCTCCTCTTTCTCCTTCTGGACGTCACGTGCTGCCAAAATTCTTCACCATCCTTCTGTCCCTGCTGCGCCTGCTCTGAATCTTCAGAACATTGTGGCCGTAGAAGCATCTCCTGACGTCTGTCCAGGAAATCTTCATTTTCCCTTATGCAACGCGGAGTCGATACTCGTTTCTCCAGACCTCGAACCTTCTCTTCCAATATGGAGACCAGCTTGCACTTTGTACAGACAAAGTCGCTTCTGTCCTGTGGAAGAAAGACAAACATGGCACAACCTGTGCAGGTTACAACAGTTGATCGCTCACCTTCCATATCACCTTCCTCTTAAGAGCTTCCTCAGCTGTTGCAGTACCTAGTCAGAGAAACCTGCAGATGAAAGCCTCAGTGCGCTCTCCCCAGGCGAACTCCCTCTGTTAGCCTCTGCTGTTCGCCACTCAGCTGGTTCGCTGCTGACTACCCTGCAGACGCTGGGCCTGTACGTCCCACCGGCCAAGGACAAGCCCAGGCCTCACACCTCCGCCTCACAGGCTCGGGGTAGATATGAGCCCCCGCCTAAGAAGCAGCGGGAGCAGAGGCGCCGGTCACAATGCCAATCCCGCTTGGCCCCTCGTCCGGAGCCCTCTAAGGCCAGAAGGCCAGGGAAGCAGCGTTTTTGACTGCTTGCGGGGGGTCACTGGGCCTGTTGCCAGGTTAACCCCCCCCCCCAAGTTAATAAAGTTCAGGTTTGCAAATCGTTCACCTGCCTTCCGTTTGCAATGGTCCCGTATTACTACTGACCGCTGGGTCTTCAACACTGTATCCCTGGGGTACAGGTTGCAATTTGTTTCGCCCCCTCCCAATTGCCCTCCGGCCAGGGAATCGGCAGAGGACCCAGAACATGTGCTCCCCCTGGTCAGGGGGTACAGTGCCTCTTCTCCCTGGGAGCCGTGGAGAGGGTACCTTGGGAATTCCGGGGCAAGGGATTCTATTCCAGGTATTTCCTCATCCCGAAGGTGAAGGGCGGGCTTCGGCCCATCCTCGACCTGCGGAAGCTCAACCAGTTCTTGGTACGCTGCAAATTCTGCATGGTGTCCCTAGCCTCTATTATTCCTTCCCTAGACCCGGGGGATTGGTTTGCAGCGCTGGACCTTCAGGATGCCTACTTCCACATCCACATTTTCGAAGGTCACAGGCGCTTCCTCCATTTCCTGGTGGGTCAAGACCACTACCAGTTTATGGTCCTTCCCTTTGGCCTCTCGACAGCCCCCAGGGTTTTCACTAAATGTATGGCAGTGGTAGCGGCCCACCTCAGGAGGAGAGGGCTGCAGGTCTTTCCCTACCTAGACGATTGGCTGCTCAAGGGCAAGTCCCATCCCAGGTGCAGCAGCAAGTATCCCTCTTGCTACGCACCTGCTCCGCTCTGGGCCTAGTGGTAAACGAGGAGGAATCCACGTTAGTTCCAGTCCAGCGCATAGAATTCATAAGAGCGCTGCTGGACTCCCAGGCAGCCACGGCCTTCCTTCCAAGGGACAGGTTCGAGGTGCTCAGAGGCCTCGTCGCCTCGGTCACGGCCTTCCCGGTAACCACGACTTGGATATGCCTTCAAATCCTCGGCCACATGGCAGTATGCACCACAGTGGTGCGACACGCCAGGCTCCGGATGAGGTCCCTCCAATTCTGGTTGGCCTCCCGCTATTCCCAGGCCAGGGACGGCCTGGACAAGATTGTCACGGTGCCGCCAACAGTGGTTGCAGACCTCCAATGGTGGTCCCTTCTGAGCAACATGCTCCGGGGAATCCCCTTCCGAGACCCCTCTCCCTCACTAGATCTCGTGTCGGATGCCTCGGACCTGGGCTGGGGAGCCCATGTGGGGGACATCAGGACCCAGGGTATGTGGTCACCTGAGGAACTGACCCTACACATAACTGTTAGGGAACTCAGGGCTGTGCACCTGGCGTGCCTGGCCTTTCGCCAGCACTTACAAGGGAAGGTGGTCAGAGTCCTCACGGACAACACCACTGCAATGTATTACATCAACAGGCAAGGTGGCACGCGCTCCAGGGCCTTATGCCAGGAAGCCCAACTCCTGTGGGAGTTCTGTATAGCCCACAACATCCTCCTCCGAGCGTTCCACCCACCCGGCGAGAGCAACACGCTTGCAGATCGCCTGAGCAGGGTGTTCTCACATCAGCACGAGTGGTCCCTGCACAGGGAGGTGGCAGAATGGATTTTCCTTCAGTGGGGCACTCCCCAGGTGGACCTATTCACCACCGCCCAGAACTGCCTCTGTCCCAGGTTCTGTTCCAGGGTGATAGAAGGCGATGGGGCCATGACAGACGCGTTCCTGCTCGATTGGTCGGGGCCCTTGATGTACGGCTTCCTGCTTGTCCCCCTCATAGGCAGGGTCCTACAGAAGGTGAAGTCAGACGGGGCGAGAATTATCCTGATAGCCCCAGATTGGGCCCGTCAACATTGGTATGGGACCCTACTGCAACTCTTGGCGGCCCCCCCTCGCAGGCTGCCGCTCCGCCCGGACCTCCTCTCCCAGGAGAGAGGTCGTCTCCTCCATCCCAACCTGGCCCCGCTCCACCTGACAGCGTGGCTGCTCCGTGGCTAGATGCGGAGGAGGGGAGGTGTACCGAGGCTGTTAGACGGGTCCTGCTCGAAAGCAGGAAGCTGTCCACACGGAGGACCTACCTAAGTGGTATCAGTTCTCCTCATGGGCGAGGGAGAGAGGTTCCTCCCCCGCGTCCGCTCCGCTCCAGCTGGTCCTGGACTACCTCCTGTCCCTTAGGACCCAAGGGCTAGCCCACTCCTCAATCAGGGTGCACCTGGCGGCCATTTCGGCCTTCCACCCTCCGGTGGTGGAACAGTCAGTGTTCTCCCACCACATGACTTCCAGGTTTTTAAAGGGTTTGGATAGAGCGTTCCCTTATGCTAGGCCCCCGGTTCCCCCTTGGGACCTGAACCTGGTTCTGTCACGCCTCACGGGGACCTCCCTTTGAGCCCTTGGCCACTTGTTCCTGGTCCCACTTATCTGAGAAAGTGGCGTTTTTGGTGGCTATCACCTCAGCCCGCAGGGTTTCGGAGTTTAGGGCGCTCACCTCGGAACCCCCGTACACTGTGTTCCATAAGGGGAAGGTACAGCTTCGCCTGCACCCGGCCTTCCTGCCGAAGGTGGTCACGGCGTTTCATATGGACCAGGACTCTCCCGCCTCACAGGGCCTCCTTTTGAGCCGTTAGCCACGTGTTCGTGGTCCCACCTGTTGTGGAAGGTGGCGTTCTTAGTGGCTATCACCTCAGCCCGCCGGGTCTCTGAGCTCAGGGCCCTGACCTCTGAACCGTATACGGTCTTTCATAAGGACAAGGTTCAGCTCCGCTCTCACCCTGCCTCTTTGCCAAAGGTGGTCTCAGCTTTCCATATGGATCAGGATATTTTCCTCCCGATCCTCTGTCCTAAGCCCCATTCCTCCAATGAGGGACGCCTCCTACACATGCTAGATGTGCGTTCGGGCGTTGGCCTTTTACTTAGATCGAACAAGGCCATTTCGGGCATCCCCTCAGCTTTTCATTGCTACGGCCGAGCGCATGAGAGGGCAACCGGTTTCCACCCAGCAGATTTCCCGCTGGATCACCTCGTGCATACGCACGTGTTATGACTTGGCCGGGGTTTCCCCGCCTCCTATTGTTAAAGCGCATTCGACGAGAGCCCAGGCCTCGTCTGCGGCCTATGTGGCTCATGTCCCTATTCAGGACATATGTAGGGCTGCTACATGGTCCTCTGTCCATACTTTCACATCGCACTATGCGATCGTCTCCCAAGCAAGGGATGACGCCGGGTTTGGTAGGGCGGTGCTCCGCCCGGGTAACCCATAACCTTTATCATTTAGAACTCCTACCCACCTCCGTCAGGTATAGCTTGGAGTCACCTACTGTGGAATACACAGGAGCAATCACTCGAAGAAAAAAGGACAGTTACCTGTTCCGTAACTGGCGTTCTTCAAGATGTGTTGCTCCTGTCTATTCCACATCACACCCTCCTTCCCCTCTGTCGGAGTTGTCTGGCAAGAAGGAACTGAGAGCACGCAGCCCTCTTTATGGTGCTATATGTCGGCGCCGCTCCAGGGGTCGCAGCGGTGCTCCCCCACTACGGATGCTGCTAAGGGAAAAACTTCCGGCACCGGTGCACGTGGCGAGCACGCACACCTACTGTGGAATAGACAGGAGCAACACATCTCGAAGAACGCCAGTTACGGAACAGGTAACTGTCCTTTCCTCAGCTACACTTCAGTTCCACATAGCCAACTATACAGCCCTGCTGGCTAAATATACACACAATATGTTCTCCAAAATGTCAGAATTTATTGAAAATTTACCAGATGACAAAAAAGAACGATATAAGGAGAACATTTCCAAAGGGTCTCTCATCATCAGGATGGCCCTCCCTTGACTCTGCAGACTCGGCAGCATGATCCATTGCGACATCCATGGTCATGTGCCATGCATCCTGGCTCCAATTCTCCAGATTCCCAAGGGAGGTCCAGGCAACGATTGAGGACCTCCTCTTCGAGGGTCAAAAACAATTCGCAGACAAAACCGATATATCTTTAAACACCCTAAGGACTCAAGGGTGACCTTAAAAACCCTGGACATATATGTACTTGCAAACAAAAAGAAACAAGGCAGGTTTTACAACCAGAGATTCTGGTCTACGCCATACTCTCAGCCCCAAAGACAGTACGACCAATGGCGTAAACAAAGACAGAACACATGTCGGCAGAACCAAGATCAGCCTTCAACGTCTCAACAATCCATCTCTTGACAATCATTTTGAAGGTGTGGTCGAAGGCACGAGACCTCCACACTCTCTGACTCCGAAATCAGAAATGGTCCTCCGCCCATTCGAAGACCACCTGTCACCATACTACCCAGTCTGGAACATCATTATGACAGACAAATGGATTTTTGAGATTATCCAGAAGGGCTACTCCATCCCCTTTATTTCTATTTCCCCTACCCACCCCTCTTCCCTGTCCCTCTTCAGAAATCCCTTTCACAAGCACCTGTTACAACAGGAAATAAACCACCTCGTACAATTAGGTGCCATGAAACCTGTACCATTGCAACACAGGGGGAGAGGTTTTTATTCGCACTACTTTCTAACTCAGAAAAATATTGGTGGGTGGAGACCCATCCTGGATTTACGCAAACTTATCAAATTCATGAGAACACAACATTTCAAAATGGTGACTCTAACCACAATAATTCCAGCATTAGAAAAGGGAGATTGGCTCTCAGCCCTCAACCTTCAGGACACTTAGTTTCATATTACCATCCACCATCACATAGAAGATTCCTGAGATTCACCCTAGGGAAACAGCATTTCCAATACAGAGTACTACCCTTCAGCCTATCCACTGTCCCAACCGGTTTTTCCAAGGTTCTCGTTGTCATTGCAGCTCATTTCTGCAGACACGGAGTAATATTTCCATACTTGGCTGACTGCCTCATATTGGCACAAACACAGCAAGAAGCAATAAATGCCATGCAGAGAACAATAACCCTTTTCATGAACCTAGGATTGCAAATAAATGTGCAAAAGTCCAGACTGGTTCCTCTCCAAAAGTTGGAATTCATAGGAGCCTGTCTCGACTCTCTAACAGCAATGCTACCCCAACAATGCTTCCTCACTCCAGTCAATCTAATTTCAACGGTGAGGGAAAGCCCACAAACATCCGCCAAAACGTGTTTAAAACTCTTGGGGCACATGTTGGCAACAGTGCTTGTTGTCAAACATGCCAGACTCCACATGTGATGCTTGCAGGCCTGGCTTCGAACAGTGTATATACCACACAGACACTCTCTCAACAGATGCCTCACAATGCCACGCAGAAATTAAAAGACTTGTTAACATGGTGGACACAATCAAAGAACGTCTGCTCAGGAGTCCCTTTCCAACAAAGAACTCCAACTGTGATAATGACACTTCCATAATAGGCTGGGGGGCACACATACACTCAACAATACGGTGCAAGGCCGCTGGACCCCAGCAGAGTCCAACCTGCACATAAACTTACCGGAGCTAAGGGCAGTCCAAAATGCGTGCGACCATTTTCTCCCTCAATTCAAGAACTATGCCATCAAGATCCTCATGGACAATATTGCATGCATGTTTTACATAAACCACCAAGGGGAAGCACGATCATACTCCCTATGTACAGAGGCAATACCACTTTGGAATTGGTGCATCACCAGCAACATAGAGATATCGGCATCCTATCTGCTGGGATGTCAGAATACAGCAGCAGATATACTAAGCAGGGACTTCTCACAAACCCACGAATGGGAGATGGATCCCGAAATTCTCAAATCCATATTCAAACGATGCGGATTCCCCACCATAGATCTATTTTCAACAGCTCAGAATGCGAAGTGCCCACAATATTGTTCCAGGGCGGGATTGGGACACCACTCCCTAGGCAATGCTCTCCTCATAAAATGGGAGGCACCACTGATGTATGCATTTCCTCCGACTCCACTCCGAAGCTGAGTCATTCACAAGATCAAGCAGGATAAATCCAGGATTATTCTCATAGCACCCACATGGCCCAGAAAAACGTGGTTCCCATACCTGCATCTGATGGCAGTGAAGCCGCCTCAAACCCTTGCCCTAGTACCTCACCTTTTAGGACAAGATGCGGGACCCGTCCACCATCCCAACCTCGCAGTCCTCCACCTCAAGGCCTGATTACTCCATGGCTGACTGGAGACAAGGAGGCCTGTTCTGAGGAAGTAAAAGATATATTACTGAACAGTTGGAGACTAGGCACAAGAAAGATGTATATCCATAAGTGGAAATGATTCTGCACCTGGTGCCAAGATAATCAGATCTTACCACAGTCATCCCCATCCCCCCTACAGAGGATTCTGGACTATATTCTAGGACTTAAAAAATCGGGGCTATCCACAACTTCCATCAGAGTACATTTGGCTGCTATTACCTCCTTCCACGGTAAGGTGGACGGGGTCACTATATTTGCTCACCCAACGATTAAATGCTTCCTTAAAGGCATTGAAAACACTCACCCACCATAAGAAACCCTACACTTATGTGGGACCTCAACCTTGTTCTACGCCATGAAGACAGTGCAGCAGCTAGAGCTGGGCAAATGATAGATTTTTTTGGTTCACAGGCAAGTCTGAAAATTTAACAAAAAATGTTTTGGGTCAAACCAAAAACAAATTTTTTCAGAATTTTTGGCAAATCAAAAAGTTGGAAAACATTTTGGGTCAGATCAAATGAAACATTTAATTTAACCCAACTCAAAAATTTTTGTTTTGATTTCAGGAATTTTAATGAAAGCAAAAGAGGACTAAATTCACAAAAGAGCAGGAAGTGGTGGTGCCCTCTTGATAACTTTTAGCCCAGTAGTTAAGGCATTCATCTGGAATGGGGGGGGGAAGGGGCTGGGGTTCAATTCCTGCCTGTGCTGGATGTGGAGAAGGGATTTGAAGTTAAATCTCCCACATTGCAGGAGAGTGCCCTAACCACTGTGCTGTGGGTTATTTTGGTGTGGAAATCTCCTGGGTTAAAGCCTAGGTTCGTGCCCTACCACCACGCTTATAGAGTCATTTTCTTTTTTCTCTCTGGACTATTCATTGTCATTATGAATGACTGCGAATTACCACTGTGAATGACAAAGTCTAAACGAACCAAAACATTTTGATTTTTCAGTTCAGACAAAACTTTTTGGTGAATTTGATGCGAATTCACGAATAGTTTCAGGTTGACCAAAACTGCATTTCTTGACCAATAAACTATTCCCTGAAAATATTTCACCTACCTGACTAATAGTAATAGATTCAGGACATCCTGATGTATGACTTAAATAGGAAGGAAAGCTAACAAGGAAATTAAAATGTATAAGCGAATAATGTCAAGCGCATGTAACTGAGGTAAAGGAACTAAAGTGGGGACAGAACAAAGGAAACCAATAGACTGGGAAAGAACATAAGAGCAGAGAAAAAAAGGAAAAATAAAAAAGACTGAAAAATTCAGCTGACATATGCAAGCTTTTTGTTGTCACCTCTCTCTGCAATGAGGGCTTATGAATGTATGCCTGGCCTGTACCCTAAGTCTGTATGAAAAATTCCATCTTCACTATAGGATTTACTACTGTGAGTGTTACAACATGGACTGAATTATAATAAAGATTAAAGCCAGTGTTCTCAAAGTTGAATGCCTAAATTTCGGCTATCTCTAGGTCCTCACATCCAGGTTATGTCTGATTCCATGCAGATTCTTTCTGGATAACATCTCTAACATATGGTCTTTCCTATCCATCCACACAACTAAAACTCTCATCATCATTTTGCATGTTGATTACTGCAACATCATTCTGTCTGGCCTTGCAAAAATGCAGTCTTGCTCCACTCACACCCATTCAAAATGCTGCTGCAAAGATCATTTTCATAGCCCATCACTCTAAGTCTGCCACGCATCTCTTTGCATCCCTGCACTGGCTCTACCTTCTCTTTCGTATCAAGCATAAGCCATTTGTCTTCACCTTGAAGGCCCTTTATGGCCTATCCCTGCCCTATCTCTCATCTGTCATTTACCATCAAGATTTGATTCATACCTCTGGCCCATAATGGCAGCCTTCTTCACCCATGTGTTAAATTTTCAAACAATCACCATTGTGCTTACTCCCATGCTGCCCCTCATGCTTGGGAGGAGCTCCCCGTAAATATCCACAAAACAATTTCATTATCCTCCTTCAGAATCCCCCTTAAAACTTCCTAGGTTTGATGCCTACAGAAAGCTTGACAATAGTTAGGCTGGTGCTGTGCTCATACAGAAGCCTATTATGTTGGTCAATATTCTCATTGCTTCCTTATATTCCCCTGTATCCATCTGTTGTCTCTTGTTTTATACTTACATTGTAAGCTCTGTAGGGTGGGGACCATCTCTTTGTTCTGTGTCTGTGCATCACCTAGTTCAATGAAGTCCTGGTCCATGATTAGGGCTTCTAGGTATACTCAAGTATAGCCTTAGTTTAGCAGTTGGTGGCCAGCAATCAGTATAGGGCACTAGTGTACCTTACCACAAAAGTTTTATTGCCTCACAGCCTTATGTTAGCGTATGGTCTTTTAAGTGTACTGTACTTTTAAGTGTAGATGATGGACTACTTTAATGTCTCTGAAAGTACTGGTTTTAAAAAAAAAGACATAAATATATAACAGATGCATAAGTGGACCTTGGATTAAATGTACTCTGGACATAGAACCATCATTACATCCTTCACAATCAAGTTTTTTCATGAGCTCATGTGGTGTACACCTGTGTTAAGTTAGCAGTGCTCTTAGATGCAGTGTGGAAGACTTAGTAATTCAAAGTGGAATTTGTTTCTTTTTCATTTTGTGATCTCCCCATTCCTTCTCTCCAAGTGTATTGTGTTTGGCTTCTGTTTACACTTACAGTTGTTTTGCTAATACTTGATTTGGCGTCTTTACAGATTTACCAATTAATATTAATTAATAAGCAAAGAAACTAATATTATTTGATAGGTAAATTAGTACAAGTAAAGTAGTGCAGGCAGATGGTACAGGGCATGTAAAGAAAACATTAAGCAGTCTTGAACCTGTTACATTTAAAAAAATCCTTTAAAATGCAGCACAGTGTCCACCCACTAAATCAACATATCACATTTAAGAAATGAGAATATTTATTGGCCAAAATTTATTTAAACAAAGATCAGGTTGGTGTTTTGTGTCCATGTAATAATGCATGTTTATCTCTCTTTTGTCTTTCGTATTCTTAAGTCATAATTGCCAGTAATGTTATATACATTAGGGCAGAAAATTATCTAACACGTAGCAGTATGCTCTTTCAGTGTCAGCAGTATGCCTGTGCCACTCAATTCTTATTTCCTTTTCACCAAAGACAAAAACACTTACTTCCTTATTTTCCCATTGTGCTGTGGCAATAGGGACCTGGACAAAAGCCATTTGATTTAAACTTAATCTAGATAAGACTGACGAGATGCTGATTGGCAGGGAGAAGCATTTATGGAACTGGCAAAACCACTTTCTCAATTGAGGATGTCTGCCAACCGACTGTCAATGTGCTTTGCGATCCTGTGGTCTGACTAGATAGATTCATCATTGCTCATGGACTGCCAGTTAACATCACAGGCTGGACAGGCCTTTTTTCATCTTTGAATGACCAAATATTCCAGGAGTGGCCAACCTGAGCTTGAGAAGGAGCCAGAATTTATCAATGTACATTGCCAAAGAGCCACAGTAATACGTCAGCAGCCCCCCATCAGCTCCCCCACCCCGCTCCCAGCGCCTCCCACCCAACTGCAGTCTTGCCAATCAGCACCTCCCCCTCCCTCCCTGCACCTCCCAATCAGCTGTTTTGTGGCGTGCAGGAGGCTCTGGGGGGAGGGGGAGCAGTGAGGGCATGGCAGGCTCAGGGGAGGGGGCGGGAAAGGGTGGAGTGGGGGTAGGGCCTGTGGCAGAGCCAGGGGTTGAGTAGTGAGCACTCCCCGGCACATTGGAAAGTTGGCAACTGTAGTTCCAGCCCCAGAGTCGGTGCCTATACAAGGAGCCGCATATTAACTTCTGAAGAGCCGCATGTGGCTCCAGGGCCAGAGGTTGGCCACCCCTGAAATATTCCTTGCTTTTCCCTCAGATGCTGATCTTGTCATAGTCATCCCTGAGGGACCAAACATGACAGGCATTCAGAAGCCTCCATTAATGCAGAAGCCCACCATCTGAGCAAGAGCATATTATACCTGTGCTCAACAAATATTAAACCTGTATTCTGTACTGGCTGCCAATCAACTTGTGTGTAAAACTGAAGTTGCCCTAAATAATCTTAAATAGACTAGGGCATAGCTACCTTGGAGACAGCATATTCCTCTATAATTTACCATGCTTTCTGCACACATTACTCCTGGGGAATTCTGTGCCACTGCACATGCAGAATTCATGTCCCCCACAGGTTCTTTTGGTTCCCCACAGAAAAATGTTGGTTTGGGTGCCCGGAGCAGCTGGCAAAGAGGTAAATCACTGTTGTGGGGGCGGGGGCTGGGGATGCCCTGGCTGGTGGCTCCTATCCTGCACTGTGCTCAGCTGCTAGTACCAGATGGGCTGGGGGCAGGGGAGGATGGGACTTGCTCTTCCCCTGCAAGGAATGGCCGAATCAGATCCTTCTCCAGCTGCAGGAAGCTCTGAACCCCTCCTCCCCCCGCTTCCTGCCCCCACTGCGTCTCAGCTGCGAGGGGAGGGGTAACTGTACAGGGAGCTGCTCCCCCGTCTGCACAACCCCCATGCATCTGGACCCCCATACCCATAGCTCCCTGCCGAACCTCACCTTCCCCGCACCCAACCCCCACCCTGCTGAGCCTCACCCCCTGCATCCAGATCCCCCTACCACGTCCCACCCCCCGCACCCAGATCCCTACCCCTGCAGACATACCAGCCCCCGCTGATCACACCTTACTTGAACCCCCACCCAAAGGAGCCCCACCAACCTGACGAGTCCCTGCACCTGGATCCCCACCCCACTGAGCCCCAACCAGCTTCACGCAGACCCTCATCCCACCAAGCCCCACTCCCCCAGCATTCGGAACCCCCCACTGAACTCCCACACCCAGACCCTCCTGCTGAGCTTCATCCCCCCACACACATCTACTGAGCCCCAGCCACCTTCACCTGGACCTCCAGGCAGAGTCCCATTGCCCCTGCTTCCAGAACCCCCAACGAGCCTGTATGCATCCACATTCCCCTGCACCTGGAACCCCTGCTGAGCTGCCTGAACTGAGAATGCCCCACAGAGAACCTTCTCACCCCATATCTGGATCCGTCCACACTAAGCCCCTCCACACTTGGATCCTGCCAGGCTGACCCTTCCTTCCCACACCTGGTGCGCCTGGTGCTGAGGGGCAGGGCCCCATGGTGTTTCTAGGGCAGGCCCGGCTCTTGCGCTGCATCAGGGTAGAGTTCAACCTCATAGCCGAGTCCATGTCCCTGTGGGTGGGGGGGTCCAGGGTGATCTCCCACCTTCATGCAGCCAGTGGCCTGTGCTCCCCACTGCCATACTGGAGCCTCCACATTTATTTACTGACAAAATTTGCAGAATTTTAAAATATTGTGTGCAGAATTTTTAATTTTTTGGTGCAGAATTCCCTCAGGAGCAATACATCACATCCTGAGCACTTACGCTAATTGCCAGCAGAGTAAAATTCAAGGAACAGGGAATTTGAAAGAGCAGGTCCTCTGTAATGTTTTGGGGTTCAACCCAGACCAGTAAGGGGTTGTGTAATTGCCTGGCCTGCAACTCTGGATGCCGTAAATGCTATGCTGCTGTGGCTCACAGCCCTGACATCAACAGCCTACATACACCTTGGCTTCTACTACCCAGTTGCTTTTTGCAGAGTGAACCTCCTACTCCTGAATTTTCCCAAAATCATCTGCATCTCTAGTGTCCTGCCTTCTCCTGGAACACACATAGAAGTTAAGTTTGTTGCTCCTTTAAAGAGTCAATACACTGCAACTCATAAATTTAACTAGTTTTTGACAAATACTTTTATTTCAATTACAGCACTGAACTGGTTTATGATAAAAGTAAAACAAGTTTATTTAATCACAGAGAGGTTTTAAATGAGTTCAAATATAAGGAATAAAGATAGAAGGGGTTACAAGCAAACCAAAGTAAAAATACTCTTATAAGACTAAAACTTAATTTCAGCAAGTTACAATCTAAACTTAGCTCACAGAGATTCCAGCCCCCTTGGCTGAAGGGACCCAATGTTCTGTGATTTCAAGAGCTGCAGCCCCACAGAATCCCCCAAGTGATGGACAACTATGGGTTTTTTCCCCTTTCTTTTTATAGTCCAGTAAACCTTGAAAATGTATTCTTTGAAAAGTAAGTCCAGACAAAGTGCCTTTTCCTTGCTGGGTGTGGATGCCATGTTGTTGGTGTAGACTCCATACTGTCTTCTCTCCCCCTGGTGATTTTTACAATGCAAATGATCTCTTCCTGCAACCTCCGATACAAATGAATAGCCCACTGAATTTGGCCTCACTTGGTTTGAGGTGTTAGCCTCTTTCCTTTGTCTGGAGAAAACCTGTTGATCAACTCCCCCGGACATGCCTGTTTAAATACAGTTTAGTCATGTATTTCCACCATATATCTATAAAGTCTTTTGTGGGTTTACCATACATACATTACACAAGAATATTAATGATCAGTGACTTATTAGTTTTCCAGTGATATATTATGACATGCCATCTTTTGCGTAAATATCATGACAACAGTGAGTATGTCAGGCCTGACGAGTTGCTGACAGAGAATAGTAAGCTACCAATAGGGCTCTGCGTCCCACTCTCATCTCTGGAGATTGCTTCTGCTAGAAATATATCTAAGCCCGAGCCTAGCCACATTAAAGAATCACTATGAAATCCACTTTTATCCTTCATGACTCTGCTGATCACCATTGTGAGAGATTGTGTGCCCTGCAACAAAACCAGTTTCAAGGCAATTTGCCATGGTAGAGCGTGTATGAGAGTCTCTCTTCTAGCATTCTAGAGCCAAGGGTATAAAAGCCCCTATGCCACAATTGTCTTAGTTTCTCTTTTTTACATGAGCCAGAGAAAATGCATAGCCTGGGCATTTTGTTGGAATATATGTTAGAATAATTTGTATATTGTTTGAATTATTAGTTTAATAGCTTGTTGATAGTTAGCTGTTTCTCATTTTATGTATATGCAGAAATTGGTCTAATGAAAGTCATGTTCTAAGAGTTGTCAGGGTTTGCCTCTATGGAACCCAGTGATTAGCTTGTCTTTGTAAGAAAGGTAGATAGTCTTCTAGCAGATGCTCTCAATGACCAGATCTCAAGGCAATGGCTCAACCAGATACTACCCAGAGGACTCACATTACCCATGATCTTGTTGAGACTGAGGGCCATCTGATTTCATTGCAGGCTTTTCTCATTCAACTTTCCTCATTGGAAGGATTGCAGAGGAGGTGCTCATAGACAAGAGTCTGTGGCAAATTTATTTGAATTGACACGGAGATCCTAGTCTGGTATGTTGTGTCAACAAGGGCTATTGATAGATGCATCCAAAAAAGGGAAATGCCTTCAGCTTGCATTTTGGTAGCAGTGAAAAATAACCGGAAGATAACTTAAGTATCCAGTTTACTGACACAAATGTTCATGGAAAGTGAATGTCAGTATTCTGTTTAGAAGGAGCTAATGTACAGCATGCTCATCCAATCACAGAAAGGGGTGCTGGAAGGCTGGCATTGCTTTACTATGGGGGCAGAATTTAGGCATCTGTGTGTGGTCTATGGTGTAAAGTACTTATTTTAATGGTGAGTTGTGAATAGTGGAGTAGAGGTTCTGTATTGTTAGATGGCTTAACTTTTCATGGACTTGATTTTGTGATTTTTGTGCCACTTGTGTGTGTGGCAACTTTAACTGTTTCATTACAAAATATTTTGTGTGTGAAGTAAATGTCTTGTTGGATATACAAGAACACCTATTTCAATATAAAGATCACTAACACATTTTGAAAATTATTTTTATGTGATTTGTAGGTCAAATGTGTGTGGCCTAAACTGCTTCACAGTGATTTATTTTTAAACGTATATTAATTCAGTAAAAGGAAAAAACAATAATACATCACTTTGTATTGTGTGTATACTGGTGGATTGCTTGCAGAGTAAAAGTTTTAGATATATTTTGGTTTCAAATGCACTGAGGTCACAATGGGTTTGTGCAATATATTAATAGTTAACATTAGAAAAATGTGTAATTTTATCTTAATTTTGAGCTAATTAAAATAAATGATTGGCCCTGATCCTGCAGTTGGATCCATCTGGGCCTTACACTGCATTGAGTTCCACTGATTTCAATGGTCCTGTCCCTGGGGCTAATGGCCTGACAGCCAGATTGGGACCCTTGTTATTAATAATTATTTATTATTTGTATTGTGGTAGCAACCAAAGGCCCCAATCAGGATTGAGGCCCCATTTTGGTAGGCCCTGTACACAGGAAGAACACAGGAAGATGTGGTCTCTGCCCTAAGCAGCTTACAATCTATTGTAATAATATTCAATTTTTTTTTCTTTTAGCATAAGGCGGCATCAAGAACGGAGAGCAATTTTAACTCCAATTTTAACAGATTTCACAGTGAGAATAACTGCAGCTCCTGCAATCATTTTCACAAAAGTAATTTCACCAGAAAACTTGCACACAGAGGTTAGTACAAAATTTAAACAAAAATAACTGACTTTTTAACATGTACATTATTGTTCCCTTAGCGAATTTTAATCTTGATAGAAAATATTATATTAAACAATATTAAAATAGTGTGTTTGTGGAAAAAGGAATAGTTTTTTTAAACTGTTCATAGGGCTGCTGTAGTTTTGGTATTTAACTATGGCACAGTTATCGTTTATTATTTGCATTGTTTGAACAGTTATTTTTATTTAATTACATTATGACAGCACTCAACGGCCTCATCATGACCATGATCTCATTGTGCTAGATGCTGTACGAACACGCAGAAATAGTTTGTGTCCCTAAGAGCTTACAATCTCTTGTCAAAAACCAGATGAAAGGAGGGGAAACATGATACATCAGACATATGAAGTGGTCAGATTTATGGTAGGCACACTGCAGAATTCTTAAAGGATTTATAACTAAAAGAGTTGAGAAGACATGATCCAGCACAATATTTAAGAAACACTATTTTCATGGGCCCCATAAAAGCAAACCTGAAAACTACATTATCTCTACAAGAATCAAATAAACACAGTGTGCTATGGTCAAATTTCCAAAGGCGTACAATATTTTGTAGTAGGAGTAATAGGGATACTTCAGGATATTCCAAATTGACTGAAAAGACTTAGCAGTAACTTTTACCAGTCTGTGGGTCAGCTCAGTAGAGGAGCCTGTTACACACAAGAGACTGTGGTTCATTTCTTGGCATTAGCACATGGGTAGGGAATTTAAAACACATTATTTGGAGGGAGGTGCCAGTCATTGTTTGCCAGCTAGCAGGAGTGATTTTTCATAATAGCTACCTCCTGGGAAGGGCAAAACCGAGGTAGGAATGAAAATCATATTTGCACATTTGTAACAGGTGAAAGTTGATGGAGAAGGAACAGATGTTAATTACGTGAGGGAAAGATTGCATTGAATTTGTCTTTTGTGTAGAGTGCCATCACAAATGTGGGAGGGAGAGAGTTTTAAATTAAAAGAAAATTCAGGGGATATCTGTGAGATGCATGGAAAGGATTCAGTGAAAAGAAACATATGAACATTACTATTGCTCACATTCAGGAATTTAAATGTTTTGGCTAGTCAGATTCTCCTTGAATCTATTCCTTAGGGGACGCTTAAGGTTGAAGGGTGGGATCTACTATAGATTACCGAGAATATGAACATTATTCACATGTCCTTCATGAGAAGGGGCAATGCTTCTGCTTATTAAGCAAACCTTATGGATTGATTCTGTTGTTTATCTCTGAATCACTTGCCAACAATGGTCAAGAGCTTTAGTTTTGTATAACTATAATAGTGGTCATCCAGCTAACTCTGCCAAGATATTAACAGTGGTTTACAGGCAAAGAGAAATCAATTAGGCTGGTTATCTTTGAGTTTCAACATATGATTTCATTATAAATCGAGCTCAGTTTATATTCCAAAAAAGTATATCTTCTTGGAAGGACAAGGCAAAGGAGAAATGTAGTCCATTGCCAAGCAAATGAAAAACAAAAATCTGACAATCTAGTGTTTGATATTACAAAGAAAAACAAGACCTCACACATGAAACATTTTACATACAAGATTTGTGTTAATGGTTACAAGGTATCAAACACAACTTCTTCACAAGAAGTCTTATGACTGGCACACCATTCTTTGCTACTAAAAGAGAGAAATAGATTTAACAGTCGCAATTAACATTGTGTAAATGGCTTAAATTGGGTATGACAGAGAATTGTGATATAGTTACCTTTAAAATGTAAATTATCTGCCTAGTAGCTAGTATCTGACATGTTTTTTCTCCACAGGAGATTTTAGTATGCGGCCATTCTTTGGAGGTGAATATGACCACAAACCTGGACTTCTTCCTCAGCGTAGCTCAAGTACAACTTCTACAGCAGCTAGTACAAGCCAATTTGGTTGGACTGGAGCCTTCCGACAAGATCACTGAGGTAGGTTATATAACCTGTTTTCTTTTAGAATTACTGTGGCTCAAATCAGACATTTACATTATGTGTGGTGGTAGAAAAAATGTGTAAGTAAATGAATTACACACGTTTTTATTTATCAAGCTTTACTTATACTGTACTCCACTGTTGTTTTGAAAATTAAGCTGTGCCTATTGCTTTGTTAATTACAAATACTCTTCAGGAAGTCACTCTGGGCTGGCTTTGTAAAAGCTTCTTCATGAGAGGACATTGATCAGGAGACATGGGAGGATGAAAGGCACATGGATGGATTTTAAGGCAGAAGGCTGTAAGGTTATTAATGTTTAACTTTTATGGAAGATTCGACAACTTACTTTCCCCCAAGATATACCACTCATTTACTTGAATCCAATACAGTGTTAGATGACCTTCATGCCAAACCAATATTCAGGGTTGATCCCCTTCACTCTAATCTCTAGGATTCAGCCCACCTTTGAATCATCTTGTGCTCCCCCTGCGAGTAGAAAGGAGGATACACATAAAAGGTACCTCAATCTATGAACACTTAACATCTCCCCTTCTTCCTTGCGACTAATAGGGTCCACCAGCCATCACTTGGGTCTCTCGCCCATGTTTACTTCCAGGTGCCAGCCCCTATCAGCCTGTCACTGGCAATGAACACCAGCCTCAAGTTGCAACAAAATTACAAACTTTCCACTTACTACATTTTGAACTTTTAAAGTCTGTCTTTATTCATTAAAACTAGGCCTCCAACCAACAAGACACCTTGCCCCCTGGAAAAAAATCCTTCCTGATCCACAAAATTGGAGATCTGATCAGACCCACAGCATCTTGGTAACACAGCTCAGATTATACTTCAGTTATAGGGCAGGGTGAGGCAGGGCAGCAGCAGCAACCCCAGTGGAATGACTGTTACATGCCCTAAGAGCTTCATCGTTTGCAGGGGGATGCATGAGACAATCAATTCTCCATTTTCCTCCAAAAGTCTAGCAAATGGGTGGAAGGGAGAGGTGTAGAAATCTCTCCTCCCCTCCCTGTACTTATCCTCCCTGCCCAGGCACAATCTCCACACGCATTCTGGGCTGGGGGGAGGGGGCAGTGCTCTGAAGCAGCTGAGCCTGCAGCTCCTTTTCCCCCTGCTCTCAGGACCCCAGGGGCTATCCCAGCTTAAGTCTAATGAAAACTCACCCTCTGTCCCCTCTCCCTCACCAAGACTGGGGGGGCATTATTTCATGACACTTTTGAAACATTAACAATGTAATAAAAGAAATACACTATATCTTTCTCTTCTTTGGATACTTTGCAGATCCACAGCCTCTTTTGGAAATGAGTATTGTAAGTAGGTATACTATGGGAATATCTTCAATAAATAACTTACAGGGCACTGTTTTCCCATCCCCTGTGGAATGCACAGAATCATAAACATTGAACGGGTGCCCAGAACTTGAATTTTGAGCTGGTGCTGTGCAGAAGTTCTGCACTATTAGTGCTTAGTACGCAAACTTGCTGCAATAAAAGCCACTTACTAGATCATTTCAGAGTGCTTTTTCTACACTATATCCAGAGGTGCCCATTTGTTCTTCATCAGTTCTTTCCATACACACTCTAGATAATTAATAAAGGAAAACATTTCTAGTTCAAGTTATTATTCTTAGTTATGTCATAAATAGTAAAACTATATCTGGATTAAGTACAGTTAAGGGTAATGATATGTTTTATTTCCATTACTCTTTTCTCCAGTTATTTTCTCTAAAATAACAAAGTAAAGCCAGCTTCACACCAGTGCCTCAATGCCTTTTCTCTACATGCCTTTCACCTCATGTTGCCTTCTTGAGTTTTTGGAGGGTGAAGTAATAGCTGATGGATGTGAACTGCCCTGCTCATATCAATGAGTTAAGTCTGAAATCTAGAAATGACAATTCAGATGTCAACATTGTTAACTATTCGACTGCTAACCATTTTAGCAGAAGCATCCAGCTATAATTATCCCACATTCCCCAGGGGGCCCGTCTAAGTTGTAGCAGCCTCCCTGGACTGCCCTGTGAGCTACAGTGCTGCCTGGAATCTGTGCTGCAGCTTCGCCCCCAGCCCTGCCTCCAGCACACCCCTTATATCAGAGCTTCCCTGACAGTCTTCAGAGGGCAACTCTACAGTTGTTTCACACAATTCCTGAACCAGGGAATTTTCTCTCAGCCAGTTTCAGAGCTTTAAGGGTCTCTTTAAGCCACTTCAATCCTTTTACCTGGTATAACAGGGGCAGAGCAGGAATGAAGATTTCACCCTGTCTTTATATAAGTGCTGACTGTGTTTGATACTGTACAGAACACAGAAAAAGAGGCAGTATCTGCCCCCAGGAGCTTAGCTGCTAAATAGGCAGATAGTATATAATGCACTGGGAGACCCAGAGGAAGGGCCCACATATGAAATCCTCATAGTGAGCTTGGCTTTGCTTCCAATGCAAAATGTATAAGGCCTCTCTTCCAAATCTGAGACAAGATAATGTGGCAGTGATCTGCCAGGTTTTTAAAGAAACAGAAGTCTTTGATTGTATAACAGACATTGTGATGCATTCTGGATGTAATTTTTATTCTGGAGAGAGTCCACGCATGAATTTCCAACACCAAAGATAAGCCTTCCTGCTGCTGCTTTAAGAAATACTCAGAGCTCCGCAGGCATATAATGTTGAAATGGACCAGGTGAAAGTCTGTCATTTCACACGTTTTAATGATACACAGCATGAGGGAATTGGGAAACTTTTAGTTCATGTTCCTTGTTTAGCATATTTTGTTTCTCTTCAGAGACACCTGGATAGGTCACATGTAACCAAGTAATAAACAGAGGTCACTAATAAAATATGCATTTGTACATTCTCTAAAATGGAGGAGATGAGGGAATACCTTGAATTTCTTGAGGTTATGGCCTGTAAAAGAAATAAGTGTTTTACCTCCTGTTCATCCCCTGCTAAACACAATGGGAAAACTTGGCTTGAAACACATCTGACAGAGTTTTTGTTAAGAATCTGTCAAAGATAGTTTACATTTATGTTGACAAATTAGCCTGCAACTGAGGGTGTAGAACACTGGAGTTTTCTAAGAATATGAGAACATAGTCTATAGTAATAAAAGGTTTTAATACTTCAGATTTCTCTGTATAGTGGTGCTTTTCTTGTGGATGGTGAATTCTTCAAGGGTCTCCAGGTGAAGATTTGAATGCTTAAAGGTCTTCCTAGAAATATTGCATAATGGAATTGTTTAGGGGCAGATCATGGAACTTTGGGGGTTGGTGGGGACTAGATTTCCTGTAGTATGCAATGTCCAGTTGACCGTAAACTTTGTATGGGTAGCATGGAGCTTGTCTCTCGTCTACTGTATGTTAAAAGAAGTGGTTGGCCTGGAAGCAGGAAATGGAAAAAGGAACACTGCAAGTAGAATGGAAAGACAAGAGAAAGATTAACATCAATCCATTCTTGCAGGGCAGTGTTTAATAGCTACTGGCAACTCCCTTTATTTCTTAATATGTTTTTTTCAGCACTGTCAGATGTATTAAGTAACAAATATTTTTCCAAATTCAGAAGTAAGTCAGGCTTAATACTTCCCCTGTTATGCTTAAAATCTCCCAGAAATGTGTTTATCTGGACACATCCATGCAGTTCCACTTCACACTGAGGGCACAAGGGTGATTTGAATAAGTCAAGCTTATTTAAACTTTTGGAGTGAAATATGTCTTGTATTGACAAATTAATTCATGGGTAGGCATGGAAAGATTAGATTTTTATCAGTAAACGTCGGTAAAAGTCAATATCTCAATACACAAACAAACTGACAAAAAATATTTCTGTCGATGATAATCAAAATGTACAGGTAGGCAAAGTAAGAAAAATGCTGCTAGAGAACTTATTAGAGTTTGAGTTAAGGATATTAACTTTGTATATTTTGACATGTGATGTTGACAATTTGTGTTTTAATGCTTGTAAAGCTTTAATTTTTTGAATCTCAGCATCTGCAGTCATTAAATAATTGTCTGAACCTGCCTATTTTCTATCAACCCTCCAAATTTCCTACAACTGTGAACATTTAAATAGATAAAAATTGAAAAAAAAAGTTTAAAAATAGACCTCAATGTTATCTGTCAAAATTATTTTTAAAAAAATTGAAATCTGTCAAGGCTATTCATATGGCAGCTATTAGACAATGACATTGACTTCACCTGTTCATTCCGAGGCTTCCATGTTTAAACCTTTATTCAGTGCAGACCCCTTTTTCATCACCTTGATCAAGTATCTTTATGTGCTGATTGTAAATAAATTTTGGTTAGCAGAAACCTTAATTTTGGTAGGATTTTTAATATATCTCATGCATCTGGAGTAACACTGCTTTACCACTACAAATGAGAAACTCACAGTTTGCTAGTTGGCTTTCATACAGTTTTGGGTGTTCTTGAGATATTATGACCTGTGAGATGGACTGATTAAAGCTAGGAGATAAACATTGATCTCATTATTGATGAAGATTGCCACAGCTCTTGTTCAAGCTGTTATCTTACGTCTTGACAACTGAAATCTTCTCTCTGGCCTTGGGCCACCAACTTTTCCCTCCTCACATCAGTAGAAAAGCTGCTCATCTTGATGGTCCATTATTCTGATACCACCATCCTTGAATTGTCTCCCTCCATTGGCTCACCTTTCTCCACACATCATATACAAGCTTAATGTCTTCACCTTTATGGCTTTCCACCATGCCAATAACACCAGTAAGGATTGCTTGCTTGTCTGCTTTTCCCACAAACACTTTTGTGCTTTCTCCCTCTTATGCATGGGAACAACTCTGAATAAGCATTCCCAGAGTCACCACCTCATTATCTTTTAAATTTCTCTTTAAAACATTCTGCCATTACGCCTCTAAATCACTGCCAATCTGACCTTGGTTGAGCTGGTGGCCTCTATGATCACTGAGACTATTAATTTATGCAAACATTCTAGCCTTTCCTGTTATATTGTCCCCTGCTCCTGCTTGTTTGCTTATCCACTTGTTGTGTCTGGTCATAATCCTAGATTGTGAGCTCCCTGGGACAGGGACTTTCTTTGCTTTACTTCTGGCACTATTGCAATATGAGTACTCAGTAAGATAAGTACAATAAGATGATCATCTGGATTGGCTCAGGTCAGCCACACTTAAAGAAATAGTGTTTAGATTCCTCTTCAAGAAACATTTAACATCTTCCTTTTTTAGGAAAAGTTATCAAGAAGGTTGTGATGGGCCATCTCCAGATACACCTCAATTCCACATGTGTGTATTGTATTTTAGTCTGGGTTCAATTATGGTTATGGAATAGAGACCTCAATGATTATATCGATTGCTGATTTCTTTCTACGATCACACAAGCCTTAAGGTGGCCAACCTGATTCAGTTAAATTTATCAGTATCTTTTGATACTAATAAGGTATTGTCACATCTGGATGATCTTGTTTGAATGAACAGAGTTCCACTTCAGCTCCTTCTGCCTCAAGAGATTCCAGAGGTAGAAATGGGCAATTGTTTATCTTCCCTAAGAGCCCTAACATTGAGATTTGCAGGATTCCATCTTGTCATCCTTCCTGTTCAACGTGTATGTAAGCTACTAGGGGAGACTGAGAGATGTTTTGAGCTGCATTGTCATCAGTATAGTGCTGATACTTATTCACAAAGGACAAATACACTATTGATGCTACCTGATTGACTTTAGTGGAGGTGAACTAGTACATACCAGCAGTGAAAATTCGGTTTCGTTTTATCAAACCTGGATCCAACAGTTCTTCTTCGAGTGCTTGCTCATATCGATTCCAATTAGGTGTGCGCGCGCCGCGTGCACGATCGTCGGAGAACTTTTACCCTAGCAACACCCGGTGGGTCGGCTGTGGAGCCCCTGGAGTGGTGCCTTCATGGCGCTGGATATATACCCAGCCGACCCAGCGCCCCCTCAGTTCCTTCTTACCGCCCCTGACGGTCGTTGGAACTGTGGAGCGCGGCATAGCTGTTCTCCACTCTCCCTAGCTTACCCTTCTGAAGTTACGTGTAGATAGTTGTATTATAGTGTTAGATTCTGTAGATAGTGATTTATTTTCTTTGTTGTAGTTGTAAGTACTTAGCGGGGGTTAAGGGGGTTGTTCTCCCCCCTTTTTTTCCCCCGGCGCACAGCCGGGCTCATGCCCAAGGCTCCTGGCTTTAAGCAGTGCGCGTCCTGCGCGAAGCCTATGCCGACCAGTGACCCGCACAACTCCTGTTTAAAGTGCCTCGGAGAATCCCACCAGGCAGATAAGTGCCAGATCTGCAAGGCCTTTAAACCTAGAACTCGAAAGGAGCGGGACTTTAGGCTTCGGCAGCTCCTGATGGAGGCGGCACTTAGCCCGGATCCTCCCTCGGCGCGCCCAGCCCCGGCACCGAGCGCCTCGGTACGCAGCGCCCCGGCGGCGCCTACCGGCACTGCAGACAAGTCCGCACAGCACCGGTCGACTTCGGCACCGCAGCCACCTCAAGGGACTCGGTGCCGGTCTCTTTCTCCGGGCCACAAGAAAGCCCGTAAGGCGCAGGACACTGCTGTCCTGAAGACGCCGGCTCCCCCGGTGCCGGGGGTAGAGCCGCGTCCGCCTTTGGACCGCCCAAAGCAAGGGCCAACAGCACCGTCGACTCCGGCACCGAGGCCATTGAGTCCGGTGCGGATTGAATCTCCACCTCGGTCGGTGGTGGAGCCTTGTCTGCCTTCCACCCCGGAGACGTTCGCAACGGCGAGGGACCTTATTGTCCTCACGGAGTCGGCACCGCCTCTACTTCCGGCACCGCCGGCACCCCGCGCAGTGCAATCCAGGGGCAAGCCTGCCCTGGTGCGCCCACCGTCTCCGGCCGTGGACTCTCGGCACCGCTCCAGGTCCCGGAGTGGGTCCCGACGCCGCTCGCAGTCCTGGCACCGACTATCACCTCGGCACCGGTCGTACTCGCGGCCAAGATCTTCGTCGCGGCACCGGTCTACCTCTCGGCACCGGCGCGGCCACCGGTACCGATCGGGATCCCGGCGGAGTTCTCGGCACCGGTATGAGCGCCGCTCGACCTCCAGGGGCCGCTCCCGGTACCAGATTTCGTCGCGGTCGTCGTCCCGCTCAAGATCCGGGTCTCAGCACCGACGCGGCTACCGGCACCGATCTCGATCCCGGTACCGCTCACCGGCACCGCGCAGGGACCGATCCCCTTATGACCGGCACCGATTGGCACCGTCCCATCAGGAGCCGGTTGCATCGCGCTCAGCACCGCCTTGGCCGTCGAGATCAGCATCTCGCTCCTCTGAGGGGGCCTCTAGATCGGCCTACCCTCCTCAGGGGCAGGCGGCTTCGGCGGATTTCGGCCATTGGCAGGAGACGGCCGAGGACCCTGCAAAGGGACCTGCGCACTGGTCCTTTTGGACTCCGTGGGCCTACCATCAAGCGCAGGGGGCTCCACCATCTGCCTCCCGCTTGGCACGTTCCAAGCCCAGGGCCCC
Organism: Terrapene triunguis; assembly: GCF_002925995.2. NCBI lineage: Eukaryota > Metazoa > Chordata > Testudines > Emydidae > Terrapene > Terrapene triunguis. The sequence goes on from NW_020664409.1 coordinate 77,209,121, forward strand.
GGAGGCCACCATCTCCCGCCCCCCCCCGGGGGCATGGAGGCTCCAGTGCCCACACCTGCGGAGGCCCTGGACCCGGGGACAGGCGATGCCCAGCTCCATGAACACCTGGAGCAGGATCCGCCATTGGACCCCTTGCCACCGAAGGCATCCTCCTCCTCCTCCCCCGATGAGGCGGTGGCGGGTACATCTGCCATGGGCCCGCCCCCTATAGATCTTCGGGACCATCAGGACCTGTTGCGCCGGCTGGCTCGCAATATGGACCTCCAGGCGGAGGAGATTGTGGAGGTGCAGGACCCGGTGGTGAGCATCCTTTCCGCGGATGCCCCATCCAGAGTGGCGTTACCACTCATACGGACTATCCAAAATAATGCCAATACGATCTGGCAAACTCCGGCCTCCATTCCACCCACAGCCAGAGGGGTGGAAAGAAAGTACTTTGTTCCCTCTAAGGACCATGAGTACCTGTATACCCATCCCCAACCGTGCTCACTGGTCGTGTCGTCAGTGAACGCACGGGAGCGCCACGGCCAGCAGGCTGCAGCGCCCAAATCGAAGGACGCTAAGCGCTTCGATTTGTTTGGACGCAAGGTTTATTCGGCTGGGGGGCTACAACTTAGAGCGGCCAACCAACAGGCGCTCTTAAGCCGATATAATTATAACTCATGGGCATCGATGGGGAAGTTTAAAGAACTGGTTCCCCAAGATTCCAGGGAAGAGTTCGGGGCCTTGGTAGAGGAGGGTAAGAAGGTGGCACGTACCTCCTTACAGGCCTCCTTGGATATCGCGGACTCGGCCTCTAGAACTCTGGCCTCGGGCATAGCCATGCAGCGAATCTCCTGGCTCCAGGTGTCAGGCTTGCCGCCAGAACTGCAGCAAACCCTGCAGGACTTACCCTTTGAGGGCCAGGGCCTGTTTTCAGAAAAGACTGACTCTCGGCTCCAGAGCCTTAAGGACTCAAGGACGATTATGCGCTCCCTGGGGATGCATGTCCCAGGGCCCCAGCGCAGGCCCTTCAGACCACAGCCTCAGAGGTTCTACCCTCCCCCGCCTCGTCCAAGACAGGACTTTGCCAGAAGGCGGGGTCGGGGTGGTAGGCGTAGGTCGACTGGCCCTCAACCGGCCCAAAACCAGGGACCGCCTAGGCCACCTTCAGGCCCTAGACAGAACTTTTGAAGGTGCGGTCGAGGACGGCACCTCAGCCAGCACACAGGATCCAACTCCCCCCTTCCGGGATCGCCTCTCCCGTTTCCACCGTGCTTGGTCCCTTATAACCTCGGACCGTTGGGTCTTTCGCACGGTGGAGAGGGGATACGCTCTCCAGTTTTCCTCGCCCCCCCCACTCCCCCCCCGTCCCTCTTCAGGGACCCTTCTCATGAGCAACTCCTTACACAGGAGGTTTTTGGGCTCCTCTCTATCGGGGCCATAGAGGAGGTTCCATCAGAGTTAAGGGGCAGGGGGTTTTACTCCCGCTACTTCCTGATCCCCAAGTCAAAAGGGGGTCTACGTCCCATCTTAGACCTGCGCGGACTCAACAAATTCATAGTAAAGTTGAAGTTCCGCATGGTATCATTGGGGACCATTATCCCTTCCCTGGATCCTGGGGACTGGTTCGCCGCCCTCGACATGAAGGACGCATATTTTCACATAGCAATCTATCCGCCGCATAGGCGTTTTCTGCGATTTGTAGTAAACAAGGTGCACTACCAATTCGCAGTCCTTCCCTTTGGCTTGTCCTCGGCTCCCAGAGTGTTCACAAAGTGTGTGGCGGTCGTCGCGGCATACCTTCGTCGACAAGGGATACAGGTGTTCCCGTATTTAGACGACTGGCTGGTACGCGGCCGCACCGGAGACCAAGTTCAAGCTCATGTCCACATAGTGACACAAACTTTCCACGAGCTGGGCATTCTACTCAACAGAGAGAAGTCCACTCTAGTGCCAACCCAGAGGATAGAATTTATTGGAGCAATCCTAGACTCCAGATGTGCCCGAGCCATTCTACCAAACAACCGCTTTCATACCATCACAAGCGTCATTCAAGGGCTCAGGACCTTTCCAGTTACCACAATACGGTCATGCCTCGCCCTGTTGGGTCACATGGCCTCCTGCACTTACGTAACCAGGCATGCCAGACTGCGACTTCGCCCACTTCAGGCCTGGGTATCATCGGTATACCGTCCTCATCGAGACAACCTAAACATGGTGGTCACGGTTCCGAACTCGGTCCTGGCCTCCCTCACCTGGTGGTTGGATCGCCGGGTGGTTTGCGCAGGAGTGCCGTTTCACGCCCCGCAGCCCTCCCTGCACCTGGTCACGGACGCTTCATCTCTAGGATGGGGCGCTCACCTCGGGGAGCACCATACCCAGGGCCTGTGGACCGCACCCCAACTCGCCCTGCACATCAACGTTCGCGAGCTGATGGCGGTGCGCCTGGCTTGCCAGGCTTTTCTCAATCTCCTACAGGTCCGTTGCGTGTTGGTTCTCACGGACAACACCACGGCCATGTTTTACATCAACAAGCAAGGCGGAGCCCACTCATCTCTCCTATGCCAAGAGGCCATTCGCCTGTGGGACTTCTGCATCGCCCACTCGATACATCTCACGGCATCGTTCCTTCCTGGAGTCCAGAATACGCTGGCGGACCGTCTCAGCAGGTCCTTCCAGACGCACGAGTGGTCAATTCGTCCGGACGTCATCTATTCCGTCTTCCAGAGGTGGGGATTTCCCCAGGTCGACCTGTTTGCATCTCGAGCCAACAGGAAGTGCCACGCATTCTGCTCCCTACAAGGGCGAGCGCTGGGCTCTCTATCGGACGCGTTCCTACTAACCTGGAAAGACCACCTGTGCTATGCTTTCCCTCCATTTCCACTGGTCCACAGAGTACTGCTCAAGATCCGCAGAGACCAGGCACGGGTAATTCTCTTCGCTCCAGCTTGGCCGAGACAGCACTGGTACACCACACTGTTGGAACTGTCGGTTCAAACACCGATCACGCTTCCGTTATGTCCCGATCTTATCTCTCAGGACCACGGCCGGCTGTGTCACCCAGACCTGCAATCGCTCCACCTCACAGCGTGGATGCTCCATGGCTGAATCGGACAGAGCGGCAATGCTCGCAGCCCGTCCAGCAGATTCTGCTGGGGAGTAGAAAGCCCTCTACGCGGACCACTTACTTAGCTAAGTGGAAACGATTCTCCTGTTGGTGCGAGCAACGAGCTACGTCCCCCTTGTAGGCGCCTATTCCTCTCATACTTGACTATCTCCTATCCCTAAAACAGCAGGGCTTGGCGATATCTTCAATCAGGGTTCACCTCGCCGCTATTTCAGCGTTCCACCCAGGAGAGCTCGCGTCCTCGGTCTTCTCTAACCCGATGGTCGTTAGATTCCTCAAGGGCTTAGACCGGCTGTACCCGCAGCAACCCCAGCCCGTTCCGACGTGGGACCTCAACCTGGTTCTTTCCAAGCTCACAGGCCCTCCGTTTGAACCATTGACTACCTGTTCGCTCCTGTACTTATCCTGGAAGACAGCCTTCCTTGTAGCCATCACCTCAGCACGGCGCGTTTCTGAACTCAGAGCGCTTACGTCCGAGCCCCCATACACGGTGTTCCATAAGGACAAGGTGCAGCTTCGCCCCCACCCTGCCTTTCTTCCCAAAGTGGTCTCACCTTTCCACGTGAGCCAGGATATATTTCTTCCAGTCTTCCATCCAAAGCCACACGCTACTCGTCAAGACCAGCGTTTGCATTCTTTGGACGTACGCAGGGCCCTGGCTTTCTATATTGACCGTACAAAGCCATTTAGGAAGACGACACAACTCTTCGTTGCAGTGGCCGACCGGATGAAGGGCTCACCGGTCTCCTCACAGTGCCTGTCCTCTTGGATCACGTCCTGTATTCGTGCGTGCTACGACCTGGCCGGCGTACCGACGCCACGCCTCACCGCTCATTCCACGAGGGCCCAGGCCTCCTCGACTGCCTTTCTGGCTCAAGTCCCGATCCAGGACATTTGTAGAGCTGCAGTTTGGTCATCGGTCCACACATTCGCTGCTCACTATGCGCTGGTGCAACAATCCAGAGACGATGCTGCTTTCGGTTCAGTGGTTCTGCACACAGCAATGTCTCACTCCGACCCCGCCTCCTAAGTAGGGCTTGGGAGTCACCTAATTGGAATCGATATGAGCAAGCACTCGAAGAAGAAAAGACGGTTACTCACCGTTGTAACTGTTGTTCTTCGAGATGTGTTGCTCATATCCATTCCAAACCCGCCCCCCTTCCCCACTGTCGGAGTAGCCGGCAAGAAGGAACTGAGGGGGCGCTGGGTCGGCTGGGGTATATATCCAGCGCCATGAAGGCGCCACTCCAGGGGGCTCCACAGCCAACCCACCGGGTGTTGCTAGGGTAAAAGTTCTCCGACGATCGTGCACACGGCGCGCGCACACCTAATTGGAATGGATATGAGCAACACATCTCGAAGAACAACAGTTACAACGGTGAGTAACCGTCTTTTTCTTTAATTTCCCAATAACTCGCCATGATAAGGATGTGGATGAGAGCAAACTGGCTGTAACTAAAAACAGGAAGCGATGCTTGTGGTAGGGAGAAGCATTTAGAGAAACAGGTGGTTCTTGAGCTATTAGATACTGCTCCCAGAGTTAATCTTATTTAACATGTTATCTTAATAAATTATTCAGAAAAGGGGGCTAACAGCATGTTTGTGAACACTGTGGGTGATACTATATTGGGATGGTTGTAAGCACCAGTGATGATTAGGAGTAATACTAAAGGATCTAGAGAGTTTCAAAATATGGGCAGAAAACAAAACAAAACATTTAAACTTGTTTAAATGCAAGCTAATAATTCTAAAATGAAATAATCCAAAGCAGAGATTCAGTGAGTGGGAGATACTTGGAAAGCAGTAATACTAAAAGAGTCCTAGGGTAATAGTGAACAATAAATCAGACATGAGTTTACAATGAACTGTAGAAGCAAAAAAAGGCTATTTGGTTTAGTGCTGCAAATGTAAAAATCACACTCTGGAACTGGGGGATAATGGTTCCTCCCTGCAGGGCTCTGATGTAGCTGTATCTGGAATATTGCTTTTAGTCTGTTCTTACCCCCAACACCCATTCCCACAAGGGGTTAATCGCTTGCTCTGTAGCTTTAGAGGCAGGGCCACACCTGTCAATCACAGCTAGTAGGAAATTCTTCTGTCTACCTTTTTTGTTCCTTGTTAGTACATTGCTCCCCTTCAGAGCCACAGCTTTTCTCTGACTGAGGTGCATGCCAGAAGAGTAAGAAACATGACTCCAAAAAATGCTTCTCTTGCTCTGCTCCTGTCTAGCCCCATTTAGAAGCTCCCCTGTGTTTCTTTCACCTGCAAGTGGGCCTCATCTATCTGTTCCTGTTATCTAGGGCTGAAGCAACCTCTTCCAGCAGGGAGCCCTTTGAAGCATCTTACAAACTGGAATTTCAAAGAAAAATAAAGAAATGTTTAGGGGATTTGGAAATTGATTTATGAGGAAAGATTTTAGAGCCGAACATGCATAGTTTGGCTGAGAGGTGACAAAGGAGAAGAGTGGGGCTATAAATCTGCAAATATTTGAAGGGTGTAAACACCAAGGAAAGAAGGGAATTATTTAGGGTGGTAGAATGGATTTGAAGTAGTAGTTATATAATGAAATAAAAGAAAGGGATTGTTTAGGATGACTATCAGGAAAAAAAACTTATGAAATCAATGTATTAAGCTGTGAAAACGTCTCCCAAGGGAAGTGATGGAAGACATCATAACTTAGGATATCTAAAACTTGACTGAACCAAACACTTGAAAATAAACTATAGGAGATGGTCCTGCCCTTGCAAGGAAATTGATTAGATGGTCCTAATAGAACTTTTTGATCTCTAATTTCTGTGTTCAATATTCAAGAAATTCCATCCACTTCACTTGAATTTCAAGCAACCATTTGCAGGACAGGTGAGATATTACCTACAAAGACAAAGTAAGGTGAGAATTAGTGATTTCCATTCTCTGAAGGATAAAAATTATTAAACATCTACATCTTTTTTTAAATGGACAAAATAAGGCTTGAGTGTATTTAAGACTGCCTGGTGCCTGTGGATTTTGCAGCAGTAATTAGTTCGTTATTCATGAATATCAAGTAATCATCATAGTTAAACCCACTTACAAAAGTACCATATGTAAGGAATAACATATGTCTATTTTTTGAACGCAGTGTTTAAGAGCAAGTTAAATGTTTATACTTTTTAACAAAATAAAAAACATATTTTAAGGGGGCAGGGAAGAACCACATCATTAAGGAAATCAAAGATGGCAGTGCTCTTTGATCTATGGTACTCTAGGCAGCATCCTGGAGAAAAAACTTTAAATCATAAAACTAATTTAACATTCTTTCTTTCTCCCTATCTCTTAACCCATTTTCCTCTCACAAATTTCAATTCTTCTGCAGTCTTCCTCTCATTGCCTAATCCATATGTGTCTATCTTGCCTTCCAGTAGACTTACTTTAGTCTTGACGTGCATATGCAGTTCCCCAATGTTTTCATTTTGCACATTTGTTCTATAACAGAAATTAAAAAATAAAAAAGTAGAGAAATTCTGATTTTGTGGAATTGCACTAGTTCTGTGAAATTATTAGAGGACTTGTCCTGTTTGTTCCCCCAGAATGTTAATCATTGTGTACATTCTTCAGCTTTCTGCTCAATTAACAAAATACAGTGAAGGAAACTGATCTTTTCTATCAAGCCTGAAGGTGTTCTTTGGTATTAATTAGTTTAAATGGCAGGGGAACTTTTCTCTTCTCTTTTTAATTATCTTTGATAATCTCTTGAAACAGAGCTAGAGCTAGAAAGGTTCTATTTATGACCATAAATCTTGCTTCCGTTACCATGCCACTTGAATGCTCCTGTATTATTCATAGCCAAAAGGGACCATTGTGATCATCTAGTCTAATCTCCTGCATAACACAGGCCACAGAATTTCACATAGAGGGCTTATCTACAACCCCGTAGGACAGACTAAAGCACTGTGTAGACAAGCCCAGTGATTCCTATATCAAGACCATAACTTCTGATTGTGCTAAAGCACATCTTTTAGAAAAAAGACATGGAATCTTGATTTAAAGACTTCAAGTAATGGAGAATCCATCCCATCCCTAGGTAAGTATCATTGACTGCTGAAGGGCAGTAAATAGCACACTGCTTGGCAACTTTGGCAAACTGATCCTGAGAATTTACTCTTGTTTCAACAGTGTAATACCCAGAACCCCAGTACATCCCTCTGGGTCCATAAAGAACCCCATTTAAGTAATGAGGGCTCAGCTTGGGTGCAGGATCTGTTTACCCATGATGCGCTCATTGCAGAATATGGTCCTGATCTCTTTTTTTTTAAATGATTTGATCATTTCTCCAATTTCATCTACCTTTGTCTGTTAATTTTTCAGCAGCAGAGGGTCAGAACATTCAACTACAGGATTTGAAGCAAATGGCTATTATATCTTCTGGTTTTAATTAAAAAGTTTAGATCAATCATTTGCTAGTATATGTATCAGTCCTAATATCTTTGTGGTGATGATATGTCCTCTCCTATTTAATTACTGCATCAAATGTTCTGGGAGATCTTGTATCTTTTGTTCAATATTGGGAACATTCTATTGATTTAAACTATCCATCTGTATTAGTAATTACACGTATTGCAGTTTGTTTACTATGTTGGTAAGGTTGCCACTGCAAGTGAGAATTTGGGATGGGATCCTCCAGTCCACCAAGTTCTCTTGTGTCTCATAAAGCAGCCACATATTACCACTGGAGAGATCTTCCTATATAGAGGAAATCTAAGCTGGCATAGGCAGCTCCACCATCTCCTCTGCCAGAAACCCACCCTCCCAATATAAGTGGAGGAAAGGGACATGTTGGGGTGTGGCAGGAAAAGTGAAGGGAGAGATGGATCAAGGTGTTGCCTATGAATGGATTGAAAAACTAGGTTCTACCATCTTCTTGAGGGAGTTTTGTTAATTATGTATAGTATCTGGGCAATTTACTGTTGCCTTTGGATTTTTGGACCGACCTGTTCAGGGGCCAGGGTCAGCAGTGGGTCAGGTTGAGTTCTGGACTCTCTCCTGAAGTTCTTGCATCTTTTTTCCTGTTTCTTTTCCATTTTGAAAAAACAGTGCATTTTGATTTGGTGCATTAGGATAGTTTCACATATTATTTATTTTAAGTAACAGCTACAGTCAGGGGCGGCTCTATGTATTTTGCCGCCCCAAGCACGGCAGTCAGGCGGCTTTCGGCGGCGTGCCTGCGGGAGGTCCACTGGTAACGCGGATTCGGTGGCATGCCTGCGGGAGGTCCACTGGTCCCGCGCCTTCGGCGTACCCGCCATCGAATTGCCACCGAAACCGCGGGACCTGCGGACCTCCTGCAGGCATGCCGCCGAAGGCAGCCTGACTGCTGCCCTCAGGGCGACCAGCAGGGCACCCCCTGCGGCTTGCCGCCCCAGGCACGCGCTTGGTGCGCTGGTGCCTGGAGCCGCCACTGGCTACAGTATGTAACTCTATCGTGGATGGATATTATCTCTAAGAAATACATGAGTGTTTTACACTTTTACAACACGTATCCAGTGTGTTGTGCCAATAATATCAAATTGAATTGAAAATAGTGGGAGGAGGGATTGACATTTTCCACTTGGTGCTTGATGCTGTAGGTATTTGTTAAAGGTTAGCACAGTTGTAATATATCAAAGATAACAAAGTAATCTCTGAATTCTCACTATAATTGTAGTCTAGTTAATGTTTTCATTTGCTTTTGTTTGCTATGTAAATTAGGGTGCCTTTGGGGAAGAGGTGGAAAAAGCCTTTCAAGAGATTGCATTTGAGCTGGGCTAGATTGGAAGCAGGTGATCATCCAGATTCTGTCACAATTTTGGCATATCATTCATTAAGAGGACCTATGCTACTGTAATTAATTCACGCCTAACAGATGTACACTACCATGAAGGGATGTGACCTGCCTGACGCCAATCACTGGAAAGAAAACACATTTCTTTTGATGTTTTGAATTAGGTTCTGTAGATATTACACATGTGTCTCACATGTTGACAACAGAAGTTTTTTCTTCTACAAGTTTTATACATAAATGCACATTCATCTGTATGACTCTGCCCATATAATAAATATTTTAAAGACTAATAGTGGGATCTCCAAAACTGTTTGAATGACTTAGGAGCACAAGTCCGATTGAAAGACAATGACACTTGTGCTCCTAAAACACTTCGGTGATTTTTGAAAATCCCAAACCAAAGAATTAAATCTCAACTGAGTGCAGTGGTAACCCAAGTACAGCAGTAAACTGATGCAGTACGTTTCCTCTTTCTTTCTCTCTTTCTTTCATCAGGTTTGTAGGAAAAGTCTATTTTGTCTCTGCAGCTAGCCGTTTACTGTGACCAGGTCTCTGAATGTTAAGAGCAGACGTTCAAACAATAAATGATGACATTAATTTATTCATGGGGGAATTCGGCGCCAAAACATTAAAAATTCTGTGCACAATATTTTAAAATTCTGCATATATTGTTTGTCAAAATAACACAATATAATCACGCCAGTTTCAATTATTTTGGTCATTTATTTCAAAATACCTGTCAGCAAGTATGTCTGTAATAACGCGGACAAAAAAAAAGATTCAGGAAATGGTTTTTTGACAAATAGATTCCTTACTAGGCAAATTAATACAGAACTTTTAGTAATTTATTTAAACTACAATACAGAAACATATTTCCTGCACCCCTGGGAAGCGGTGCAAAGGCTTGGGGGAACTGGGGTAATAGAGGAGCTGAGGGCGAGGAAAGGAACCAGAGAGTGAACCTGGAGGGTTGTTGGGTGTAAGGAGTTGGGGAGACTCCCCCATGCAGACCCTGACTGACCCCTAGTCTCTCCCATTCAGTCAGGCACATCTGCCCCTGTCCCCATGTGTCTCTGCCCATCCGCCTCTGTCCTAACACCCTCCTGTCCCCATGTGGCCTTGCAGTCCCCTATCCCTCATCCCCATATGGTCCTGCAGCCCCCTCCCATTCAGTCCCTGTCACCCCACAAGCTCCTGAGCCCTGCCCCAGTCTTTCCCTGCACTAGACCTTCTGAATCCCTGTCTCTGATCCCCCAGCAGCCCCGTGTGCCCCATTCTGTCTGCCACCCCCCATATCCCAGGCCTCCTAACCTGGCTCTGCAGGCTGGGTGCTCTGATGAATGCACCGTGCCCACTGTTACTGCCAGTCAGCTGCTGCTGTCTATTCTGTCGCCACAGCGTCCTCTGGTGGGTGAAAGGCAGAACTGCAGCATTTCTCAGGCAGAATGCATTTTATGTGCAGAAAAAAAAATTCTATGCCAGACATGAATTCTCTGCATGCACAGAATTCCCCCATGAGTAATTAATTGTAAATTTTTAAATCAAGAATGGGTGCAGCTTTTTCTAACAATATGTTCTAGTTCAAAAGGAATTATTTTGAGGAAGTTCTAAGGCCCATATTACACCAGAGATCAGACAAGATGATCACAATGGTCCCTGCTGGCTTTGGAATCTATGAATGAATATATGTCTGTAATTGATTAAAAAGAACTCCTATAAACGATAGAGAAGACCTCAGTTGTAATGAGTTTCCCTCAGTTTAGACATTAGCATTGTTCCTTGTATTGTTACACATTGGGATTGTTTGACGTGTCCTGGGATTTAGGTGTTTACAAGATGTCCTGGCAGGTTGGTTGTGTACCTCTCTGAGTTTCAGCATGTGAGCTGAAAATTCTAACTTAGTTATTTGGGATTTTCCTTTCTGTACACATGTACCTCATAACTGTATTTTATTTATTGGCCTGCTTACTTTAGTGGACAGTCCTTGTACGTGGGTTACTTAAAGGGTCAGATAATTAAGACTACAAGTGGACTTTGTTTGCAGTCTCTCTGTTCCGATACAGGGGCTGTTTTCATATTGATATACCACCCGCATCACCCCCAAGGCAAGGGAAAGAACCCAGTTACTCATGCTCTGCACCTGGACGTGGAGTGTAACTAAATGCCATCCTGGATAAAGGAGGTGGAGTTAAGTTGTATAAGCAACTAAGGGTATGTCTACACTACAGGATTAATCCGAATTTAGATAATTCGAATTTGGGAAACAGGTTGTATAAATTCGATTGTGCGCGGCCACACTAAGCACCTTAATTCGGTTTTAAACCACATTAATTCGGTGGTGTGCGGCCACACTACCCCATTAACTTAAACACAGTAATTCGGTGGTGTGCGTCCACACTAACCCTAATTCGAATTAACAAAATCGATTTAGGCTCTACTCCGTTCGTCGAGGTGGAGTACAGAAATCGATTTAAAGGGCCCTTTAATTCGAATTAACTGGCTCTGTAGTGTGGACGGGTGAAGGGTTAATTCGGATTAAGGCAGCTAAATCCGAATTAAAGTCCTAGTGTAGACCAGGCCTAAGAGAACTCAGTTGGGGATAGATTGCTGATAAGACAGGTCTCTCTGACAGAGAGTCCTGAACTAGGGCTTAACAGGCAGGATACATTAAGGAAACTATAGTGAAGCCTGAGAGTAGGGAAGGGCTATTAGATTGAACACTTGTTTGAATTTTTATGTATCTTTATTGAAGACTTGTTCGTGCTACTCCAGAAGGGGATTAGACTTTTATGTGACTTGACTGGAAAAGTCCTCAGGATCTACATAGGATGCATTTTCAGCACTGAATATGTTTAAAGATTTCTTTCTTCCTTTCACTCTGGATGTGAAGTATCTACATTAACATATGCTCAGTAATCATTTTGTTGAGTGTTTTGGAATCTTTTTCTTTCTTTTTATTTGGTGAAAGTCATTATACATATCAGTTTTTATTATGATTAATAAATCACCTAAATGATTATTCAGTGTCATTAATAACTGATATATGTATAATAATTTTAATTCAGACATCTCAAAATGCTTGAAAATGTGATCACAGACAACAAGCAGAGTATATTTGAGGATCCCTTTACCCATTAATAAAATGCAAGTACATCAATGCAATGTGCCCTGTTGGAGTGTGGTGTCAAGTGAGCCATTAGGGATTGGTGTTAGGAATGAATTATTCAATTTCTCTAACAGTGATCATGGTTAAAACAGATTTATAAATTATAGTAAGGCAGGTATTGCAAATATCAGAAAAACAGCAAGAGAGGTTAAAAGTATGAATAGGAAATTTAAAAAATTCAGTTTGGGAAAATGTAAACAAAACATTTGCAGGAAAATAGTGCAAAACCTGGTGATGAGTAGAAGTGAGATTTTTGAATAGCATTAATGCTGGAAAAAAATAGCCCCTGTACTTTGATATGCCTTTGGAATGCAACTCAAAAAACACATCACAAGCTTATATTTTATTGACATTTCTCTATCACCCTGTTTCTTTCAACATCAATGCTACTCAGTTATTGCACTCCCACTGATCACCAAGTCGTGGCAGAAATTCTCTTTCTCTTCTTTGTTTTATCCTGGCTAAGGTGCATATCACAAACAGAGTGCGCTCTTTATGTTGGATTCATAAAGCCATATATCTGTCACTACTCTGAAAATGTCAATCAACAGCTTTCTCAGCTCTCCTCTAACAACCACACCCCACCCCTTTTTGTCACACAGGTAGAAGAGTTTGCACTCAGTGGGTTCATTTGTACTTGATGGGTTCATTTCTTTTTCTTTATGTGCCATTTTCTTGTTTTGGATTGTTATCTGCACTTTCTCGGTCTAACACTACTCCTTTTTTTCTCTTAGTTTTTCCCATTTGCATTATTCACAAACTTCTTTTGCCACCAGAATCCACATTCTTTCGCCTCTTCAGCTGATGCCAAATCTGCTTCCAGATCTTATCCTGTACTGTTGCACAAACTTCTCTGCCGTACTTCCTCTTAACTTAACTACTCTGGCTTGGATATGTGCTGGGGAAAAAATATTTTTCATGTCTTCATTTATGGAGAAAGAAGCATTTTGAGCACTGAAGAAACTTTACTCTTTCCAAATGTCTCATTGGGCCAAATCCTGACACTTGCTGAGCACTAGCAACTGCCATTAATTCCAGTTAGAAGCTTCATTTCAATCGAAGTTGCAGATGTTAGAAGGATTAAGGATTTGTGCCACTATTTAAAAATAACATACATTGTGGTTCCATGTATTTCTTTTTATTTACATAATTTTAGACAATCAACAGAACAGTAATCACCTGTTTAAACTGTAAAGGGGCAATTTCCAAATCCATTATCTTTGATTTATAGGATAATGTAGTGAAGATTGGTGTAGACACAGTAATAAAGAGCAATGAATGTATGTTTAAATCAGATTTGTTAAAAATTTTTTTAGTATTTTAATACATTATAGAGAATGTAGTGCCAGGTCTGCAGTGTTATGTTTTTAATTATTGTAAGCCTTTGCTGTATGCTGTCTTTTTATAAAACCATCTTTGATGTACAGTAGACCCATTGTACTGGCTTCTTCATAAAGTGTACTCTGTTATCACAAAGAAGATTGCTTTGATCTGCTTGGCAGTCTTAGAGTGTGGACACACATGTGTTGTTTGATAAATTACCTGAAGGGCAAGGAATTTTTCTGTCTTTTCAGAATTATTCACTTTTTTAAATTAATACATGCCAAAATCCTGCAAAAAGAAAAATATGTGCACATGGAGAACAGAAATAGAGGTAGTGGCTGAAGGAACAGGGAGTGAAAGGATGAAGGGCAGTTAAAATGCTTTACTTCTTTAGTAATTCAGCTAAGAGGATAGCTATATAATTAGAGGCACTTCACTTCCTCTACCTTAAGATTTTTGTAATGTTGTTAGAGTGTAAACCTTTAAAATATAAATGGTATGCAGTACTGTTGTTCTTCCATGATACAACAAGTGAGTCTTAGAGGAACGTCTTTCTTAGGTTTGCAGATCAGGTTTTTGATGTCCTTAGCATTACCACCCAGGGTACATTTACCCAGGGATTAAAGACCAGCGGCACAGCTGCCACTGCTCCAGATCAGCTGACTCAGGCTGCTGGGCTAAAAATTACTGTGAAGACATTCAGGTTCAGGCTAGAGACAGAGCTCTGGGACCCTGCAAGGGTGGGGGCTTGCTCAAAGCATGTACATCTACCTAAACTGTAAATTACACTGCCCTGTGCAGTCTAAACATACCCCAAATGACTTAGGCACCTAAGTCCCATTTTCAAAAGTGTCTTAGGAGCCTAAGTCTCATTGAAAGTCACTTAGGTACTTTTGAAAATTTTACCATAGGTCATCATAAACTAGTCTATAAATGTCATTTTACTATTCCTCAAGCTTCAAGATGAGCCCAGGAAAACAGTGTACATTTCTACACCATTTTTTTATTTCATCTGAAGAAGTGAGGTTTTTACCCACGAAAGCTTATGCCCAAATACATCTGTTAGTCTTTAAGGTGCCACCAGACTCCTTGTTATTTCTACACCAGGTCACTTTTTAGTTATATTTGCCCCAATATTAATATCTAATCAGATTCTACATTGATGTTGATAATAAACATGCTTTGCATTCAGATAGCACCTTCCAGCCAATAATCTAAAATTCCTTTATAAACATTTAACTTATCCTGACAATATCTCTGTGAGGTAAATATGTGGAGTTAACTCCATTTTGCAGAGATTTTCAGTGATTTACCCATTGTAATACAGTATGTCAGTGGAAGAGTTGGAATAGACACTAGGATTTCTGACTCCCAGTTTACTCTTTGGGGGTCACAGCCTTTGCTGTGGCAGGATGCAGGCCCTAACCAGTGGTTAAGCAGTATTAAGGAGGAGGCTTTCAGAAATGCAGGAGGTTATTCATCGGATTTCTATGGAAATCTAAATTCAACTTTGGGAACTTTATGTAAACAGAAACTCAGAAAGGTCAAATATATTATTGTCTCGCTTTACAAGTTGCCTTTTGTAGCTGGAGACAATTTTTCTAAGAGTTACTTAGAGAAAAACTTCCGAGAGATCTTTCCATTTTGCAGTGGGTTGTAGAGTTATCATCTCAGTGTATTGTATACTAGGGTCTTGAAGTTCCTAGTAAGTTTGGCATGTAGTTGAAAACCAAGTCATATTCCTGGGCCTGTGCTCCTAGTAGAACTCCCAGCACAAGACTGGCAAGAACTTCTGAAGTTAGCCCATTTTAGCTTTAGGGTGTAAGGTAACTAACCAACCTCACAGCAGTCCTGAGGGTAATTTGGTGTAACTTGCCCAAAGGAGAGGCTAGAAGAAGGCGTAACTTTAGATTCCCCTCTGAATTTGGCCCCTGGAAAGGAAGAATTCTAAAAAGAGGACACTTAAGATATCCAGAAGTCACAGTAATTAGACTTGACATTCCAGTAATTCAGACCTCATCCATTCTGAACTGCTGCCAGTGACATTAGAGCCAAAGAGCATAGATCCATTTCTGACAGCAGTTTTTAGCATCCGAGAATGAGAAAGATAAGTAATTTTCTTTTTTATAATAACTGACAAATAAGTCACTTTGTTTTACCATTTGGACTTGCTTAGCAGTTTATCCCCACCACAGATGATATATAAGCTCCCCTTTAGAAATAGAGTATTTCTGATCCAACCAGAAGGAGGAGGTACCAGAAGTCTTGCAATAAGCCTTTTCTTGCAAGATTTTTATTTCAGATTTTCGGTTCAAAGAGGTTTGGATAAGATTCAAATAACTATCCAAACTTTTGAGTGATTATCCAGATTGAACCCCTCAATCTTTTTAGCATCATCTAATACTAATTTTCAACTGCTTATATTACATGCAATTTATTAAGTTCTAAAATTTCCTTGGTTAAATCTCTTCCATTTTATTCAAACATTAATTCATAAAAGCAGAGAAATTTCAGCAGATTTCTTTTCACAATAAAAATACTATTTTGCTTGTATTATAGGGCTATATTGTGATATTAGATACAGTAACTCAGCAGTTTGATGGTGTGTTCATGCCAACAGTAGTTCTAGGAAGCATTGTGACGTAGTCACACCTCAGAGTTAAAATTCCTCCAATGTTTCCTTCTTGCTCCAGGGATGGCAGTAGTAATTTCCTGTTGGTTAAACATAGCAATAAATTACCACACCTGGTGCTTTTTTTAAAACTGTGCCCATATATATCTCTGTGCATTGACAGTTAATTTTTAGTTATATTTACTTTAAATATAAACATCCAGTCAGGTTCCACATAGCATTTGCACTGGCTGGCAAGTCAGAGGTGGAACCTAGTTTCTGCCCGTTCCTTTCCTGCTCTCCATCCACCTGCTTCAGGAAGGTTGCATAGCCCAGTTTACTCCTGAATGCCTGGTCTGACACTCTCAGTAGCCCACAAGTCCAAAGCACAATCTAGCCCATAGATTTTAAATTCACTGTGGTAGCTACTGGATTAGTAATAATTGGTGAAAAATAACTTAAGAACCTTCATTTTAGTCCATTGTGCTGTTTTGTTTCATTCACAGCTTCTTTTAATGGTAGTGATAAATGCAGCATTTAACAGTAAGTAGTTGCAAATGCTGAAATAGTTGAATACAGTTAAAGCAGAGATCAAAAATCTCTTCCACTTTGGGTCTCCCTTAAATCTCTTTATTCCTTCAGCTTTCAGTTTCTTCTCCAATCCAAGCACGAAGGATTGAGTAGAGCTAAATTTCCAGAATTCTTGGCATTTACTTGCAATAAGAATAAATCTTTACGTATCTTGTATTGACAGTTAAGAAATCCCTCTTCTGATGAGAAACACTTTAAAGTCCTCTTGTTCTTTAATTTGGAAAGAAAGGAATTCTATTCACTGGTATGATCAACAGAAAGCTTCATTCTTGCAATGACATCTGCAGAGGCTAGGGTGACCAAACAGCAAGTGTGAAAAATCGGGACGGGGTGGGGGGTAATAGGCGCCTATATAAGACAAAGTCCAGAATATCGGGACTGTCCCTATAAAATCGGGACATCTGGACACCCTAGCAGAGGCACAGGGATTTTCCTTTCTTTGTGTGTGAGATTATAGGACTGGGGCCTAATAAATTATGTTTTATTCAATGACTTGTTGCAGGAGAATGCGTAACACTTGTCTTTGCAGTAATATTTCTATTTATGCCATTCCTGAATCAATATCCTATTGCTGTTTCTTAGTTACAACACAAAGGTTATAGTTCATCCAATCCAATAGGAGGATATAAAAATGTAAATATTGGGGGGTTTATTTCTTACATACTTATAATTTTAAGGGATTGCTATCTCTTATATTTAGATAATTATATGTTTCCTTTCACCAGGACCTAATGGAGCCACTGGCATTCAATCTTATCAGCAGTAAAGTTTCAGCATGCAAGCCCCCCTGAGTTAAATGCAGATTTAACTGAAACTTTAGTTACAGTTAGTCACCTAGTAGAGAACCAAAATAAATCAGGCAATGTACTTATTGTTTAAAATAAACATAATGCCCTTTCCCATTTGTATTTCATTAAAAATCATAAAACTGGTAACACGAGTTCCAGAGAATATGTCTCAAGAAACCAGGCAGCCTAAGTGTGAAGTGGCAGATGCACATGTTGCGCAGATGTTGGGTTGACTAGTTAGTATCCTATGGAAAAGTGGTGTAATTGTAAGTATTTTTAGTATATGTAAATTCTGAGAAGTTGGCATTCTAATTACCAGGTTTCTTTTGAGTGAGCTGTTTATCTTTTGTGCTTTTGATTCCTGAAGTAAAAAATAATCAGAGTTAGAACCAAAATTGTCTCAATTGCTATAGTTTGTACAGGTCAGATAAATTTAGGTGTGTCTGCTGTAGTGGTGTGTGTTGGCACAGAAGAAGATAATGTTGGGTATAGGGTTACCAGGTGTCCGGTTTTTGACCAGAACACCCGGTCGAAAAGGGATCCTGGTGGCTCCAGTCAGCACCACTGACCGGGCTGTTGACTGTCTGGTTGGCAGCGCCGCGCAGCGGGGTTGGCAGGCTCCCTGCTAGCCTCCGCATCGCACAGCTCCCGGAAGCAACGGTATGTCCCCGCTCCAGCTCCTATGTGGAGGGGCAACCAGGGGGCTCCACGCGCTGCCCTGTCCACAGGCACTGCCCCTGCAGCTCCCATTGGCTGTGGTTCCCGGCCAGTGGTAGTTGCTGGGGCAGCGTGCGGACCCCCTGGCTGTCCCTACACATAGGAGACGGAGGGGCGGAGGGGGGACATGCCGCTACTTCCAGGAGCTGCTTGAGCTAAGCGCTGCCTGGAGCGTTCACCCCTGATGCCCTCCCAACCCCCTGCCACAGCCCTGATCCCCCTCCCGCACCCTGAACCCCTCATTTTTGGCCCCACCCCGGAACCTGCACCCCCAGCCCAGAGCCCCCTCCTGCACCCCAAACCCCTCATCCCTGGCCCCACCCCAGAGCCCACTCCCCCAGCCAGAGCCCTAATTTCCTTTCGCATCCCAACCCACTGCCTCAGGCTGGAGCCCCCTCCTGCACTCGGAACTCCTCATTTCTGATACCAGCCCTTTGAGCCAGCCCAGTGAAAATGAGTGAGTGAGGGTGGGGAGAGCGAGCAACAGAGGGAGGGGGGATGGAGTGAGCAGGAGTGGGGCCTCAGCAAAAGGGTGGGGCATTGTCAGGGCCTTGGAGGAGGGGCGGGGAAAGGGTGTTTGCTTTTGTGCAAATAGAAAGTGGGCAATCCTAGTTGGGTAAAGAACAGTTTTGGGAGCGAGGGATTCAGGAGAGGGGCTAAATACACTCTTTTCATTATCCATGTGGAATTTACTGCAGTGACTGGAAATTGAGCAAATATAGTAAGTGGCAAAAATAATATCCCAGAAGCAGTGGACATTAGAATGACAGTCTCTAATATACATTCAGAGTTTTGCCTTTCTCTTAGTTTGCATACAGCATGAGCCAAATCCTGAAACCCCTACACAATTTTACTCAGGCAAAATGCTCTTTGAAGCACTGGATTCTCACCTTAGAGAAATGGGAGCTCTGAAGACTGGTGGTTTGGGATACAACATCTTTCATTAACTGGAGCTGTAAGGTGGTTTAAATCTACATTGATTGACAGACAAGGGACTTATTGCCACTAGTTAATAGGTTGAATTTATTAATAAAGTTGCCATTGAATTGTTTATCTTCTGAGACATGTGGGCTAGGACTTTATTTGCAAAAGGTTCCAAAAAATGGTGCTTAATAAAGACTATGTTTCTTTTCTGAATGAGTAGAAACAAAGTGACTTAAAAATATGATCATTCAAGAAGTTCCAGTTCAGTCAGAGAAAGTAAAACATAGGGTAACAACAATGATAAAAGGAATGGAGGGCCTCACAAATGGTATAGACGGAGATTAACAAAATTTGGTTTATTTAACTTCGAGATTATTAAGAAGTAATTTGATGGAAGTGCTTAAACTAGCTAAGAGGTATCATAAAATTCACCTTGATATCCCTGATAATATCTTGTGCTTTAGGCGGGAATTGGATATTCTCACAGGGACAGATTCTCAGCTGAGGGGAAGGTTTGCACGGTGCTGTTTAGAGCTCTCAGATCCATGGCACCCGTCCTTGGCATCAGTTAGAGCTGCAAGGGAGCAGTTCTAACTTATGCTACTGGCATAAATTCTCTCAGTCAAGACCTTTGCCAGTGGACAATCAGGCCCACTTCATCCCACCCACAGAATGCCTCTGGCATGCCTACTTCCTCCCACTACCAGCAGCGGCTCCAGGCACCAGCGCGCCAAGTGCGTGCCTGGGGCGGCAAGCCGCGGGGGGCGCCCTGCTGGTCCCTGCGAGGGCGGCAGTCAGGCAGCCTTCGGCGGCTTGCCTACGGGAGGTCCGCCAGTCCCTCGAATTCTGCGGCAATTCGGTGGCGGGTACGCCGAAGCTGCGGGACCGGGGACCTCCCGCAGGCATGCCGCCGAAGGCAACCTGCCTGCGGTGCTTGGGGTGGCAAAAAAGCTAGAGCTGCCCCTGCCACTACTCAGGGGTGAGAGGCAGCTGCTGAAGGAGACATTTACGCTGGCAGAGAGTCCATACAAGGGGAATTCTCTGCTGGCAATTCCATGTGTCCTAAATCCATTTTGTGCCACTTACACAGCACAAAGTGGACTTAGAGGACTAGAGAATCTGACCCACTATGTAAAAGGTCATAGAAGATCTAAGACAGAGGAATAGTAGTTTCTTACAGATCTGGCTTACCATGTCCAGTGTGAAAAAAATAAGGCAAAATAAACTGAGAACTGAGAAATATAGAAAATTTTGTTTTGCTGTAAAATATTTTCTGTCTGTAGCATCTATTTGAATAATGGAGAAAGAACAGAAATGATGAATGTTAAATATTTGCATTTGTATCAGCTCTTACACCAATAATAGCTGCTATACTGTACTGAAATTTGCTATGTAACAATCATTTTTCCTAGTATCTGCACAAACTCTAAAAATATGAATAAAATGGTGAAATAAATAAACAAATGTAAGCTTTATGGTCTACTGTATGAGAGATTCCAAAACTGGGAATTAAGTTAAATTATAAGGGAATATTTAAAAAGAATTAGGAATGGCTTTATTAAAAAAAAAGTATACAAGCAAAATGGGTTCGCAATGAAGCTGATGAAGTTAAGTAGTATTAATATAGTCGTGCAAAAATTAAATGACTATATGTAATATTATGAATCCAAGAGATATTTGTTTCGCAGTAGGGAGTAATGACCATAGTTTTCAGAGCCGTGAATTTTGTTTTATTTATTTAGTTAGTTGCGTATCATTCATTTTTAACTAAATGGGATCTGATTGTGGGAGGGTTCTGGTGGTGGCGGTGGCACTGGCGGTTGTTGTTAGTTTTTTTGTTTATTCTGTCTACAGAAAAAATGTATATACGCATGCTGGAGTTGTAACCAAAATGCTTTAAACATGATGGGGGTAGGCTTGTTTTTTGGCCATATTTTTCTCAATATTTTGCCACTACTGAAATAAACTAGATGAAATGTCTGCCTTGAATTAAGGTTGTAAGAATTTCAGTCATAATGTGATTTGTCATGGATGTAATTAGGATATCTTTTTATTTCTTTTCTTTTCACAAATGATAGTTTGGAAATAAAAATGAAATAATAGATATGACTCCAAATAGTCTTTGCTTGAACCCTGCAGAGTAACCCCTACAGCTTCCAAATGTATTTTGTAATATTTGGAAAGGAAGAGGTTAAATGTTAAAGATCTGTTGCATGGTACTGTGCAATTTCATATTGATAAGGTTTAAAGTCTTCATATTTTCTTTAACCCTAATGAAACTAGCATGTTGGCACATGACCAGTAGAAAAGTACCCCGAAAGCATAATTGTTTTCCCCTAGAAAAGCACCTAAAAAAAAATGTTGTAAAAATCTAAGGGTTTAATAACTATTAGTGGAGACAAAGAGGATTTTCAAGGGCTTTTTTCAATAAAACCTTTATCTTATTTGATAATTATTTTTATTTATTTTTCCAAGTGTTTGAGAGTGGAGCCTCATGGGCCACAGCAATTTTAACCTGAGTGTTAAGTGCGAGTTTGGGCTAAATCCAGCTTTTTTATTTTTTTAAGGTCTACTTTACTGGATTATCTAAAACAGACCTTCTTGCCTCTGTTGTTTGGATTACATTTCTTTTGTCTCATACTAATCTTTGTGTAATGGTCTAAAGAAGATGAATGTTCTAGCCAATGTCTCTATTAAATAGTATTACTTTCAACATTTGGACAATATTTTGTGGCTGTTGTTTGTCTGATCAATACTTTAAATAAATGTTACTGCACACTCTCACCAGCATAAGCATTATGTTGATAACTAAATGGAATGTTGTTAGTTTAAAGTTTCCAGTAATTTCATATAGAAATAAAGAATATCTTATAGTTTTCATATCTACATTGAAAAGAAAATGAACAATATTAGCCCTCAGCTACTTCTAAAAAAGTAGCTTTCTTTTCAAATTGTGCGAAGCTAGTGAAAATTCTGCATCATTCAGGTGCACAATAGTACTATTTACTTTACACAGTAGTAAAGAAGGGCTAGATGGCGCTATGGTCTGACCCAGTATGGCCATTCTTATGTTCATTTTCTTTGTGGGAAGGATTCAGACATTTCTGTGGCATCTTTGTGCAGGAGCTATCCCAGTCTTTTCTGTATTTTTAATGTATGTGATATCAAAGCAAGCGCTAGGCTTTATTGTTTTTTTAAAAATGTATCAGATCCACAGAAAAATAACTTTTTAGATGTTGCTTTTCAGATGTTAGTACCTTTAACTCAACTTAAATGTCTTTTATAGAAAAAATATGCTGTTGGTGATGTTTCACCAAATATACCTTTGGTGATAGTATGCTTGTGTAGTGTTCTTTTGACACATTCTGTCGCCCAGATTCTCTGCTTCATCAAAAATTTGCTTCGCACAGCAGGAAGGGGACTGTCAAGGTTCTGGTTACTGTGCCCCAATTCTCTGGCCAGAATCTTGCACAAATAGGACCTGATCAAAATTTCATCAGTTGGAGTGCAGCGTACTCCAGCCATACCTGTTCCCCACCATGTGTCTGGGGCCAGGAGGTGTCATAGAAGCAAATCTTGTCAGTTTTAGACCATCAGGGGAATCCTCCGATGAAGTGGGTTCTAGCCCACAAAAGCTTATGCCCAAATAATTTGTTAGTCTGTAAGGTTCCACAAGGACTCCTCGTTGTTTTTGCTGATACAGACTAACACAGCTACCACTCTGAAACCTCCGGAGAAGAGATCTTCCCAGTAAGAGTTCATTTCCTGGATATTTTTACTAAAATGAGTAGCATGATGTTGATACTCCAGTTGTCATCTTTAGAGTTGACTCATCAGCTGGAACCCTCTTATCTTTCCTAAGTCAGCCTTGTGACAGTATATCAAATCTCATTAGGAACCACTTGTTTAAATAGTAAAAGTAACTGAGCTCTTGCAGTTCATGAATTTCAGAATCATGCAGTTGCAACAAGACTTTTACCCAGTAGAGTACTACATGAAAGGCAGATGATAGGTGAAATCATTACCCATTGAAGTCAATGTCAAAACTCTCATGGACTTCCATAAGGTCAGGATTTCACCGTAATACTGCATTGTCTCTTGTAGTAGATATTACATTTTTACAGACTGCAAAATAACTACCATATTTACTATTTCCTTTTCTATATTTTTCTACCCAATTGCAGCCTATTTTCAAAATCAGATAATGCTTCATCATCTTAGAGGGTTTTTAATGTGTCTGATAAAAAGGCTAAGCACGGCAATTTGTGCTAGAGATCTTGGCAGGAGAAAATACAAGCATTTCTTCAAAATCTGATTAGTCTGGGATAGTTATAGCACAATTTGGAGTGAATTTCACACTTATTTAAAGTATGCCAAGAATATGCATACACATAGTTTTTCCTCTTTTTCAATAACATTTACATTGAAGTGATAGTGGCACTATATCTATGTAATAATATCAAAGAGATACAAAGCCATTCAGTAGGCATAAATCCATGATGTTTATTTTCAAAGAATTTATATTTCCCATTTCTTTTCAAGTGAATTTCAACACATTATTAGTGTCCCAGGGTCTTTCTGCATCATCACTTTTGTGTTGTACAGTATAGTTATGTTATAGTCATACTATTTTTTTTTTAGTTTCCATTTATACACTTTTTTTTACTAAGTAGATATAAGACTTTTTTCATTGAGAAACTCCAAACTGTGTTCAGATTTTTTATTCATTAAAACTTTAAAAAAACATTTTTGAAATCCCAGTTGAGTCAGCCTCTCCTTCCAAAAAACCACAAAGACCTGCACCCTCTAATACCTTTGTAAAGTGATCTATGTGACCATGGCTTAAATACAGGCAAAAGTAAACTGTAAAATATGGAAAGCATATAAGATAATTTAAGAGGGAAATTTATGACTAAGCATCTTTTCCAAATGGGTCTGAGTAATACGGTGAAATTGAGTCCATTACATGAGCTAATCTTAGGTAAACATGTGCGCAAAGCCAATGAGCCAAATTTATCCCTTGTATAATGTCATTTGTTTCAGTTGTTTCATTTCAGGAATGAATCCGGCCCATTGTAACAGTGCCCTGAAATTGTATTGGTATTTTTTATTACAGGATAGTCTGAATCTAATAGACTAAAAATCAAAACACTTTTGATGTCTAAATAATATAGGATCTCTGTCCTTTTAGGTGGAAAAACTGTTGCCCATGTGTTTTTCTCCATGTGGTTCTCAGCAGTTTGCTGTGTTGTACTACAGATTCAAACTACTATTTATCTGCTACAGAAAGGAAGTTCCCTTTAGTGTAGAAAGGCAACTTTACATTTTCTTTGTTTTACCATTATAAATGAGGAAAGCCCTGATACCTCCATGTCTTTTGTATGGCCACAGAAGCAATGGAACTTCTGCAGTTCCAGTGCCGGGATACAGTATTGCAGGGTGTGAACAAAGGTTTTAGGCCATGTTAAGTCCTCACAGATCTACCCAAAGGGCTAGCTCCAGTGTAAAGCCGTGGGGCTGCTATATTTCACACCCAACTAATAATGGACCCTTCCAGCCTTTCCAACAGCTTTTTGTAGTACAACAGCTGTTGACTGCAGGGCATAGAGATGTGCTGAACACCTGTCATGCACTAGAAGCAGGGGATGATGTAAGGAGTCACTATGCCAGTCTTCTACCACCAGATAATTCCCGCAGTATGGTGCAATTCTTTACTTGCCACTGAAGTTAGTTTTAATTCTGATTTGTGTCATTAGACAGTGCAAAGCAACCATAAACAAGGCTGAGGAACTGGCCCAGGATGTGTTCACCCAATCCTGCACATCATAGAACCTATCTTTACTTAAGCTCCCTGCAGATTCCTATGGAGCAGGGTGTGGATGGTGGGGAAAGAGCAGGGATGAAGTTAGCATCAGTCGTTGACCCTAAGGGTATGTCTACACAACTAGACACTCCAAGCTGGTCCATGCTGGCCAACTTGGGCTTACAGGGCTCGGGTTGCGAATCTGTTTCATTGCTGTGTAGACTTCCAGGCTCAGGCCCAGGCTCTAGGACAGGGGTGAGCAAACTATGGCCCGTGGGCCACAACCAGCCCACCAGCCGATTTAATCTGGCTCTCGAGCTCCCGCTGGGGAGTGGGGTCTGGGGCTTGCCCTGCTCCCGTGCTTCAGTCGGGCAGCGGGGTCGGCGGCCGCTCTGTGCGAGCCTGCCACATCACCGCGCAGCTCCTGGAAGCAGCGTCATGTCCCCTCTCCAGCCCCTACGTTTGGGGGCAGCCAGGGGGCTCCTCGCACTGCCCCCGCCCCAAGCGCCGCCCCTGCAGCTCCTACTGGCCAGGAACTGTGCCCAATGGGAGCTGCAGGGGCGGCGCCTGCAGACAGGGCACCATGCAGAGCCGCTTGGCCTGTCTGCAGGCCCCGCCAGCATGCAGAGCCTCCATGTAGGACCAGGAGGGGGGACATGCGCTGCTTCCGGGAGCTGCTTGAGGTAAACGCCTCCCGGAGCCTGCACCCCTGAGCCCCCCCACATACGCACACACCTCAACCCCCCGACCCAGCCCCGCTCCCCCCCCCCCCCCCCACCCCAACACTTTACCCCAGCCCGGAGCCCCCTCCCACACCCTGAACTCCTCATTTCTGGCCCCACTTCAGAGCCCGCATGCCCAGCCAGAGCCCTCACTCCCTCCTGCACCCCAGCCCCAATTTTGTGAGCATTCATGCCCCATCATACAGTTTCCATACCCAGATGTGGCCCTCAGGCCAAAAAGTTTGCCCACCCCTGCTCTAGGAGCCTGCGAGGTGGGAGAGTCCCAGAGGCTTCTGCCCAAGCTCAGAAGTCTACACAACAGTGAACCAGCCCTGCAGCCCAAGCCCCGCAAGCCAGAGTGAGTTAGCAAGAGCTAGCCACGGGTGTCTAGTTGCTGTGTAGACATACCCTCAGAGAGCAAGATCATAGGAGTACTAGGGGCATTTGTTTATGTGCATTTTGGTCATGCTCATCACCACAGTATCTGAGCATATCACACAATAATTAATTGATCCCTACAACACCCTTGGGAAGTAAGGAAGTACTGTATAACTAATCCCATTTTACAGATGGGGAAACAAGACACAGAGTCATTAAATGGCCTGGAAGATCCAAGAAAAGACTCAGACCTCCTGAGTCCCAGTCCAGTATTCCTGGGCTGCTGTGGTGGCCATGGAATGGCTCTACCGCTTTTTTGAGGCCTTGGAGGGGACTCTTCCTTCTCTCTCCCCACAGAACACTTCGTCAAGCTGATATGCAAATGTACATTGTGGAAGTAGGGTTTAGCGCAATATGGCTTTACATTTGGGGAGGCATGGGAACTCCAGTAGTATGCAATACAGCAAAATCCTGTTTGAAATTATAGGCAGAATTCCATTCCAGTGGTGCTAAACTTGTACCACATGCAAAGCTTTCACACCCGAGGTTAAAAGTATGTGCCAGAGCTGAATTAATTTTGAAAATCCATAAATAATGTTCATTGCTGTATAAAGAGAATTTCTGGCATTAGTGAGTCTGAATTAGTGAGTCTGAATTAGTGTTTCATATAAGATGAGAAAAATACAGTGAAGTTTCCTGCCTTCTTTTGTGTTTTTCATATGATATACAGTAGTCGGCCAAAAAATATATATATAAAACAAAAAAAATCCCCGGCTCAGTGGGCAACATAGATCTGTGACCTTTTCACGTCAGAGTTCTGCTTTAATGTTTGTGCTGAATTAAGTCTTCATCATTACCTTGATACATTCACTTGTCAGTAATTTGGGTGAAGGCAAATAAAGTTTTGCTGGCTCATGTATACATGACTGTTGTTATGGTGAGTTTCTGTCCAGTTCTGTTTTTAATGCAATAATTTTAAGCTTTTGAATCGCTCACTCTTTTGGAACATAAATGATATTAGATACTCATCTTTTGCATAATTTTAACCACTGGGTTATTTTGTTAATAAAATTTCAGAATTAGAGCAAGCTTGTAGCTTGATAGTATTGAAGAGTGTGCCAAAGTGTAACGTCTAGATAATGCCAATGAAACCCCTGAGCTGGAATACTTGAACAACACTTGCATCATTTTCCTGTTAGGTTTTACCAGTACTTGGCATCCAATTTGTAAATTTGTTTCCTGAAAATAAAGTGAACCTTGATTATTTGCGGTACACTAACTATCAAAATAAATTTCTTGCCAGTGCCTTGAGTCATCATCTTAACGTCTTTCCATTGTTAGGAAGCTTTGCTTCATCATTTCATTTTATTTCCAAAAACATCAGTAATATATCTTTCAGTTAGATTGTACTGTACTTTTTAGGTATTTCCTATAAGCAAATATTTTAATTCCAGTGGAAACCTAGATATAACTCTTGTGTTGGGAGAGAGGCTGAGCATTTACTTTGTTACTAAGTGAGACTGTTTTAAGCAGAAATTTTATTTTTCAACATAGCGCAAGAAAAAAAAAACTTACAAAACTCTGTAATATAATCCCCAAATAGCCACTTTATGGGGAAGAGCCCATTTCACAGAGAGAAAGCTACAAATTGTATATGAATACCACAATTCAATCAAATGTGCATGTGCACAAAAGTAGACATAAAAAACCAAATGGAAAGGCTGTTGGCATTGTAAATTCAACGAACAGTGAATGGAAATGTGTAGTTTAGGATTAAAATTCCAAAATGTAGACTAAGTTGAAGTCCCGTTATAATTAACATTGTTTAGATATTGGAAAAGGTCAGAATCTCATTGTTTTTATTGCATTTCTTGGCCTTCATCCAACCCCCAGCTTAGTCACAGGGCACAAATTGTATCAGCATATGTAGCAAGGGGATTTCCAGACACTGGGAGAAGGCAGACATTTTGCAATTCCACCCTAATCAGCAGTTCTAGCAGGCTTGAACTTTAAATTGGAGATGGAGTCCATGCAGGATGTGCTGATTCAGGGATCTTGACAGTGTTCTCTCCCTGACCAGCCACATACACTTTTGGGGTTTGCTGGCCAGCTCTGGGATCTTAGGCACAGCAGGGGGTTGTTGAGGTTCCCTGGGCGAAAAGGTACTCAAACCACTGCTTCATTACTTTTGCTCCATTACTGTGACAGTACGATCTTCTGATTATCTGGAAATATATTTATTTGTATATATTTATTTCAGTTTATACAATGTGCCAGTTCATTTTTATTAGAGCTAAACTTTCCAAACTCAGTTGACCAAAGGCAGACATCTAAATCCATATTTAGGTACTGGAAGTGGCTTAAATATCAGAGGTGCTTATTACTAACCACAGAGTTATTAACAGGAAAAAATGGATGATGTTGAGCAGTCCCTACTTAACATTCTTACCAAGGTTAAAGAGTTAGACAAATATTAACTCAGACAAAGGGACAAGCAACCTGCCAGAGCAACTCAGATACTAACAAAGTGTGATAAGCTTTTGTAATAAGGCATCCTGGTTAAACTGGTTTTGAGATTTCAGTCTGAGAAACAGGATTATTGGTCAGGTATTTCACTGGTTAATGCCAGTGGATCCAGTTGTACCGCAAATTCATGCATGAGTCACAACCCTCTTGCATGGAAGAAGACTCTGTCTCCTGCCTTGGTGACCATATTCCTCACGTTCTGTGGTACTGGATGTCACAGTTTCGGAGTAACTGCACCTGTACCCTGCCCCCTCCATGATCCGCTCCAAGAGTGTCCATATCTCCAGCTATCACCTCTCTAGGTAGGGATCCTTGTCCCACTCCCTTTTGACCGGGGGGTTTAAGGCTGCACAGCCCCTTACCTTAAACTGTGATATGCCCAGCAAGCCAGTCTGTCTAAAGGCCTGTGCTCAGGATAAAATCATTACAGAGAAAACATAATAAAAACAATAAAAGGTTTAAACACATGCTAACCATACCAGAGGGCACCCGTCAGTCTTATGGGTCCCTAATAGTTCAGAGTCTTTCCAACCCTTCCATAAGGGTTGGGGCCTCTCTTGGATAAAAAGTCCTGTCCAGATCTTCTTGCTGGACCAGAATGAAGGCCTTGAGTCTATTTAAACCCAGCCTTTGCCAAAAGCCCTTTCTTTGTCAACTGTTCTGTATAGAATCCAGTTTGAACCAGTACATGCAAGCCTTCCCTGGAGATGGTATCTCTCTGGAGGTGGTTACAACCTGAATAATTCACCTTAATCACCCCTCACTATTATTAGTTCCTGGTGGAGCATTGGCAACACCCCATCTCACCTTCCCGGAGTTGCTTACAATCCTTAGCCCACAATGAAACATAATACTACACTTAATACAGTATGGTCCCCAAAGATATTGCATGCATTTGCAAGATCTGTAGGGAGCCTGGGGTAAGTGTGGGTATGTGCCAGTGGAGGTTAACATTATCCTTCAACACACCTGAACATATTAGACCAGGGGTGGGCAAAGTTTTTGGCCCAAGGGCCACATCTGGGTATGGAAATTGTATGGTGGGCCATACATGCTCACAAAATTGGTGGTTGGGTGCAGGAGGGGGTGAGGGCTCTGACTGTGGGTGCGGGCTCTGGGGTGGGGCCAAAAATGAGTTCAGGGTGCGGAAGGGGGCTCCAGGCTGGGGCAGGCGGTTGGGGTGCGGGGGGAGGAGGGGGAGAGGCCTCTGGCTGGGGATGGGGATGAGGGGTTGGGGGTTCAGGAGAGTATTCTGGGCTGGGACCAAGGGGTTTGGAGGACAGGAGAGTGCTCTGGGGTGGGTCGGGGTTGAGGCGTGGGAGGGGGTCAAGGGTGCAAGTTCTGGGTGGCGCTTACCTCAAGCAGCTCCCAGAAGCAGCGGCATGTCCCCTCTCCGGCTCCTACTTGGAGGCGCGGCCAGGTGGCTCTGCTCACTGCCCTGTCCGCAGGTGCCGCCCCTGCAGCTCCCATTGGCCATGGTTCCCAGCCAATGGGAGCTGCGGGGGTGGCGCTTGGGCAGGGGCAACGTGTGACGCCCCCTGGCTGCCCCTACGCATAGGAGCTGGAGTGGAGACATGCCCCTGCTTCTGGGAGCCACGGCCCCTGCAGAGTGGGGCAAGCTCCCGACCCCACTCTGCAGCGGGAGCTCGATTAAACGTCTGAAGGATTAAAACGTCTGAAGGGCCGGATGCGGCCCCTGGGCCGTAGTTTGCCCACCCTTGTATTAGACTAAAAAGATAATACAGCCCCAAACTGTAATACATTTATTTCCACTGGGTTCCTAAGGCTTCCATTGACTGCAGAAGCCCCTGAAGCACAATTCCAATGGAACTGTGCTGTAATGGGAGGTACAGAACCAGTGTGGAACCTCCAGGCAAAGGGCTTTGGCCCACTTTTGATCCTCCTGGATCCACAAGGTATGTGAGCGTGTCCCATGACTTGTTCCATAATAGGGCAGGCCTCATTATGATGATGCAATCTGGGACACTTCCTCAGGAAAAAAACTTTACAGGGAGTTTTTCCTCTTAACACCACTCTTGTGGGTTTTTCTGTGAGAGACCGTGGTCAAATCCAATGTTGTTTGTGATTTCTCTTTAAATGGTAGAGGTAGCTGTCATACTGATCAGGAATGGCATTACAAAGTTTTTCTGATGAGTGTGGGGAGGATTAGGAAGCAGCAAAATATTGCCATTTGAACATCTCTATGATTAGTCCTGCTCTGGTGCAGTTATGCTGCACTATATCATATGGTGAAATCATAGATTATAAATGTGATACTGGTCTGATCTAAGTCTTACATGTGATATTACTAACATAAGGTGAATCAAATTCAGATCATGATCTCAAATCTATGGATAATTGGCCACTCACGCATCTCTAATATTTTTACTATATCTCAAGTGGTATTGCCCTTCCTCCTGCTTCCTTATTTCTCCTCCTCCCACATCATTGTTTATTGGAGGGCTTCTCTATCTGATAATGAGTCTTCTATAAGGTATTGTGGTCCTGTTCTTCCATAAATTATGTTAGTATATCACCCTAATCTTTGATTTGGATGTTTCTGCCTTATTAGTATATTTGCTTAATAACTCTTTCATGTTAGCAACTCTTTCTCATGTGCTGATGTGATGTTACCTATTACTTTCAAATTGTTTCATTCTGCTCCCACTAGAGTCCCAGGTTTCTCTTTGTCAACTTGTATGAATCAAGATGGAAGCCTCAATCTTGACTCATGATTCGCTCTCCCACTAATTTCACCTGCCTCTGTCAATGAGAGAGTGATAAAGTTCATACCGTACCTTTTCCAGAAAGAAACTGAAGCAGTCGCTTTTCAATGTATTTTAAAACAAGATATTTCATAGAATGTAGGTTGTGAAAGAGAGCACCTATAAAACTAAAAGGATGTTAAACATTTAACTTCCCCGTTGTGTCCCATCTAAAAGTCTCATAAAGTTCATCTACCTCAGAAATAAAAAGGAAAATAAATATTTAAGGCAATGAAAAATCTTATCTGTATATTTCCCTTATCTGTATATTTCCCTTGGTTGGGTCTCTTTCTCATAGTCAGCATGTGTTTTCACAGTGAAGTGTACCTCTTTCCGGCATGCCAACTGGAAACATGTACCTTCCGTTCTCTGGGACCCAATTGACATAAGACAATCTCCCAGTCAGCTTCTCAGATGATGGGGTATAACACTCACAAAATACATAGATACTGTATAGGAAAGATTCAAAAGCACACATGAGAGTTGTGTGCCTATGAGAGTCAATGAGAGATGGGGACATAACCGCCTTTTGTGCCTTTGAAAATCTCCCGCTGTTTCATTAATATGCATCCCGTCTAGTTATCAGCCATTTCCACTCATGTAAATGCACATCGCACATTGACTGTTTGTTTTTTAGCCCTTCTATTTATTAGATCCCTGGCATTTGTGTAAAATTTTCTCCATAGGGATCTGAGTGCTGGTCTGGGTTGGGTGCCTCTTTGACTGAGTGCCCAGATCCCTGATGGAAGTTCGTCAAAATCAATGGAGTTACACCAAGGATCAATTTGGCCCAACTACTATAATAATAAAATGCAGAAAGTTAACTTGAATGTATTGCACTTCCTGCATAAGCAAGACTCCAGGTATTCCTCAGCAAGTTGCACTTAAATCTCCAGCAGAGTTCCTGGATTCTTCTGCACTCTGGTGCAGCAGACTGGACATTTTGTAGCAGTTTCTTTAAAACTTAAAATATATATATATATATATTTAATGAATGAAAGCTAAAAATAATTCAATCAGTACAGTAGTCCCTATGTTGTTTACTTTATTACATTAATTCATTTTATGCTATCCCCACATTTTCAGTTTTCTTTAGGCCAAAGATGTTTGTACTGACAACTGATAGCTGCATCATAGAAATTGTCAGAGGGAAAGTTGAAGGTTTTGGCAACTGAGTAGAGGGCTCTGTCATGGCTTTTGTCATCTAAAGAAGCTTTGAAGGCAGGTAGGGATCGTGAGATACTGCTAAAATATTGGGGCTGTCTGCAGATTCAAGTAGACAACACTGCAGGGGTTTCCTCTTGCTTCACATTTTAAAGATTATTTTAGAAACCATATGGGCTAAAATCATAACTGTTTTACAAAATACAAATTTACATTCTGGTGCACTGTTCTGCAGAAGGGAGTGTATTATAGGGCAAATTCCAAGGCAGCAGACTTACAGAATCTGTGGAACCCTGGCTTTAAGGCAGGGCTTCATAAACCTTTTGATAGTGTGGACCGCACTAAAAAAGACCAGCTAGACTTTTATAATTGGTGGGATGTATATTTTATATATTGGTGGGACACTTGTAACTCAGAAAGGCAGAAGAGATTGTGCTTAGTCTTTATGCATACACACTTTGCCTTTGGACAGAGACCAATGAAACTCAGCCCAAAAGGTGAATGCTTCCATTCAGATTTGTTTCAGAGTTTCTGTTGAATGGCTCTGCTCCATTTTTTCAGGGAGAATACAGACAGTAGTTTTGGGAAATTGTGCTTTGGCCCGGAGAACTCACTTTTGAAAGGCAGTGAGATAATGCCTATAGTCCTTTGAAGCAACTCAAAGAGATGGCTGAGATTATAGCAGTTCTTCTGACTGAGCGAGTCATTTGTTATTCAGGTTCTGAAATCTGTCTGTGGATTCTTTGCTGCTTCCATGTACGCATGTAATAGCAATTGCTAGGAGTGCTTTTTATCATTTGGGCTTGGCAATAAGATGGGACTTTTTCTTTTGGATACAGACTTCTCCACTCTTATCCGTGCCCTTGTCAGCCAAAGGTAGGATTGCTGCAATGCACTCTTTGGGGCTACAACTTCAGACTATTTGGAAATAACAACTAATGCAGAATGTGGCGAGTTGCTTATTAACTTGTGTTTCATACAGGAGTACATGTCAACTCTCCTCTTATTTTGTAATGGCTGCCAACTGATTTTCCTGAAAAGTATAAGGTGTTGATTTTTATCATGTAAAATTCTATATGGTTTGGGTCCTGGCTACTTTGGAAACAGTCACTCTCCTTTTAGGATGCTACAGCAGCTAGAACCATGGCTGACTAATTCAGTTGGTAAAGCATAAGACTTCTAATCTCAGGGTTGTGGGTTCAAGTACTGCTTTGTATGGTTTAGTTCCCCAGGATGCATTTCTGGAAGATAAGCTGTAGCCAAACATAAGTTACCCTTAATCAACACAATTTATTGGGCTCACTACAGGGGTAACTAGGTAAGATTGAATGGCCTGTGATATACAGGAGGTCAGAATAGATGATCTAATGATTCTTTCTTAAACACTAAGAATATATGAAAGCTGAAGTGTTAAAACTAACAGCTCTCTGATTTCAATGAGACAGGGTTGATTGCATGGCATTTCTAGTTGAGGAGTCCTTAACTTTAGAATTATTTTCCCCCATTCCTTAGTCTGACATAGTGCAGATTTTCTGGTCTTCAGGGCATTCTATAAGGCTAATTTATTTTTCCAGGGTTTTGGGGGCGGGAGGAGGCAGGCGGAGTTTATTTGCTTCGGCCAGGAGGCCTTTATTGGCATCTTTGATCTAGTAAATTTCTGGTCATATTCTTAATTGATTGTATGATGCCCAAAACCTAGGACAGGCACTTTTATACATTTGAGATACTGATATGTAACGTGATATTTGGGATACTGCACTAACAGTACACATAGTTTCAGTTAAGGGGCTGTCAATAGACTTTTGTCTTGTGAAAATCATCTTAAAAGTTACTTGTATTTAATGCATTATGTAATTTAATTACATTTGATGCTAAAAGCTAACTTCATTGGTGGTAATCATTTTGTTCAGGAAAAACAATCTCTGACTTTTCTTTCTGTAGTTTCGATGAGTCCTGCTCTCAATCATAGTCCTGGTAATGGGCGTCTGAATTTATTTATTTAGTTAGTTCTGCATCTTTTCATTTTTCTCACGGTGCATTCAATGTTTATTAATTGGAAGTATTATCAGATAGTTACTTTTCATGCTTTTTATCTGTAGATGTCATTAAAGAGATACATTTGGTATTTCCTTATCAAAAAAATTTTCCTTTCCCAAGTTTGTGATCAAATGAGAAGTTTTTTGATACAGTAGTTATGCTGTTGGTCAAGAAAACACTGATTTTTAAATAGCAAAACTCTGTTAGTTCAGTATTGCAACACTTACAGGACAGAGATTACTTTAAATTACACAGTTCAGTTACATCATCAAATATGCTGTTGGGTTCATGGTTAATCCAGGCTTAATAGCACTTTCAGATAGTTTGATGGGACACAGTTGTTTCCAGTAAGATCAGTTCAACTCTAATGGACTATTCAGTTCCATCCAGTTCCATCTTAATGGAAATATATATGAAAGAGGCTTGAAACTAAGACTGATGCAATTGCAAAACTTTGTGAGTTGTTAAAACCAAGAGGATCTCTCTGAAAGTGTCAGAAACCATGATGAAAAAAAAGAGTTAAAGCTTTGATTGCATCATTTTGAAAAGTAGTAAAGTTGAATGTACAGCAGCCCTTTAAAAAACCAAAAGTTAAACCTCGGTCTTTTGACAACACACATACACAAACAACAATTTTGATTAAGGTTCAAGTATATGTAATTGTTTTAACCTAAGCCATTCTTTTCTTACAAAAAGCAAAGAAGCAAAAATAAAACTGAAATTAATTTCAGACAAAAAGTGTTAAAAACATGCAAAAAAAGGCCAAACTTTTTATTTAGAATTTTAAATATACATTGCGCTTGGACTAAGACCTGTATGCCAGGTTTCATCCTGGAATTACTTTTTCTTTAATTGAAAGTATACATCTCTAAAAAGAGGCTTGTACAAGTCTCGATAGAGTCTTCATATAGTATAGTAAACATGCTGTCTATATTAAGAAGAAAACTATTCATTCTACCTGGGTTAGTAGGAATTTCCATATTTGGCTATAACCACATTACAGCTGGAACATTTAGCACAGCTTTCATATATAAATATTTGAACTGATATTTAACAGACAGTAGCCTCTTATTTGAACTTCAAAGAGCTGGAAAAATTATTTCATTAAGGAGGAAGCTGAAACTATAGTACTTCTTACCATCCTATCAGTAATGCAATGATGTATATAATTAGTTATGCTCTTTTGCATAATTACTCTAGTATTGTGAAAACTTCAGTTGCATTCCGATTAGGAGTTATTATATGAAATCATATATAATATTATGCTCAGTGAAATTAACTTTTAAAATAGCCTTTGCTTTGTAGCAAGCTCTGGTGAAAACAGCTTCTTCAAATGAGAGATAAATTGGATTTTTGACTCTACATCTGTACTCAAATGACCTAGATCCTCATCTTGGAATTGGATCCATGCAGGCACAGGCTGCCTGCCAAGATCAATTGCAGAATTGAAGCCTTAGTTTAAAATTCAGCAAACTGCAAATACAAAACAGTGACATAATTTTAAAATTATAGTTCAAAAATGTGTGTTTCTTAACGTTACTCATGGGAGTTTATATGTCAGATTGGAAAAAAAAGTTTTCATAATTGTCAGAATTATAATCTGTGTTCATTTGTATAAATAGTTTTTAAAGCAAAACAAGTAATTAGTTTTAATTGTTATGTTCATAAGAACAATGTGGTAAACTGTAGTTAACAAAGAAAGGATCTTTAAACTACAATGATGGTAGTCAAATAGGTTTGCATCTGTTTGGCTTAAGATGCTTTGATAGATGAAGGACTTAAAAAAAAAAAAAAAAAAGTTGAAATGAAACCACAATATTTTTTCTCTGTAATTCTAGTTTAAGGACAATATAAAAAAAAATGGAACTAATTCTCTTTCTGTATTTGCTTTTATAGGATAGACAAGATGTTTATTTCCATGAAAATACTACTACTTTTTAGCAAGAGCAATAAAATTAGGTCAGATGTCACAATGATGTACCAGATGTGATTGGCACTTTGATTCTGTGGTTTCACACTTGTGACTTTTTCCGTAATTTATATGATGTGAAGAATGATCTCATGATTGGCTGAAACTATTTTGATCAGAGTTAGGGAATGACTGTTGTAAGCTGGAAATATTACTTCAATAGTGCCGTTATGTAACCATAATTAATATTAGAAACTGGAAAAAATATGCAGATGTACATTAGAGCCTTTCAAAAGATTATTTTGCTTAAAATTATTCTATCATTGAACTGTTATTCTCTGTAGTTAAAGTAGGGACTACTAGTAGAACCAATCATATCTTTCAAACAGGTAGGAACTTTTTAAGTGCGACCATTCTATATATAGACACATGTTGCTGATCAAAATGATTGAAGAACCAAGAAAATGAAAACACAGTCAATACAACAATGAAGTCGTCACTTGTTTTAAACTATTTTCCCTTTGAAAAATATATTAATTATAGATCTAAACTACCATTTTCAAAGTTTATCTGGATAGTTTAATTTGCTCCCCTTTAAAAAGTTGAGTTCTGAAGGATCTGTCTTTTAGCAAAAATCTCTCATATATAAACTTATCAAAATTGGCCACAAATAAATAAATAAATAAGAAAAGTTACCAGATTTAGTCTGTCCTAGACCATAAACAAACTGCTTACTCAATATTGTAATTTGAAAAGGCGATTCTATTTATTTACATTGGATTTTATGATGCACTTCACAGTGCGTGTTCATGAGTACATGCTAATATCATACCTCTTCACTATATATATACACACTATATATATATACACTCACACTCACTCTATGCCTTATTGAACTTAAGGGGTTAAGCTAGTAAAGTTACCTATCTCAACACATGAAAAGGAAGAATTAGCCACAGTTCCCTAGCTACTAGTGTAGCTTTCAACACCTTTTCCTTGGTGGCTAGTATTGATAAGCTATATAACTGTGAAAGGATGGGAAAATGCATTGAAGTCATCTAAGAAGTAAACTATCAACTTGACATGTTTTTCTAGCTATTGAAAACTTTTTCATATTGCAACTCATTCTGACAGTGAGACTGTAGAATTCCTCTGATTTAAGTACCATCTGGTTATGCTCAAAGCTTTAAAGCTATTTTCTCAGCATAAAATTTCAGAGTCCTAAACTTTTTTCTTCGCCAAACTATCCATTTTTAAGCCACAAATATTTTTCCAGTCCTTTCAGATTTTATCTAAAAGTATATTTTAACAGTATTTAAATAGTTCTTAAACAATAACAATTTATCTTGATAGATGACATGCTGTGTTTTTTCATTTTATTTTAATTAGCCATTGTGGAACCAAATTCCCTTTTGTTTTATTCCTTTGAATACTGTTTAATTACAGTTATCATGCCAGATATCTTAAAGGTTATTGTACCAATACAGTTTCATTTAACATAAGCCATGTGGAATCAATAGTCCTGTTTCCTAAAGTGAATGCTTGGAAAATCTTACATTCATATGTTAAGAGTACACATCCTTTCCTCATTAGTTGGAAAGTACAGGGATTTTGGCACAGATTCTGTGTGGAAGCATTGTGCAGCTTTTATATGGATTTTGTTTTTAGCCTTTGATGACACTGTTTAGAATAGGAAGTATCTAATAAGTAAAGCATTTTGTCTAATGTGCTGCCAGTGTGTTTAATATATGCCTGGAGGTCTGAAACATTATCTTCTCCACTACAGTAATATGCATTTAATTCTCTGAAAGCAGAAGGTCGAACTTTTAAAAGGGACTCAAAGTACATTTTCAAGTAAATAATTTAAAACATATGGGATAGGGGACCAGAGTAATGTACAGTTGGTTTTTATGGTTTAATCATGATCATGTTAATGCACACCAGTAGCTAATTAAAGAAAACTTTTATTGTTCATTTTAAATGGGTTATGTAAAGAGTAAGAGAACTGATATAATACAGCCCAATGATAAATGTTACCATTACATTTGCTAACAGCAAGCTGATTTTGCTGTTTTTGACGTCTTTAAAGTATTGGCCCATTTATTCCATAACAAAGCAAAACATCTCTTTTGAGTTTTTCCATTGGGAGTCCCCCACCGCCGCCCTTTTAAAGGAGTATTTAATTGATGCCCAGTTTTATTATCAGGCATACTTTAAAATTAACTGCAAAACTTAACTGAGTAACTGGCCAAGAGTTCTATAAGAGACTGATATGCAAAGTTCCAGTGATACTCCTGCTACTTTGGTTTTGTACTCAAAAATCATATAATAAAACTGAGGAACTGTGTTGCAAATTATTACTTGTTTGTTCCAGTCTTTATAACAGGAATATAAGAAAATGTAAATATCAGAATTTCAGTATGTAGCTAGGTGGTGTGACCGATAGGTAGTGTGATACAATACCTTTCACCTTTGGGTCATTAGTTCATGTTCCTCACTGCTTGGTATGGATCAGAAGAAGTTACCATCTGACTGCTGTTCGGTGACATATGTGAATTGATTTGGTAGACTCAGTAATGTTTCTATTAGTCAAATATCCACATCACAAGAAACTCCACAGTTGGGACTAATTAGCACCCGTATTGGTAGTCTTAGCAAAAAGGCCAAAGACCAACTGGGAGTAGAGGAAGAGCTACCCTCTTATCCTCCTGCAGGTGTTTTGTCCAGGTCAGTACATTTAACAAATATTAAATTTACTTTTTTTTAAATGAAAAGAAGAAGAAGAAAAGTAATCAATCAAACGAAACCTATAAAAACTTAAGAAAATTTATTAATTTGCAAACTGGAAGTACTTGTAAAAAGTTTTTTCATTTGTAAAATAGATTATCCTTCACTAACTAAAATTGCATTTTCATTTCTTATGGCCAAATCCAGCTCATCATAAACATGGGGGAACTGTCATGATTCTGCTGCAAATAGCAGAAGAATAGCAAACCACAGTGGCTGCACAAGAGAAGTCTGCAGCCTCCATCCACGGTTACCTGATGCCTCTCTTCACAGGGCTAAACAGGTGGCTATGGACCTGTTTGGAGCTGCTATGCTCCTGTTTTGACCATGGCATCAATACAGTTGTTGGTGGCCCAAATGCCCCTCCACTGTGCTGTGGAGAGTGCCAACCATGAAGTGCTATTGCAGGGTTTCTCCACAACTGCCTCTTCTGTCCATGTAGAGATGTTGTAGCCATGTTGGTCCCAGGGTATTAGAGAGACAAGATAGGAGAGGTAATATCTTTTATTGGACCAACTTCTGTTGGTGAGAGAGACAAACACACCCACATAATGGAACTTCACCTGGCATTTCTAAAGCACCCATCATCACAGGATCTAGGATAGGTAAATATTATTGCCAGTTTACAGATGAGGAGACTGAGGTAGAAAGGTTAATTGACTTGGCACAGTATCAGATTGAGTCACTGGCTGAGGAATTCCTTGCTCATAGTCCAATGATTCATTAAGGCTGCTTCTAGTAAGTTATTTTTGTAAAGGCTACCTTAGAAGTGATATCATATTTATGAGCCAGTGATATGAGTCTGTCATAGAAATCAGCCACAAGGATTGTTATTGGTGATTTGAAAAATATGTATATGAGTGAAGCTGTAAAGTTTGTAACCAGAGCTGACAAAAACTTTTTCAAAGAAAATCTCAGCTAGTTATTGGTTCTGTTTAGGATTTCCATGGTAATACTTTTGTCTAGTATATTTGCATTTTTAAGGAAATCTTTGCTTTTGTTCCCTTTGATTTAAAAAAAAAGCATGATATAAAGGAATTCCAATAAAACCCCTCAGCTATTCTTAAAAATCCAAACCAAAACAAAAGAAACCAATTTCTTAGTATGTTATACAGTAGAAAGATTAAGGAGAAAAAAATCCAGTACTTCAATGCCCTTCACTCTCATTACGTTGTATTGTGGATAATATTGTAAGTACATGTAATTCGCAATTATATTTTTTCTAATGGAAGATATTGTATATTTGGGGTCAGGTTGTGTTTGTCCCTTCATGGGTACACAAAGTATAAGGAGAAGGTGTAACAAGGAGACATCACCTTGCAACAGGTTCGAGGGCAGGGGCCAGAGACATTCCACTCTCTGTACCCAGAGGAGCTTGTGACTAGTGTAGGCAGTGACTCTGTGCTCCTCAAAGGAGCAGGATAGGGTGAGCTCATGTCACTACTTCACTTCCAACCAGTCAATGGAGCTGGCTCTGCATCATCATTATTGTTGTTGTTAGGGAGTACACTCTACACCTTATAAAAGAGTATATTTGCAGCTATGGTTGTTCTCCCCACCCTTCTCAGAGGATTTAAACTTTGCCTCAGGAGCAACGGCTCTTTGGGACTTCTGCTTGGGTGGTGCACATCTACAGTGCCCCCTGCTGAGGGCTCTGCCTTAAAGGCACAATCTAACTCTTGATTAGTAGTATTCGCTGTGACAGCAGCTAAAATCTGTCTTTTTTAAGTGTTGCTCTAAGCAGTGATGTCTATCTAAACATTTCTATTTGATGAGAGCCTGTGAAGTCATAGCCAAATGCATAAAACTGCAGTGAGTAAATATACCACTTATACCACCATAGTGGCAGGCTTTATAAGTCGCTGCCATTTACCTGAGCAGTAAGCCACATTGTTTTATATAATGCAGCTGGTACTTGCGTGACTAAGAAAACATTCTTTCAAGTCCTACAACACAGTATTTATATCTTACAATTTCCATTTAGTCTTTTTTATGAATTTGAAATTAATTAGTACTTTTTTATTTTGTGTAAACATGCTAAAGCAAGGGAATTTTTTTAAGTTTTAACACACAAAACGTGGAGGAAATTCTGATTGTCAACCTTTTTCTAATTGTCAAATATAATATTGTTTCAAATTTTGTTTTAAGTCATGTATTTCTTTTAGATTCTTTAGACTATAAAGAATTAGTTGAAAAAATGTAGTTTGAGCCTAGAAATCATTATTCAATTTTTTTCCCTTCACATATTCCTTTGGCACTTCATCAGATGTGAGTCATCATTTCTTCGGAACGGACACCTGCTGTGCTTTCATGAGTGATTACTCTGTTAAAAGTTAACTTGGCAGGTTTTTTATAATTCCATTTTTTGAAATCATGTTTAAATAGTAATTGTTTGCTGCCACTGAAATGGAAATACTTGGGATATGGATATAATAAGATAATATAATATTTTCCTTCACAGGTTTCCAAACAAGAACAGAAAAAAATGGATCTATCTGATGGAGGAACAGTTGAAACTTCTTCACGTTACAGTGGTGCCCAAGACAGTGGCATTGGCAGTGACAGCGTTAAAATCAGAATAGTTCAAATAGAACAACATAGTGGCACCAGCCAACATCGCATTGCACGTCCTTCCCGACAGTCTTCCATTGTGAAGAACCTGAACTTCATTCCCTTTGACATTTTTATTACAGCAAGCCGGATCTCCTTGATGTCTTACTCGTGTACTCCTTTAGCTAAATCTAAATCATTGCAAGATCAGAAGGATGGTGAGAAGATAAGCAAAAGTTCATTAAACCTTCCAGAAACAGATTCACATGGTAGCCAAGACACCAGAAAGCTCAGTCAGGCACGTATTTCATCAGTAACAGCAGATGATCTCTTGAACAGTAACAATTCTTTGCCCAGTGGGAGAAAAACAGGTCTGCTGTCACTAGAAAGTCTTCATGCTTCCACAAGGTCATCTGCTCGACAAGCCCTTGGTATAACTATTGTTCGACAGCCTGGTCGCAGAGGAACTGGTGACCTCCGGTTAGAACCTTTTCTGCACCTTGTTGTATCCCAGCCTTCTGTACTCTTGAGCTGTCACCACAGAAAGCAGAGGGTGGAAATATCAGTGTTTGATGCCGTGCTTAGAGGAGTAACCTCAGACTACACGTGTACAGGTAAGACCATTTAAAGTCAGGAGGGTATTCACAACTGCCATAACAATCAGGCTTCCTCAAAGTTTCAGGGATGATCAAACAGAAAATAGCTGATAGACTAGACAAGACATATTAATTAAAAAAAAAAAGTAAAGTTTATATTCCATACTTGAACCAAATTTAAGAATAGAAGATGATTGAAATGAATTAAGGTTTAACCTGCAAGAGCCCAGTTCTTATTTTATTCAATATTGTTTTCTCAGGCCAGAAAAATAATAGGGGCTGTCATGGTACTGTAATGTATCAGGAGTTTCTGAACCAATATGATAAGCAATGAGTTGTAAGTCAAGTTTCTTTCATAAAGGGTATTTTCATGGCTGAAAACCATTATATTTTCCAATATTACTCCTCTGCTAAAATTAGAAGCAATACTTTCAGAAACACATGGTATTTTGATCATAAACTGTAAAAAAAAATTACAGTAGTCTTCTAAATGATGTCTTAATAGTGTCAAATAAAACAGAGCAAAATGTGTAAAATCATTAAATTGAGAAACCTTTTAGCAAACTTTTTATAAAGAACTATTTAAATTGCAAATCAGCAACTTCATGACATACCTATCTACTACATACCACCTCCCCAGCAGGGTCTTTAAAACTCGAGATGGGGATTGGTGGTGGGAAGGTTTGACTTCAACTCACTGTAAGGAAGAGGAAAGAAGTAGCACCTGCCATGGGGGAGGGATGAAGAAGGAGCAGATCATTCTCATAATTTCTTCTCCTCCTGAATCAATGATGAACCACTGTCAGACATAATCACCAAAGATGGAATAGAAGTGACTAATCCAGTCGTGGTATAGGGTGGGTACAATGCTTCCTCTTAAGTATTCGACTTCACACAGGTATTTGAAAAATTATTTCCCCTAAGCTAAATAGCAGAATTTCAGACATAATTCACCAAATTCCTATCTGTATCAGAATTT
The DNA here is from genome assembly GCF_002925995.2 of Terrapene triunguis. Lineage (NCBI taxonomy): Eukaryota > Metazoa > Chordata > Testudines > Emydidae > Terrapene > Terrapene triunguis. The sequence goes on from NW_020664409.1 coordinate 77,252,363, forward strand.
TTTGGATAACCCTAATAAATGCTAACTTAGGAAATAATATATTTTAGGCTCTTCCTTAACTAAGCAGTAAGGTATTATGAGAGTTTCCTTTCCCTAGATGAAGGCGGTCAATTCTTGGCTTTTCTGTAGATGTAATATTTGCTGTATTTCATGTGAAGTATTTATAACAATGAAAATTCACTTTTTTGATTGAAAATTTATTTGTCTGCCTATGAACCGTTAGGAAAGGGAGAGAAAATAAGACAGAAAATATCATATAGCCACTATATAAATCCATGGTATGTCCACACATTGAATACTGCATACAGTTCTGGTTGCCACATCCCCCAAAAAAGATATGTTAGAATTGGAAAAAGTACAGAGAAGGGCAACAAAAATGATTATGGGTATGGAACAGCTTCCATACGAGGAGAGATTAATCAGACTGGGACTTTTCAGTTTGGAAAAGAGACGACTAAGAGGGGATATGACAGAGGTCTATAAAATCATGAATGATATGGAGAAGGTGAATAAGGAAGTGTTATTCACCTCTTCACATAACACAAGAACCAGGGGTTACCCAATGAAATTAATAGGCATCAGGTTTAAAACAAACATAAGGAAGTTTTTCTTTATGCACAGTCAACCTGTGGAGCTCGTTGCCAGAGGATGTTGTGAAGACTAAAAATATGACGGGGTTAAAAAATAAATTAGATAAGTTCATGGAGAATAGGTCCATCCATGGCTATTAGTAAAGATGGTCAGGGATGCAACCCCATGCTCTGGATATCCCTAAACCTCTGACTGCCAGATGCTGGGACTGGACCACTTGATAAATTGCTTGTTCTGTTCATTCCCTCTGAAGCATCTGGTATCGGCCACTGTCAGAAGACAGGATACTGGGCTAGATGGACCATTGGTCTGACCCATTATGGCTAATCTTACGTTCTTACTGTGAGTGGCATTACAATTCTGCCCTCTACTAGGGTTACCATCCGTCCGAGTTTCCCCGGACATGTCCGGCTTTTGGGTCTTTAAATAGCCGTCCGGGGGGAATTTGTAAAAAGCTAAAAATGTCCGGGATTTCCCCCCGGACGGCTATCTAAAGACCCAAAAGCGGCTGACAGGGCAGCCGCGCCGGATTGAGCCGCTCACTTGGGGCCGCTCCGGCAGCAAAAGCCCCTCCCCCGCTTCCCCCTCCCTCCCCTGCAGCTTCAGCACGCCGGTAGCAAAACGGGAGCGGGAGCTGTTTGTGCCGCTACATCCCCCTGCCCATGGCAGCCGGCCCTGATTGGCCAGCCCCGCTCCCTCCCCCGCGCTGGGGGCGAGTCAAGAAACAGGGAGCAGGAGGGTTGGATGGGGTGGGGGTTCTGGGGGGACCTGTCAGGGGGCAGGGGTGTGAAGAGGGATTGGGGCAGTCAGGGGACAGGGAGCAGGGGGCGGGTTGGATGGGTCAGGGGTTCTGGGGGTGGCCTGTCAGGGGGCAGGGGTGTGGAGAGGGATTGGGGCAGTCAGGGGACAGGGAGCAGGGGGAGGGTTGGATGGGTCAGGGGTTCTGGGGGTGGCCTGTCAGGGGGCAGGGGTGTGGAGAGGGACAGGGAGGGTTAGATGGGTTTGAGGTTCGGGGGGGGGCAGTCAGGGAACAGGCAGCGGTTGGATAGGCGTGGGAGT
>NW_020664409.1:77254112-77261193 GCF_002925995.2 Terrapene triunguis
ACCCCCCCCCCCCCCCCCGAGTGTCCTCTTTTTTGAAAGTTCAAATATGGTAACCCTACCTCTACCAACCACCAGTGGGGCAAGAATGCCATGAGACATTCCATTAGCCCGCTAGGATATTAGGGACCAAAATGTGGGCAAATCAGGCAAATCACCATATAGGTGAAGCAAGACTACCCAAAGAAACTGTTTCCAGGCCTAGACCTTGGGGAGATTATTGATCAGATGAGGGCTCTGGGTGGCATCACTATTTCTTCTCTCACCAAATTTCATATAAAACATTTAATTTTCAAATAGTTTAATAAAGAAAAAATACATTTTTACCCAGCTGTAATGAATAGTTACTGTGCAAAATAAGACCTAACTAGCATTTAAATGGTCGTTTGTGGAAGAGATTAATGAAAGGAAGAAACAGCCATCCAATCTTCCTTTCTTTTCTTTACTAAGAGATTACGGTAGAGTGAGAACATAAGGAGGTAGAAGGTTCCCTGGCTCCATAGCTCCATCCTTCTTTTGTTTTTCCTAATTCCAATTCCCATTTTCCTCTCCTCTCCTCTTCCCATCTGTGGCTATCCTTATCTCTTTGTGAGAAACGCTGCCTCAGAACTTTTGCTGGGAGACTGGTGGTGATCTCCCTGTATATTTATTGTATACTACCTGATATACTTGCAGATGGTACTTATTATAATGCCCAAGTTGGTCCCAGCCATGCCTGGTTGCTGGAAGCATTTACAGGATAAGAACATAAGGATGGCCATACTGGGTTAGACTAATGGACCATCTAGCCCAGTATCCTGTCTTTCAACAGTGGCTGGTGCCAGATGCTTCAGATGGAATGAGCAGAACAGGGCAATTATTGAATGATAAATCCCCTGTCGTCCAGTCCCAGCTTCTGGCAGTCAGCGGTTTAGAGATATCCAGAGCAAGGGGTTGCGCTCCTTATCATCTTGGCTAATAGCCATTGATGGACCTATCCTCCATGAACTTATCTAATTTTTTTTAAATCCAGTTATACTTTTGGCCTTCACAACATCCCCTGGGAATAAGTCCCACTCTGCATTGTGTGAAGAAGTACTTTCTTATGTTTGTTTTAAACTTGCTGCCTATTAATTTCATTGGGTGACCCCTGGTTCTTGTGTTATGTGAAGGGGTAAATAACTTCTTTATTCTCTACACCATTCATGATTTTATAGACCTCTATCATATCCCCCCTTAGTCATCTCTTTTCTAAACTGAACAGTCCCACTCTTTTTTATCTCTCCTGATATGAAAGCTGTTCCATATCCCTAATCATTTGTGTTGTCCTTCTCTGTACTTTTTCCAATTCTAATATATCTTTTTTGAGATGTAGCGACCAGAACTGCACATAGTATTCAATGTGTGGGCATACCGTGGATTTATATAGCAGCATTGTGATATTTTCTGTCCTTTTCCTAGTGGTTCCTAACATTCTTTTTTGACTGCTGCTGCACATTGAGCAGATGTTTCCAGAGAACGATCCAGGATTACTCCAAGATCTCTTCCTTGAGTGGTAACAGTTAATTTAGAACCCATCATTTTGTATGTGTAGTTGTAATTATGTTTTCCAAAGTGCCTTACTTTGCATTTATCAACATTGAATTTCATCTGCCATTTTGTCGCCAATTGACCCTGTTTTGTGAGATCACTTTGTAACGCTTCACAATCAGCTTTGGACTTAACTATCTTTCCTAATCTTGTATCGTTGGCAAACTTTCCCATGTCTCTGTTTCCCCCTTGTTCCAGATCATTTATGAATATGTTGAACAGCACTGGTCCCAGTACAGATCCTTGGGAGACCCTGCTATTTACCTCTCTCCACTGTGAAAACTGACCATTTATTCCTACCCTTTGTTTTCTATCTTTTAAACCAGATACTGATCCATCAGAGGACCTTGCATCTTATCCCATGACTGCTTGGTTTGCTTAAGAGCCTTTGGTGAGGGACCTTGTCAAGGGGATTCTGAAAGTCCAAGTACACTATATCAACTGGATCACCCTTGTCTAAGGCTTGTCGACCCCCTCAAAGAATTCTATTAGATCATTAAGTCATGATTTCCCTTTACAAAAGCCATCTTGACTCTTCCCCAACATATTTTGTTCATTTATGTGTCTGATAATTCTGTTCTTTACTATAGTTTCAACCAATTTGTCTGGTACTGAAGTGAAGCTTACTGGCCTGTAGTGCCAGGATTGCCTCTGGAACTCTTTTTAAAAATTAATTGGCAGTCACATTAGCTGTCCACCAGTCATATGCCACAGAGGCAGCTTTAAGCGATAGGCTACATATCACAGTTAGTAGTTCTTCAGTTTCATATTTGAGTTCCTTCAGAACTCTTCGCTGAATACCATCTGGTACTGGCAACTTATTACTGTTTAATTTATCCATTTGTTCCACATCCACCTCTATTGATACCTCAGTCTGGGACAGTTCCTGAGATTTGTCATCTAAAAAGAATGGCTCAGGTGTGGGAATCTCCCTCACATTCTCTGCAGTGAAGAGCGATGCAAAGAATTTCATTTAGCTTCTCCTCAATGGCCTTGTCTTCCTTGAATGTTCCTTTAGTGGCCCCACTCATTGTTTGGCAGGCTTTCTTTTTCAAACGTACTTAAAAATATTTTCGCTGTCAGCTTTTGTGTCTTTTGACAGTTGCTCTTCAGATTCTTTTTTGGCCTGCTTAATTATACTTTTACATCCTGCTGCCCTCCCCTCATGTGGGATGAAAGGGGGCTATAAAAAGAGAGTGAAGTTAGATTCCCAATGTTCCAGGTGTAGGAACCCTAAGCCCTCTTTCCTCAGCTCCCTTAAAGGGGGCTAAAAAAAAAAAAAAGAGGAGAGTTGGCTCCACGCTGTACCAGATGCTTAGGAGCCCCAAACCCTGCTTCCTTAAGGGATACTTTCCTTCAAATCCTTTTCCAGTCCATTTTATCTGCTAACAATATCCTTTCCAGAATGAGCACCTGCATTGGACATCTGCCACAAGTTTTAGATACTAAGTTGTGGTATTATAATCTAACTCTCCTACTTCATTCCCCTGGGCCCAGACCTTCTTTGGGGAGGGCAAATGAACCATCCCATCTTGTCCAAACTGGCAGTGAGGGAAAAATTCCTTCCCAGACCCCAAGGAATAGGGTGATTGGCGTAATGCCTGCAGCAGGTCATGAGGAAACCCAGTCCTTTTGCAAATTGCAGGGTGAGTGCTGCCTGCCCAATCCCAGTAAAAGAGGGTTTCTCCGGGGCTGCATAGAGTATAAATACCCTCCAGGGCCGGCTCCAGCATTTCTGCCGCCCCAAGCAAAAAAAATTTAAAAAAGCCGTGATCGCGATCGGCGATTCAAAAAAAAAAAAAAAGCCGCGATCGGTGGCGGCAGTTCAGCGGCAGGTCCTTAGCTACTAGAGGGAGTGAGGGACCTGCCGCCCCCGAATTGCCGCAGGTGCCGCCCCTCTCCCTTGGCCGCCCCACGCACCTGCTTGTTAAGCTGGTGCCTGGAGCCGGCCCTGATACCCTCAAGTTCTTCCAGTCAGCAGGAAAGGCTGGACTCAGCTGCTTCGTGCCCTTCCTGTCCATTCCTGTAAATTTCCCTCTCCTTCGTCTCTACTCCTGCTGTAAGGGGGCCCTTAAAGGGGCAACATCCCTTTTCTTCTGGGCAGACAAGACCCCTCCCTCCCATGGTAGCACATTGTAGTAGTTAGTGCAAACATAGAGCCATCAATAAACAGGGTAATTTTGCTGCCTTATTTGACTTTTTTTAAAGTCTGCATTTTAAAAACCATAATAATTAAAAAAGGCTTATTTAGAATTGTTGGTGACTTCTGCCAGTAAATGATAGTTCATCAATATAGTTTCAAAACCAAATACCATCTATAGAGATGTGGTTGACCAGAGGAAAGCAATCAAGCGAAATGTAATGACTTCCTGCCTGTGTCAGATTAATGGCTGAACTGTTTGAGGAAAGATAGGCCAAATGGGATGAAGTGATAAAATTCAAACCCTTTATAAACTGATATTCTTCTTCATCTCTTCATATCAAATTATATCAATGCATTATTTAGACCTAAAACAGACCCTCAAATACTCATGTACCACTACCATTGACTTAATGAGAACTGTGCATTTTTGATCAGGACATTCAGGTGAATGAAGATAGACATGGATGGAATTAAGAGGAAGGCCACAACTTTATTAATTATCACTATAGAAGGATGCTATATGCCCACCTTCCCTGTCTCTCATATACCAGGCACTTCGGTGGGTCGAGTTTGGGAATACTGGGCTCCCACCTTATAACCAATAACTCAGGGTAGACCCTCTCCAACCTACTCCTAGAACATAGCTCACTTCTGAATTCTCTCTCCCTCCCTCCATAAGGGGGGGTAGAGATTACCAAGTGGGGACTTCAGTCTGCAAAGACTTGAGATCTCCCCTTTTCCCATAGGCACAAGGTCCACCTGAAAAATCACAGCTCTCCTTTACCCCTGCGACCTAGTCCTTTTGGCCTTGATCTGTATTGGACACTGGCCACATGTTGCGATTCCTAACATTACAAATTCCTAATACTAATTTCTAAGTTCTACTACCTGTGACAAAACTGTTCCTCCACGATGCTGTGGGGAAGGTGAGAAAACCTACATAGCCTCTGCCAGTTTGGCCCAATGGTAAAAATTCCTTACTGATCCCCAAACAGGTGATCGATCAGACCCTCAGCATCCTAAAAACACTGTTCCTATACTATGAATACAGGGAGGGCAGCTAAAGGGAAGAAGAGGCCCCCCAAGTCCCAGTAAGAGGTTTAAGCTGATGAAGGATTGAGGAGCCAATTGGGCCAGTGAGTTCCCAGCTTCCTCCTGGCAGGAGACTGGGAAGCAGGGAGCTCTTGGAGAAGGAGGGACCCAGACTTTATTCCCAGGAATATGCTCTCCCACTTCTTTATGAGCTGTCTTTTCCACTGCTGGTGCCATCAACCTTCTTACCCAGTAGGGAGAGGGGGAGGTTGTGTCAGGGCAGAACATAGGACCTGATTCTGCGCCACTCAAGTCAGTGTTAAAAGTTTCATTAATTTTAATGAAGAAGAATCGTAGAGCTGGGGGAAAAATTTCAGACAAAATCTTTTTTACACTGAAAATGCAGGTTCAGGTTGATCATAACATTTCACAAATTTATGCTGATTTTGGCTATTTATTTTGGTGGAAGAAAATTTCTGAAACATCGAAGTGAGCTGTTTCAACATTGTCAGGCTAGATTCACAAGGAGATTGAGTATGTCTACAATGCAGTTAATAACCCACGGCTGGCCCATGCCAGCTGACTCAGCCTTGCAGGGATGGGGCTAAAGGGCTGTTTAATTACAGTGTAAATGTTTGGTCTCGGGCTGGAGCCCAGGCTTTAGGACCCTATGAGGTTGGAGGGTCCCAGACCGAATGTCTACACTGCAATTAAACAGCCCCTTAGCCGAAGCCCTGTGAGCCTGAGTCAGCAGCGTAGACCTACCATTAGTCACTGTTCACAAAACTCTGGCCACACACACACACACACACACACCCCTAGTGGTTAGATCACTCACCTGGGATGTGGGAGATCTAGGTTTGATTCCCTGCTCTGGAGCAAGGACTTGCACACAGATCTCCTGTATCCCAGGTAATTGGCCTGATCGCAGGCTGTAGGGTATTTTGGGGTGGGCTTTTCTCAATCTCTGCTGTTTGAGTGGTTCCGCTTTGTATAAATAATTAAGTATTGCTTGGAGCAGGGACTGGAATTCTGGTGTCCCCCTTCTCAAGGGAGTGCCATAACCACCAGCAAGTCATTCTCTGTCTCTGGCCCAAATAATATTTAATTATTTATAATTACAAAGTGGAACAGCTTGAAGAGGGGCGATTGAGAAAAACACACACCAGAATAGTCAATAATTTTGTGATTAGGGCACTCACCTGGATGTAGAAGACCTGTGTTCAAGCTCTTGCTCCAGACAGGGATTCAAACCAGTCTCTCCCATGTCCTGAGTGAATGCCCTATCCACTGGACTATTAGATATAAGGGAGCAGTATCAGCACCACTTTTTGCTCCTCCTGTTGAGTTTTGTGAATCTAATCCTTCATTTCCAAGTTTCCTTTGCTTTCATTTAAAAATAAATAAAAAGTGTAAAAATGCATGAAATTGGAACAAAACCTTTCAATCAACCCAAAATGTTTTTTTCTGACATTTCAATTTACCAAAAATTCCAAAACGTTTTGGTTGCAGGTTGACCCAGAAGGAAAAGTTTTTTCCATTTTTCAGAACTACAAGCTAACTGAAAAATCAGTTACTGAAACAGCTCTAGTCCTTAGTGTCTAAAAGTAAAGGCTGGGATTTCCAAAGGAGTATAAGGGTATGTCTACACTACGAGGGTAATTCGATTTTACTTAAATCGAATATGTGGAATCGATATTGCAAAGTCGAACGTGTGTGTCCACACTAAGGACACACTAAGGACAGTAATTCGACTTTGTGAGTCCACACTAACGGGGCGAGCGTCGATATTGGAAGCGGTGCACTGTGGGCAGCTATCCCACAGTTCCCGCAGTCCCCGCTGCCCATCGGAATTCTGGGTCGAGCCGCCAATGCCTTCTGGGTAAAAAAAATTTGTCGTCATCCGTCTGTCACTAACGCCCTCCCTCCCTCCATGAAAGCGCCGGCGGGAAATCAGTTCGCGCACTTTTCTGGTCAGTGACAGCGCGGACGCCACAGCACTGCGATCATGGATCACGCTGCGACCATCGCTGCACTTGTGGCCGTTCTCAACACCTCGCAGCTTATCATACACCTTTCCCTGAGGCAGATGCAGAGAAATCGGGCGAGGAGGCTACGGCACCGCCGTGAGAGCCTGAAGTCGGAGAGTGGCACAGAGCTGTCAGAAACCACGAGCCCCAGCGCCCAGGACATCACGGTGGCAATGGGGCATGTGGATTTTGTTGAACGGCGATTCTGGGCCCGGGAAACAAGCACGGACTGGTGGGACCGTATAGTGCTTCAGGTCTGGGATGAATCCCAGTGGCTGCGAAACTTTCGCATGCGGAAGGGGACTTTCCT
>NW_020664409.1:77261203-77440577 GCF_002925995.2 Terrapene triunguis
ATCCTCGGGGACCCAGCCTACCCGCTAATGCCCTGGCTCATGAAGCCCTATACTGGCGCCCTGGACACAGAAAAAGAACTGTTCAACTACCGGCTGAGCAAGTGCAGAATGGTAGTGGAGTGTGCTTTTGGCCGTCTCAAAGGGAGATGGAGAAGCTTACTGACTCGCTGTGATCTCAGTGAAACCAATATCCCCATCGTTATTGCAGCTTGCTGTGTGCTCCACAATCTGTGTGAGAGCAAGGGGGAGACCTTTATGGCGGGGTGGGAGGTTGAGGCAAATAGCCTGGCTGCTGATTACGTCCAGCCAGACAGCCGGGCCATTAGAAGATCCCAGCGGGACGCCCTGTGCATCCGGGAGGCTTTGAAAGCTAGGTTCCTGAGTGAGCAGGGCAACCAGTGACTTTTCAGTTTGTGGACAGAAAAGCTGAACCTGCCCCCGTTTCTTTACCCAGTTCATTTTGACTATCCTCTCCAGTTACATACCCCCTTCACCCCCTTCCCCTTCCCAAAAAATAAAATCATTTCGATTTTGTTAATGAACACCGTTGTCTGTGTTGCTGTTTTCGCGGGAATATTTTAAACCGGGGACGCAGACTGTGGCGGGGGGCGGGTTCAGTGTTCTGATGCAAATGATGCTTCTAAACTCCCGGAATGCCAGGCTCCGCACTGGTGGACTGGTTATTTCAATGGAGAACATGAAAAACACCTCCCAGACTGACCAGGGTAACCAGTGACTGCACTGTGTATGTGTCCTGATGCTGGACCTGACACCGCCTCTGTACCCTGCTAAAGGTCACTGTCCTGCCCAATTACCAAGCCCCTTCCCCCCCTCCAGACAGACTCTCCCTCAAAAGAACCTGACTGAAACAGTAATGGAGAGAAACAAACATTTTATTGCGAACCAGACATGAAACGTGGGGGGTGAAACTTGGACGGGGGCTTGTGTGAGGTGGGTAGGAAAGGACTTATGAAATTTTGGGGAATGTCAGCCTTCTAGTGCTAGAGCAGTCTGCAGGGGTTGACTGAAAGTTTTAACGGCCCTTGCCGCCCCTCCTTCTTTGGAGTTTGGGTGAGGGTGGTGTGGGACTTGGTGGCGGGTGAGGGCGGTTACAGATAGACTGCAGCGGGGCTCTGTCCTCCTGCCTCCGGTCTTGCAGAACATCCACAAGGCGCCGGAGCGTGTCCGTTTGCTCCCTCATTAGTCCAAGCAGCTTTTCAGTAGCCTGTTGGTCCTCCTGACGCCACCTCTCCTCCCGTTCCATGACTGCTCGGTGCATTTGTGACAAGTTCTCCCTCCACTGTGTCTGCTGGGCTGCCTGGGCTCGGGAGCATCCCATTAGTTCTGAGAACATGTCTTCACGCGTCTTCTTCTTCCTCCGCCTAATCTGCGCTAGCCTCTGGGAGTGTGCTGACAGGCTGGGTTGGGAGACAGTCGCAGATGTGTCTGTGTGAATTGTGAAAAGGGAGTGAATTCCTGAGACAGATAAATGAAATTGTATACAAAGAACCTAGTCTTTCTCTGTGAACAAGACCATGCACTGCACCTCTCACATGCGCACTCAGGACAAGGTCGAATTTTCGGCCGTCGCCTTCAGTGCCTGTGGACTTGCAGAGGTCTTGGAGTGATCTGAGAAGCGTGGCTGGAGACCTGAACTTCTGGAGCGGGCAATAATGGTAAGCCGCAGACTTGTGGCTGCTTAAAACTCCAGCAGTAGCACTGGCCTCCTTTCACATTGAAAGCAATGCCAGTCTCTGCTGCCAGCAATCAGGACAGCATCAACTCTGCCCCTGTCCCACCCCCTCGCGGCTGTCCCAGGGAAAGATCCCTGTATGCTGCCCCTCTCCCTCCACCGCGTGGCTGTAAAGCAGTCCCAATACTAACATTCCCCTCCCTAATTCAAAGCAGGGCGTCATGAGCGACATCACCCTTCTGAGGATCCCGGACACCCAGAGAGAACGCATGCTGCGGGAAAGCATGCAGAAACCGGGGCCGTATGCCGCCATGCTATGTCGGGCCATGATCCCGGAGTACTTGATTGTGGCGTGGAGGGGGCATGTCTGCTACCACGGAGGGCCCACTAAGATCGCCCTACCCCGGAACCTGATCAACAGGCTTGAGCTCTACCTCCACGAGACCTACGAGGAGTTCTCCTACGAGGATTTCTCGTCGATCCCCGGCCACATTGACCGGATTTTCGCGTAGGTGCACTGGGACTATGGAGTGGAGCGTCTTGGGCCTGGGAATCATGGAGTAACGGACATTGTGAAAATTTTTTAAAACACTTGGGACTAAATTGAGAAGAGCCTAAGACAGAGAAATCATGAAAACCCATTTGTTACCTTTGTAAATATTCCTGTTTTGTACCTGATTATTTTTTTACTAGTTTACAGAACTTTTATAAATGTACATTGTTAATAGTATAAATATTACCGTTCTGTTTTAAATAAATGTTTACATGTTTACAGCACTTACTGCTTGATCCTTCCCCTGATTCTGTGTCCGGGGTAAGGGATGGGGACGGTTGGTACGGGATCTCGGTAAGGGTGATGAAGAGCTCCTGGCTGTCGGGGAAATCAGCGGTGCCAGCGCTGTCGACTGCCTCGTCCTCCTCATCTCCTTCTTCATCTTCCCCGTCCGCTGTCATGTCCGACGAGGAACCGGCCGCGGACATGATCCCATCCTCGGAGTCCACGGTCAGGGGTGGGGTAGTGGTGGCGGCCGCTCCCAGGATGGAATGCAGTGCCTCGTAGAAACGGGATGTGTGGGGCTGGGATCCGGAGCGTCCGTTAGCCTCTTTGGTTTTTTGGTAGCCTTGTCTCAGCTCCTTGATTTTCACGCGGCACTGCGTTGCATCCCGGCTGTAGCCTCTCTCTGCCATGGCTTTGGAGATCTTCTCGTAGATCTTAGCATTCCTTCTTTTGGAGCGCAGCTCTGAAAGCACGGACTCATCGCCCCACACTGCGATGAGATCCAAGACTTCCCGATCAGTCCATGCTGGGGCCCTCTTTCTATTAGATTGCACGGCCATCTCTGCTGGAGAGCTCTGCATAGTTGCCACTGCTGCTGAGCTCCCCTCGATGTCCAAAGAGGAACTGAGATTCAAACTGCCCAGACAGGAAAATGAAAATGAATTCAAATTTTCCCGGGGGTGTGGCTGGTCAGAGCATCCGAGCTCTGACTGCTGTCCAGAGCGTCAACAGAGTGGTGCACTGTGGGATAGCTCCCGGAGCTATTACCGTCGATTTCCATCCACACCTAGCCTAATTCGATATGGCCATGTCGAATTTAGCGCTAATCCTCTCGTTGGGGAGGATTACAGAAATCGATTTAAAGAGAGTTTTATGTCGAACTAAATGGCTTCCTGGTGTGGACGGGTGCAGGGTTAATTCGATATAACGGCGCTAAAGTCGACATAAAAGCCTAGTGTAGACCAGGCCTAAAAGAGTTAGGCACCCAACTCCCAGTGCCTAATGGCCATAAATTCTCTTGAAAATCCCAGCATAAAAGCATAAAAAGATACCAACATAAAACCAGTGTATGGCTTAAATAAAATAGGTGATGGTGCTGTGATAAAGTTTTGTGACAAAGTTCCTCCTGTATCTTGGTGGGTCCTGCGCTTATTGGCGGATTTTCTTGCCTCAGAGATTCACCATGTGGGTTGGGGAACAGCCCAGAGACCTTCCCCTCTGGAAGAACCCACAGTCCAGGTCAATTGGGAGGTTTGGGGGGAACCCGGGCCTGCCCTCTACTCCGGGTTCCAGCCCAGGGCCCTGTGGACTGCAGCTGTCTATAGTGCCTCCTGTAACAGCTGCATGACAGCTACAACTCCCTGGGCTACTTCCCCATGGCCTCTTCCAAACACCTTCCTTAGTCTCACCACAGGACCTTCCTCCTGGTGTCTGATAACGCTTGTACTCCTCAGTCTTCCAGCAGCACACCCTCTCACTTTCAGCTCCTTGCGCCTCTTGCTTCCAGCTCCTCACACTCATACCACAAACTGAAGTGAGCTCCTTTTAAAACCCAGGTGCCCTGATTAGCCTGCCTTAATTGATTCTAGCAGCTTCTTCTTAATTGGCTCCAGATGTGCTAATTAGCCTGCCTGCCTTAACTGGTTCTAGCAGGTTCCTGATTACTCTAGTGCAGCCCCTTCTCTGGTCACTCAGGGAACAGAAAACTACTCATCCAGTGACCAGTATATTTGCCCTCTACCAGACTCCTGTACCCCACTGGTCTGGGTCTGTCACAGTTTGTAGTGCTTCTTCTTTGGGAAGACCTACCATATTCATAACTCATGGTTCCATCACTCATGATTAACACCATCATCCCAATGTGGTAACTTGGTGGTTTTCCAAATTATTTTTATTTCTGGGATCTACCACACGTTTTTTGAGGGCAAATTGCCATGAACTACATTATTTATTGCTATAAAATAACTTCGGGAGCTTTGCACCACATTTGTTAAACTGCTGCAGTCAGTCAGTATGATTGATATTCAGGCGAATTTCTTTGACATATTCTGACCACCTGCTAATAGTTTTGTCTGAAAGACATGCATGTATCTTCCAAATAGAAGAACAATATAAAGTTTATTGAAGGAAGCCAATTAGCTTCTGTTTTCTCTGTACAACCATTTACTGTATTCTTTCCTATATCAAAGATTATTGGAAAAGAAAACTAGTGTTTAAATTACATCTTACAAATGAGTGCTGTTTTCATTAAATCTTTCTAGTGGAGGTACAGTTTATATTTGTGTATGTGTATAATATATATACAGAGAGAAAGAGAAATGCATGATGGTGTGCTATAAACTTTTTCTTGGCACTCGTTTGCAATGTCACCATTACTCACAACTGGCAGAACCATGAGTGAGTTATGCAGGCATCCCAAATAAATGCCAATAAAACCGTTATGCCCCCCCAAACCCATTGTGCATTTCATATATACCATCTGTGTTTCAAAAACTATTTTTGGAATGTTTTGAAAGATTGGATTGAGTATATTTTTGTGTCCCTATAAAGGCAGGCCCCTTAGTTACTGTTAATCCAACTGCACTGGACTCAGGTTTTATAAAAACCTATAAAATAATTTATCTCTCTTCTATAGGAAAAAAAGAATACAGAGTTAAAGTCCATCATCTTAGAACCTTGTAGGAGAGGAAGCAAGAGTAGGGTTCTATTATGAAGCTAGAAATCTCTCATTTCTCATGCAGTCTAGCCCCTGAGACATGTTCACATGTAGAAAAGTTGTTATAGTCCAAACCTGAGTTTTGTCCATCCTCACGTGGGTGTAATTTTGTGGGATATCTCCATTTGTAGGACAACAAAGAAATGTTTCTTTTGCAGATTGATTTAGATAACAATGATTACTCGGGTTCAGAATGTTGTAAATCCCCAGGGAAATAAATTAAGACTAATAGTTGCGAGAGAACAATGAGGTGGTCATACATATATGATAAATTCATTTATAACATTGTTCCACAATATATCACATGGATATTAACTGTGCATATGTGGTGTATATGGTATGGTATAAACACACATGCATACACAGTCAAGTCATACTCACTGAATAGTTTATTTGATTAATTTTGTGGTGCTGTTCAAATAATGTTTTCAATACATCTATTTTTCATTAGTCGTACAGTTTATGGAATGGTATGAATAATTAGTGAATACTCTCAACTTTAAAAACAATAAGAACATAAGAACAGCCATACTGGGTCAGACCAAAGGTCCATCTTGTTACCTCAGTTTGCCTAGAAACCAACCCAGGGTTACACTTTTATTGTTTTTATTAAATGCCGCTGTTGGATCAAACAGAAAAGGGATGAGGCTTATTCATGCACGCACACATTCATCGCATTCATACCCTCATGCACACACACACTCACACAGGCGGAGAGTTACCGGAGACAGCAGAGGAAGCCGAGAAGCTGAAACATAGTAGATCTGGTGTGTCCGCCTGTGGTCACGGATCTAGGCCGGCAAGCAGGTCAAGAAGCAGCAGCCTTGTGTGCATGCCTTCTTCCTTTTTGGAACTGGGCGGCTTCTGTCACATACACTGAGTTTCCCTTCTGTGTCCATCACTGAGAAGCATTCCCAGGCCTTGTTCCTTTCATGCATACCAGGTTCTTCTTTTCTTTACAGCACCCCATGATTGCCTTCTCAGGGCAGATTACATCAGACACTCCTGTCTCTGGGCTCTATTCTCCTTGCAGTCCCTCTCCGCCCAGTCCCACATACACTCCCTTGTTCACACTCCCTTATCTCCCACACACACTCCCTTGTTCACACTCTCTGATTGCGTGATGGAATATTGCAAAGCTTGGAGGTTTATACAAGTGGTAACTGAAAAGGTTACAAAGCTTGCAAGAGTTACAAAGCTTAAAAGGCTATGCTAACAATAACTAAAGTTACAAAGTTTGCAAAAGGTTACAGAACTTAATGATCATACTAGCAATGACTGAAAAGTTACAAATCTTACAATCGCATTCTGCTGGATTGAGCGGAGGCTTTACATAACATTTCCCGCCCCTTGGTCACCCAAATTGTGGTGACCATCCAAAGAGGGACAGCATGCCTCAGTTCATCCACGCCAGTACTTTGATTGCCGGAACAATTTTGGATTTTCATTACACGTAGCATGTCCACAATAACAGAAATACATATCAAAAAGTTGACCGGAGGATGTAACAATGAGTGTCAAACAGCCATTATCATGTACTACATTTAGATTAAAATCAGAGTATTCGGTGGAGAGGTAAACAATCGGTAAAAAGGTAGTTATAAGCTTGATGTATCACAGGCTTCTGGATGGAGGTGGCCACCACGGGGATAGGTGTGTGATTGACAATTTGGCAGGATGCGGAGGGGTAGGGAGAGGGAGGGGTCCGGTTAGAGTTAAAAAGGGCTGTAAGTATAGTTTGTTGCTGTTCCCTGCCTAATGCGGTATTTTTCCTTTTCCTAAACACCATATACCATAATGCTAGCAATGAGACAAGCGCTACAAGACAAACATAAAACATGAAACACAAAACCACAGAACATAAGACAACGTAGAGGTTTGTCGTGATGATGCACCATGGTATGTTTCAATTGTCCTTCAGCTGGTACCAGCTCTTTCTGGTGCTCTGAAAAACAGAAGCTGCAAAAAAACCCTTAAACCTTGTAAACCGTAGGCTATCATAGAGAGGAACATGGAGTCGGGGTGGTTCCCCCTACATGCTTGAGCTGTTCCCGGTGGACCCACTTCCCATTATCAGGATATCGTCCATGGGGCTGTGGCCGCAGTGATGGGAGCAGGAGCCCCAGCTCCGGGCTGACCAACCACTCTGGTGGCCTGTCGCGCCGCTTCCTTAAGGTGTGATATGTCTAGGGGCTCTCCCTGCCTCTACACTCCCATAGCCATCTGGACATCTTTGGGCAACATTTCTGCAATAAGCCTTAATTTGGCCGTTGGAACCACAATCTCAGACAGGGTCCTGGGGATCGCCCCCCTGGGCACGGGCCGGATACCGTCCAGTTAACAATCCCGCTAATACCATTCTCTCCACAAAGACGTCAGGGGCCTCCCCTGGAGCGGGGGAGCCTGCTGCATACTGGTGGCTGACCTCCTGCAGTGCCTCTCCTTGAGCCAAATTGCAAACCAGCGTGAACGAGGACTGACACCATCCGGCTGCCTGCGTCCACAGTGCGATTCCCATATCTCACCCCGGTACTGTGGATGCCATCCTCAACAGCTTCCTAACTTCCTCTGGGTTTAACCCCTGATCCTCTATCGCCATCAGAAACTGATATGCCCATTCCGAGAATGTGCTTGCCTTGGCTGGGCCTAACCCCTGAGCCAGAGAAGTTATCTCCGCAGGGGTCAAGGCTATTTCCTGCATAGTTACCCCAGTTACGGGTCCGGGGCTCCCTCCCTGGGCCAGGGGGCCGTGCTGGAAAGTTAACCGTTGCACAGCTGCCACCAGGGCTGGCCGAGCTCCCGGCCCATCTGGCGGGCATCCCAGGTCAGGATCGTACCATATGTTCCCGTCCCAGTCTCCGGGGTCATATCAGAGCGATGCCTTTGTCCCTGATCTCGGAAGGCCTGCTGCTCTCCTGCCCAGACAGGTCCTATGCTCTAATACCAATCCCCGCAAACACTCCACCTGGACCTCCAGCTCCTTCGATTGTTCCCTCTCTTCCTTGACCCGTTCAGCTCTCTCCAACGCCTTGTCAGCAGAGATTGCTAGCTGCTGGACAACTTGCCCCTGCCGCTTGTGCTTGTGGGATGAATGGGCTGGTTGAACAGCTGGAAGATCAGAAGAGCTCCCCTTACAATCGCATTCTGCTGGATTGAGCGGAGACTTTACATAACACATCTAGTCCCATATCCTGTCTTCCGACAGTGACCATGCCAGGTGCCCCAGAGGGAGTGAACAGAACAGGTAATCATCAAGTGATTCATTAAACAAAATGTTAGCAAAAGTATTTTTCATTATTTGTCAAGCTCAGTCCATATGATAAACTGGAAAGACATGACGATTGCATTGATCAGGAACTGTTGACCACCACACCTGTCCTCTGCCCATTAATCCAGCATCCCTGAAACAATTTATCAGATATCAGACTTTTGAACAGCTTCCCCAAAATGTAAACATTTTCTGACAAAATGTTTCATGTTGATTAGGCCTCAACTGGAGTATTGTGTCAAAGAAACAAACAAACAAACCCTATTTTGCCCACGGTGAATTTGGAACCATATATCCAAATACCCAGGTTGCAAAGTAAGAGAATAAGTACAGTTTATAGATTTTTGTGGCACCTACACCTACACCATTTTTGTGACACCATGCACAGAATAGGTATGGCACAGACATCACTTGTACAGACTTTCCAGTATTTCATTTCCAGGGTGAATTAATCCTGCTCTTGATGGAGCAAATCTACCGTGTAGAGGGTAATTCAGGTGTCATGATTCTTCAACTCTTGGCTTCTCTGTTACGAATGCTGACAAGGATGCTAATTAGTGCGGTGTTAATGACTTTCATCATGTCACTCAGCAAAGCACTTAAACACTATGTTAAATCATCGTTATTCATTAAGAGATAACCAACTCATTTGAAAGGTACTTTGGCCCAGTGCATAGAGCATTGGAGACTGAGTCCAGAGAACTGGGCTCTGTTTCTGGTTCTGCCCTGACTGGCTCTGTGATCCTCCCATCTCAGTTTCTCCATTCGTAATATGGAAGAAGAAGAAGAAAGGCAGTATAGAAAAACTAAATGTTGTTGTAACTATTTTTATTTATATTATCATTTAACTTTGAGACAGAATGAAAGTAGGCCATTCAGTACAATTCTATCTATATGTCAGGACAATATATCTGTCCTATTTTCCTGTTTGCCTAGTGCTTACATGTACCTGATTGGCTAATTAATATGGGTCTCATGTTGAGTGGATTCTAATCTGAGCAGGTGCGGTGCGAAACTGACGAAATCTAGATTCCAATTGCAGCCTGTTCCATGTGTAAAGGTCATGCAATAATTTTTTAAAAACTCAAAAAATAATCTAAAATAACTTTTCTTTACATCATAATATAATGATTTGAAAGTCTAATATCATGTGAGCCAAAGCTAAGAGCAAAAGACTTATAGCACTGGTAAAGAGAGATTCCCAGTTCTGAAATGGGATAAAGCACCTGTTTCTAGCCATTATTGTTTGTGATGTCATACCTTAAACCTGTCACCGAATTACTAACACCACAAACCAGTGTAAATTTTGGGTGGGGGAGGAGAGGCATAGGGGAGTCGTTATATAGTTTTGGAGAAAGAAGGAAACATTTATGGCACAAGTTATTCATTTATTTTTATAGTGGCAGCTCTGTCATGTAGCAAGTGGAACTATGTGACATTGCAGACATAAAATGTAGACATTAAATGTTTTCACCTCCAGTTTGTAAGCAAAATAGTCATCTTGAGTCATTATTAGTCCAAAGAAATCCAAACTGACACAGTAAACCTTGTATACGTCTTAAATTTGTGAGAGGTATTGAAAAGCATTAGAATGCAGTAAGGCCAGAAAAGTCTATCCTCTTTGCAGACAGCTAATTTTTAAAAGTGAAAGTGCAGATATTTCTCACAGGCAAGTTATAGTGGGAGAAGAAAGTAAGAAACGTGTATGGATAGGGAAAAATGAGTGAAATTTAGTGTCAACATGTCTGATATTCACTGCAAAATCTTCAGCAGGATATATGTTTTTTCTTGTTTTTTATTCATAAACATCTTTGATGCTAAAGAAAAACAACTAGGAAAACAATATGTCCTTGTTTGTCTGAAAGGGTCATTAATGATTTTGTAGCGTCATGGGTATCCAAAGAAATGAGGTGAGACCACATAATGAAATATATCCAACATATGTTAATGCAGCCAGAGCCCACCCACAGCAGTGCCTGCCTCTCCTAGAGCTAGCAACAGGTGGCCCACTCCCCAAAAGAACACTTCCCATTCCCCTCTCTGAAATCACACCCCCCTGCAACCCAGCTAGTCGGGAAGGGGATGCTTGTTACAGTGTCATAACTATGGGCAAGTGGAATTGTGGTTGTGTATGGATGTTCCACTATACATTTGTGCTTTGTCCGAGTTTTATTTTTGTACTTGTAAATCTTAATTACTGTGATGGTTCTGAGAGCCAGGGATAGGAGTTTCATATAAGAATAAATATCCTAAAAAATAAATAATACTGATTGCTTAATACCTCCTGTTAAAGGGGATGGCTGCTTTGTGAGATGACCTGTGAGCATCACATTTACATTTTAAATGTAAAAATAAAGCAACGTTTTCATTCCATGCTCACCCTGCTTGGAACAAAATCTAAACAAAAGTGACATCTTCTGCCAGCACCTTTGTTTCTCAAAACTGCTTACTGGCCAACCCCATTTAAGAAGAAGTATCTGCAGTTGTTTTTAACATAATATTATTAGATAAGCTTATAAATATTTTTAAATACATATTTTGTTTCGGGTAATGCAGTCCAGATTTAGTAGCCTCATTTCTTAAGCATGATTCCCAGGACATTTTTGAAAAAAATATTTTCTTTTTGTGGTTGTTTGTGTGTTTGTGTTTGTTTTTAGAAAGATGAATGTGCAGCCTGGTAATTTGTAAAGTAGAGAAATTTCCCCAAGAAATATTTGTTATGCACAGAATGTCTCCAACTTCCTCCAAAGAACCATTTCAAAAACAGTGATTATAAGGCCACCTAAAGAGCAATCTTGATCATAGCGAATGCATTTTTTTTTTCAGTCCAGTCCTCTGATGGCACGAGGGTCCACTGAGAGTGGACTTAGAAGCTCATCCCTGCTTTAGTGGGGGGCCCAAGCAAAATAGAGTGGGTCTGGGGCCATGTCAGGCAGCTTCTCCAGGCAGCATCTGCTGGTGGACTCCTGCAGTATACCAATAAGATTTTAAAGTTCCATGCGCTGGCAGAATCCTTGAAGAAATACGTCGCAGTGCCACCTGTTCCCCTTAGAGTAAATTCACTTTCCAGCACAGCCGCATCTAAGGATATAGGGAAGCACAAATTGGACTACCTGGAACAGCACAGATTAAAGTTTGCCATAGGTAGCTGCATTCCTTAGTTTTTCAAAAAGTCTGTGAACTTCCTATCAAAAGGTATTCAGTGGATGCTTTGGAAAAATATGTCCCAGAACTTAGCTGTAAGCTGATATAAATGTTTCCATATTTCTGTTCTTTTAAATTGCAATGAAAACCATTTTTATTTGTATTATTTATTTTGTATTACCATAGAAGCCCCAGTCATGCACTATGACTATGGCTGTGTGCTTTATAAACCCAGAACAAAAAGACAATCCTTGGCACACAGAGTTTACAATCTAAGTACAAGACAAGAGACAACAGGCTGATACAGATAGACTAACAGGAGAGTTCAAGAAAACAGTGAGGGTATGTTGATCAGCACATCAGCAGCCAAACCATTGTCAAGTTTTCTGTAGGCATCATGGCAAAGAGGTCTAAGGAGGGTTTTGATGGAAGATAATGAGGTAGTTTTGCAGATGTTTATGGGGAACTTCTCCCAGGCGCAGGGGTGAAAATGAGCCAGTACAGGCCGGTATGGTGTACTGGTGAGACCCCGGTACCGGCCCGTACGCAGTGCTTTAACGTCCCTGCCCCTTTTGCCTCCCCTGTTGGCAGCCCTGCCGGTAGGGTCCCTACCAGCAGGGCCGCCGACGGGAAAGGGGCAGCGATGTTAAAGTGCTGCCGCGGCAGCGCTTTGAGGGTCCTTAAAGGGCCGCCGACAGAGGAGGCAAAAGGGGCAGGGACGTCCTTTGCCACGGCAGCGCTTTAAGAAGGTCCTTTGCCGCGGCAGCACTTTAACGTCGCTGCCCCCCCACCCCGCTGCCAGGCGCAGGCAAAAGGAGCAGGTGCCCCTGGGCCGGCAATTTAAAAGGGCCCAGGGCTCCGGCTGCCACTGCCAGTACTGCGGCAGCGGCAGCCGGAGCCCCGGGCCCTTTAAACCGCCACTGGAGCTCCGGGCAGCATGGGCCAGGGAGCGTGGATGGACTGGCTGGGGTATGCTGACCCCCCCAGCTCCGCCCCTTCTGCCCAAGTCCCCACTCCTTGGGGGGGGCAGAGCCAGACCCCATACCGGTAAGTCTAAAGTTACTTTCACCCCTGCCCAGGTGTGAGAGGCAGCATGAGAGAAAGCACAGAGTTGCTTGTTTGAAAATTTAATAAGTTGGCAGCTGACATCATGGGCTGATCAGAAGTGTGTGTGGGGGGGCTTTCAATACTGAATGAGAGATCACAGTTGGGTGGGGACATATTGTGGAGGGCCTTGAAAGTGAAGACAGGTAGTTTGTTTGATATAATAGAGAAGAGGGAGCCAGTGAAACAATTAAAATAACCAAACATTCTGCTTTAGCATTTACAAGCAAAGCAGGTTCCCACCTTGTGCGAGTGCATGAGATACTGCATGTGAAATTAACTAAACGCTAACTATAAACCTAAGTGAAACTGTTGTTAAACATTCATAGTCCAAGGTGGGAGAGATACAAAAAGTAAACAAATATCCTAAAGAGTGAAAAGTGGTTTTCTTTAAATGTATTAATATAAAGAGTAAAGTTTTCGAAAATGCCTGTTGAAATACCCATTGAAAATCAATAGGACTTAAAGTCTTCCGTGACCGTGGCACTTTTAAAAATTTCACCTAAAGTGGTGGTAGCAAAAAGGTTAAATACTGATGTTGTTGTTTGAAACGCTAATATTGAACCTCTGTCCCTTTTAATGATCCCATAAAATAATATACAGGCAAATATAGGAACAAATTGCATATAGATTTGTTATCATTGAATTAATTTACAATGGTAAATCAAGTAATAGAATTAATTATTGTCTAACATTTTATTTATACTGAATAAAATCCCTTTTCCTTGTTTGGTTAGCTACACTGGTTTATAATCATTTGTCTTTGTCTGTCACTTCTCCCTTTTTTAAGTACATAATGTAATTGGTTTATAAAACATTAAAATAATACTTTGCCCTTCTGAACAGCCTTCTATCCAAGTATCTCAAAGTACATTGCACACACTAATACGTTTAGGCTCACAACACCTGTGAGGTAGAGAAATATTATTCTTAGGGCTGTCGATTCATCGCAGTTAATTCATACGATTAACTCAAAAAAATTAATCGTGATTAATCGCACTGTTAAACAATAGAATACCAATTGAAATTTATTAAATATTTTTACATGTTTTTCTACATTTTCAAATATATTGATTTCTATTACAACACAGAATACAAAGTGTACAGTGCTGACTTGATATTATTATTTTTATTACATATATTTGCACTGTAAAAATGATAAACAAAAGAAATAGTATTTTTCAATTCACCTCATCCTGTAGTGCAATCTCTTTATCGCGAAAGTGTAACTTACAAATATAGATTTTTTTTGTTACATAACTGCACTCAAAAACAAAACAATGTAAAACTTTAGAGCCTACAAGTCCACTCAGTCCTACTTCTTGTTCAGCCAATCAATAAGACAAATAAGTTTGTTTATATTTATGGGAGATACTACTGCCTGTTTCTTATTTACAATCAGGGCCGCCCAGAGGATTCAGGGGGCCTGGGGCAAAGCAATTTTGGGGGCCCCTTCCATAAAAAAAGTTGCAATACTATAGAATATTATATTCTCATGGGGGCCCCTGCGGGGACTGGGGCAAATTGCCCCACTTGCCCCCCCCCGCCCCCCCTCCCCGGGCGGCCCTGTTTACATTGTCACCTGAAAGTGAAAACAACCTTTCGCAGGGCACTTTTGTAGCCGGCGTTGCAAGATATTTACGTGGCAGATATACTAAACATTCCTATACCCCTTCATACTTCGGCCACCATTCCAGAGCACATGCTTCCATCCTGATGATGCTTGTTAAAAAAATAATGCGTTAATTAAATTTGTGACTGAACTCCTTGGGGGAGAATTGTATGTCTCCTGTTCTGTTTTACTTGCATTCTGCCATATATTTCATGTTATAGCAGTCTCGGATGATGACCCAGTACATGTTTGTTTTAAGAACACTTTCACAGCAGATTTAATAAAACGCAAAGAAGGTAGCAATGTGAGGTTTCTAAAAACAGCTACATCACTCAACTCAAGGTTTAAGAATCTGAATTGCCTTCCAAAATCTGAGAGGGATGAGGTGTGGAGTATGATTTCAGAAGTCTTAAAAGAGCAACACTCCAATGCGGAAATGACAGAACCCAAACCATGAAAAAAGAGAACCTTCTGCTGGTGACATCTGACTCAGATGATGAAAATGAACATGCTCCGGTCTGCTCTGCATTGGATCATTATTGAGCAGAACCTGCCATCACATGGACGCATGTCCCCTGGAATGGTGGTTGAAGCATGAAGGGATATATGAATCTTTAGCGCATCTGGCATGTAAATATCTTGCGACGCCAGCTAAAACAGTGCCATGTGAATTCCTGTTCTCACTTTCAGGTGACATTGTAAACAATAAGCAGGCAGCATTATCTCCTGAAAATTGTAATCAAACTTGTTTGTCAGAGCGATTGGCTGAACAAGAAGTAGGACTGAGTGGACTTGTAGGAGCTAAAGTTTTACATTGTTTTATTTTTGAACGCAGTTTTTTTTTTCATTTGTAAGTTCAATGATAAAGTGATTGCATTACAGTACTTATATTAGATGAATTGAAAAATACGATTTTTTTTTTACAGTGCAAATATTTGTAATAAAAAATAAATATAAAGTGAGCACTGTCCACTTTGTATTCTGTGTTGTAATTGAAATCATATATTTGAAAATGTAGGAAACATCAAAAATTTTTTAAATAAATGGTATTCTCTTATTGTTTGACAGCACGACTGATCGCAGGATTAATCGCGATTAATTTTTTTAATTGCTTGACAGCCTTAATTATTCTTGTTTTATAGATGAGGAAAACAATTCACAGTGAGGTTAAAAGACTTACCCAAAATCCCACTGAAAGATACTAATAATTTTAGCCTACTTCTGGCCACATTTAGGCCTTTATACAGCAAAGAGCTCCACACAGGTGGGCCCATGTGCAGAGGAAGGGCCTTAGAATGCATTTCAAGCTGTATTTCCTTCTTCAGGCTTTTCCACTGTGTGCATAGCCATTAATTTCCCATACACACTTAAAAGGAGAATGCTATGGACAGTCTGTGAGGTCAATTTTATAGTGTGTTTTCCCCTTAAACAAGTGTTTGTGCTGGAACGTATGAGAGGTCCTTTACAATTTAAAATATTCCAACCCATGTTTCTGTGTAAGATTAATGGCAAATGAAATTCAAATCTGAACTTCTCATACACCGTACAAAGCTCTAAATTAACAGTATCAGTTTAGGAAAAGGACTTGGGCATCATTGCAGACAGCTCGGTAAAGACCTCTGCACAATGTGCAACTGCAGTCAAAAAAGCAAACAAAATATTAGAAGGTATAAACAATGGGATTGAGAGTAAAACAGAAAACACGATAATGCTATTATACAAATCAATGGCTTTCTCTAGTCTGGAATACTGTGTGCAGTACTGGTCACCACATTTCAAAAAAGGATCTTGCAGCAATAGAGAAAGCTCGGAAATAGACAATGCGAATGATTAGGGGCAGGGACAACTCTCGAATTCGTAGATTCATTGATTCTAAGGCCAGAACAGATCATTGTGATCATTTAGTCTGACTTCCTGTATAGCACATGCCATAGAACTTCCACAAAATAATACCTACAGCATATCTTTTAGAAAAACACCCAATCTTGATTTAAAAATTGTCAGTGATGGCAAATCCACCATGAGTCTCGATAAATTGTTCCAATGGTTAATTATTCTCATTGTTAAAAATGTATGCCTTATTTCCAGTCTGAATTTGTCTGGCTTCAACTTCCAGCCACTGGACTGTGTTATACACCTTTCTCCACTAGGTTGAAGAACCTATTATTAAATTTTTGTTTCCCATGTATGTACTTTTATAGACTGTAGTCCAGTTACCCATGAACCTTCTCTTTGGTAAGCTAAATAGATTAAGTTCCTTGAGTCTGTCATTGTAAGGCATGTTTTCTAATCCTTTGATCATTCTTGTGGCTCTTCTCTGAACCCTCTCTAATTTGTCAACATCCTTCTTGAATTGTGGACACCAGAACTGGACACAGTATTCTGGCAGTGGTTGCACTAGTGCCAAATGCAGAGCTAAAATAACCTTTATGCTCCTACACAAGATTCCCCTGTTTATGCATCCCAGAATTCCATTAGCACATTTGGCCACAACATCATATTGGGAGCTCATGTTCAGCTGTTTATCCACCCAGCCCCCAGATTTTTTTTCAGAAACACTGCTTCCCAGGATAGAGTGTCCCATCCTGTCAGTATGGTTTACTTTCTTTGTTCACAGATGTATACATTTACATTTAGCTGTAATAAAATGCATATTGTTTGATTGCATCCAGTTTACCAAGCAATCTAGATCGCTCTGCATCAGTGATCTGTCCTTTTCATTATTTACCACTCCCCCAATTTTTGTGTCATCTGCAAACTTTATCAGTGATGATTTTATGTTTTCTTCCTGGTCATTGATAAAATGTTAAATAGGGCCAAGAACTGACCCATGTGGGACCCGATGCGAAACAGACCCACTCAGTTAAAGTTAAAGATTGAGACCTATCAGTTAGCCAGAGAGAGACTGAAAAGATTGGGACAATTACCTTAGAAAGGAGATGAATAAGAGGGGATACAATAAAATAATACAAAATGATGAATTTTATAGAGAAGATAGACCAGGAGTAGAGCTAGCAGGAGAAATACCGACAAACTGTTTTTTTCCATGGGAATTTGCAGATTCATCAAAATCAAAACATTTTGTGGAGATGGTTCGATTTTACCAAATTTACAACAAAAATCTGCCTGATTTCCTGCCAGCTTGCGTATCCAGCTCCTTGGCAGCCTGCCTGGCAAGCTGATGGTGAGCCTGGAGGTCATGAGGGTCCCAGCTGCCAAACTCCCAGGCTCAGGCTCCTTGGCAGTTCAGGCTCTGAGAGCCCAGGATCCTTTCCCTTTCACAAAGAATTTTGAAATATTTGGGTTTTGTCCCAAAATGAAGCCAGTTTTAGAAATAGTTAAATCCTCCACAGAATAGAATTACCTTTTCCTGCCCACCTCTAATCAGGAGTTCCTACTTTTTACCTGTCTCATAACACAAGAATTGAGGGGGCATTCTGTGAAATCAAAAGTCTGAAAATTCAAAAGTGAAAAAAGCACAACAGAGTATTAGATGGCACATGGTATCATTGCCAAGAACTTAGCGAGATTCAAAGAGGGGTTGGATTTATAGATAACAATAATGTTATCTATAATTAGTTAATTCTAAAATAAGAGTTTTGGAAAGGTTATAAAACCTCATGTATCAGAGTTTAAGCCCATTTCTAACTATTAGGGATCAGGATGAGTTTCTCATTGGGAACAGGATAACCACATTTGTCTACTTCCGGGTTCACCTTCCTCTGACGTATCTGGTACTGACCCCCATCAGACGGGATCCTGGACTATTTCCATACAGGGTCTGATCTACTATGGCAATTCCTATGTACCCGTGTTCATACTCATTATGTTGAATCCTATATCAGATTTTTTTCTATAGGAGGCAGCTTCTGGCAGAGATGCAATCCATTCATTTTCAGCTGACAGAGCCTCTGATTCTCAGGGTCTCAAAATTACCATCTTGGCTGTCAATACATAATAGTTATTCATATGCTTTTTATCTTTGATGCCACAGAGTAATCTATCACATCATGCAGTAGATAACATGTCTGACTCTCTTCTCTCTTTTCCCTCTTTGTGTGTTTCATCTTCTCCTGTCTGCTTTCCCCCTCCTCCCTGCCCCCACTGGTTCCTCAGTAGTCATCCTGCCCTCTCCTTTTTACTCACATCTCCATCCCTCTGACTTCCAAGGGCTTTTATTAAAACAAATAACTACAAATCGAAGTGTTGATTTTTGAGGGAATCATAGGAAATGGAGGTGGCAGTGAACTATTATAGTACTTCATCTAGCCTAGTTCCCTGCCAATGCATAATTCCCTATTGTACATTTTATAGTGTTTTCTTCATTCTATTTTTAAACATTCTAAACTATAGTGTTTCCACCAGTTCCCTGAAGAGATTATTGCATATTCTAATAAATCTCACCATCAGGAAGTTCTTTAATATTCAGCCTAAATTTTCTCTCTTCTAAATTTCATTCCATTATTTCTGTGATAATTTATACCCTCTGTGACATGCTGAATGATTTATTCCTTCCTTGGTGTTTAATCCTACAAATATTTGTACACTGTTTTCCTCCCTAGATTGTACCTCAGTCAAGCAAGTCATATTTTACTCCTTTTACCTTTCCTCGTAAATTAATCTGTCCAGCCTCCTGGTAATTTTTGTTGCACACTCCAGTTACTCAGTATTAGCATCTGAATAACCCAGTTATTTCACCACCCAATCTTAACTTTGCAGACTTTCAATCATTGTTTTCTTCTCATTACTTAAGAACTTCATTCATGATCCAGGTTTGGCATCATTTGGATCTTTTAGGCTATCGGGAGAATTAAAAATCCCCGATGAACATGAATAGTATCCTGCAGTTTCAAGCACCTTGAGCTGCATTTGTATATCTAATATGTAATCAAAGAGCTTTCCCATATGTTAACACTTTTCATCTATTTTGTTGGATATCTTCATATTTAAAGAGCTAGACGTTTTATAGTATAAATACTTCTTTAGATGGATCATAGAAAAGTGCATATAAGTATTAAGCAATAGAAAAGGTGGACAAAATTTGCAGATTTTTTCTAGCAATAATACCTACCTGTCAGTTTATATAGATCAGTGACATTCATTGCGTTATAGTCTGTAATCTTTACAAGGCTTTCATTATGTGATAACTGACATTTGTATGATGTTAGTAACAGTATGATGGACAGTTAGTACAAAAAATAAGACTTTGTGGTATGGCAAAAATGACAATGTTTAGAACAACAAGAGTATTTGGAAGTAACAGTAGTTTCTACAGAAACCAAATTGTTGTGAGTTCTTCTGAAGCTGTGCATTTAGAATAAGGAAATGAGAATATAAGAATGTAGCATAATTTATAAACTGTGACATACAAACCTAGATAGTAATAAAAAAATCGGTTGTTATTATTTGCACATTTGAATATTATTTGTACTATGCTAGGCAGTGTTTAGATACAGAGAAAGACACACTCTTTCCCTGAAGAGCTAATAATATATGAAGGAATACACCATACCATACCGTTCAGCAAAATTAAAGAGAAAGTATAATAACCATAGAAAATGAAGAAATATAAATGGACAAAGTACATGTATACTGTATGCAGTGATCAGGAATGAAGAGCTCTTAAAATAACTGTTGAGAAGTGACTTTATAAATGGATAGTGGGAAGAAAGTAAAGGAAAAAAAATATTTTGTCTGTAATGTAAATACCACACAGTATATACACTGCTCTAAAGTCATTGCTTGCCTGAAAATTGATCAAATAAAAGCAGAAGAATGTGCTAACTTTTGATCTTTTCCATAGAGATCTAAAGTCACGATCAATTGGTTTCCGTCTGTTCTTTGAAATCACATAAGGTTCATATGTGCCAAGCTTTATATGAATCACATGATAAGGTCAAGTAATACAAATTCCAAGGCTGACTTTCTATACCCAGGTCACATATGACTGTGATACTATATTACCATATGTTGACTATAATGGTGGGTATGTAAATGCTGATATTGAAAGGAATCCCATCAGTAAAACCCAAGATAAATAAAACTATAGTAACACTTTTCAAATTAACTAAAAATGAGAGGAACTCGACGGCAAAAAAAAATAATTACAAAATAGAAAGGGGCAAAGGCCAGCAGGGCATTCTGTGATCATAAAATCAAAGAGAGAAACAGTCTTGGAACTTAAGAAAAACTGTGAATATTTATACATTTTTTAAAAAATCATGAAATGCCAAAATTCAGCAGTTACTTTTTAATAGAGTTATTTAAAAAAATGCTGGGGATTGCCAAAGATTAAAAATAATCTGGTGATGTTTTTTTCATCTATGGGAGCCAGAAAGTGAAGAAATACATAGCACTGAGCAAAAGTTAATTTGACCTTTTATTCATAATAGTGAATATTAAGGATTGACAAAAGGAATACCATTAAAGGATACCTGCAGCAGTAGCTACTGAAGTAAACTTCAAAAGCCTAGCGTTAAAAAGTGACTGCAATGTCAGTGAAACTCTAAATAACTACATTGCTTGCTTGAGCATGTAATGTTCTGATTTTTTAGACTTCTGTACAATTTGTGCTTTCTGTTGTTTGTGTTTACTATGATGCAAAGAAAATCTAGAAGTAGTAACTAGTAAAGGTTTCATTTCACTAATAGCAACTTTTAGCTCATACACCCATTTTAGGAAGAATAAGTAAAATGTTCCTTGCAGTTAAGCTAAACTGAACAGATACTAAGAACAGATACTAAGAACAACCATGTCAATGTCTTTTTATATTTACTAATATAGTATTTGGCTTTTCTTGCACACATTACAAATTAAGTATAATTATTGTAATGTACTCTGTCATATATACATATGCACACACTAATGTACATGCAGATATACTGGCTCTATGTATATAATGACAAACCCTGCATATAAAATAGTATATAAATGCTATAGTAATGTGTATATGCTTAACCTTGTTTTGTTTTGCTTCCCCTATTCTATTTTATCACACTACTAGCATATCATTAATAAATATTATGATTATCTTATAACCTGCAGATCCTGGAAAGACACTCCCAGAAGCTCTTGATTACTGCAAGGTTTGGCTACAGACAGTAGCAGGAGAGATAGATGCTAAAAGTGGCATTCCACCTCCTCTCATCACACTGCAAATTAAAGACTTTCTCAATGGGCCAGGTAAGTGGTGCACTTTTGATCAAAATGAATTTTCTAATGTAATCTGTGTGTGCATATAGAGCCATCATTTCTTTATAAATGAACATGCCAGAAAAATGTTTCCTTCTTTCTCCATAAATGTGGATTTTTTTAAATTTAATTTTATTTATTCATTTTTGCCAAAAACTACACTGGAGAGAGGCCCAGGTTGAACAGAATTAAAGTGGCAGATTTAAGGCCGGGTAAACTTCTTATCTTTCAGGACTAGGCACTGGAGCCTTAAACCCCTAGAAATTTCAAATTTGTAGATTTCTAGTAGAACAGAAAATACCTGCTTCTAGGCTTTGGAAAGCTATGAGACTGTAAAATGTATGGCACGTGTAGAAAGGCTATTTAAAGTCATTTTTAGAGGTTTATACTATTCCCTCTGAACTCTGTTCAGTTGGATTCATGGTAATCTGGACACCTGGTATTACAGGTGTAGAGATACAAAACAAAAATACTCTCAATAAAATTTTCATCTTCTAAAATAGTTTTACAAAATAAAATAGCTATTATAAAACTATTTCTATAACTAATATAGCATATTTAGAATATCTGGTAGCATGGTATAAAAGGTTTTTATCAACACTTGTTTGAGACAACATGCATAATTTGTGGCTTCGCCCCTCATGAACAATCCCAAACTCATGTCAATAAAAGCTTTATACCAGACAACATCACATATTCTTTATATATAAATTACACATGAAGAAAAACCCTATGTAACAGAGTGCCTTTCCCAATCAACCCTGATTACAGGATGAGCCCACACTGAGAGGAATCAATGATTCCAGTGCAAAAGGAGCAGGAAGTTGCAGTTAAAGGGGGAACCCAGGAATCTACATTTATGTCAGAGTCAGTAAGGGAAAAGCTCAAGAAGCAGAAGAGTGAGGAAAGCTCTTCACGCAGGGAGGCCTTGGAGAGACCCTGTCCAAGTAGGGGAAATACTGCAAAGGCTCAGTTGGAAAGGCCTGTGAAGAAGACAAACTACAGGCAGGAGGTGCTGGGAAGCAGAAAGATAGTCCTTTCGGGGAGGTGGGGCTGTGCCTAGCTGCAGCTGGGTTGAAGTTTCAGCTGTGTGCATTTGTGTTCTATTTTTGGAAGATTTGCATTACTTTGGATTACTGGGAGAGAGAGACACTGAACTGGGGCTGGGGGCCTAGAGGGCCAGCATGCACCTGGGGACTCAATAAATTGGACCCCAGGAAAGAATTGTTTAGAGCTTTGTGTGGATACAAAATTTATATCTGCAACATTTAAAATTCTGTGCCAAAAAAATAAAAATTATGTGCACAATATTTTAAAATTCTGCAGATTTTGTCAGTAAATAAATGTGGCTCCAGCATGGCAGTGGGGAGCACAGGCCACTGGCTGCATTGAGGTAGGAGATCACCCTGAAGCCCCCACCTTCTCTGGTACAGGGACTCAGCAGTGAGGCTGCACCTGACCCTGACACAGAGCAAGGGCT
This sequence comes from Terrapene triunguis, assembly GCF_002925995.2. Lineage (NCBI taxonomy): Eukaryota > Metazoa > Chordata > Testudines > Emydidae > Terrapene > Terrapene triunguis. The sequence continues at coordinate 77,284,190 of NW_020664409.1, forward strand.
GGGCATGCCCTGAAACACCCTGGGGCTCTGCCCCTCTGCAACAGGTGCACCAGGTGTGGGTGGGAAAGCTCAGGCCAGCAGGATCCAAGTGTGAAGGGGTTTAGTGTGGGGGGATCCAGGTGTGGGGCAATCTGGGAGCAGGCGGCTCAGTGGGAGATCTGGATGCACAGTAGCTCATATGGGGGGCTGGGGGTTTCAGGGTGCAGGGGCAATGGGACTCTGCAGGGGATCCAGGTGAAGGTGGTTAGGTCTCAGCCAGGGGGAGGGGAGGGGGTCTGTATTTGCAGAGATGGGGCTCGCTGGGGAGGGGGACTGAGTGTGGAGGGCTCAGTGGGGGGTCCGGATGCTGGAGCAGTGGGGCTTGATGGGGAGGGGGTCCAGGTGCAGCTGGTTGGGGATCAGTGGGGTGGGGGTTGGGTGTGGGGGGCTCATCGGAGGGGACCAGGTGTAGGGTGGTAGGGCTTGTCAGGGTGAGGGTTCAATGGGCCTGTTTAACAGGGGAGCCCCAGCTGCTGCCGAGGGGATGCCGCATGCCAAGCTCCCGCTTCCTCCCGCAATTCCCCTACCCCTTTTCTTCTCCATCCCCGCTCCCCGCACTCCCACATTCCTGTCCCCCTGCCCTATTCCACCCCCATCCTTACCCAGCCCCACTGCAGGCACTCACTGTTGAACAGAAAACAGGAAGGCTCCCAGAACACAGAAGGGGAGCACGACTGGCACTAGGACCCAGGAGGCGGAGTTCAGCTGCAGAGTCATAGAATATCAAGGTTGGAAGGGACGTCAGGAGATCATCTAGTCCAGTGGTCTCAAACACGCGGCCCCGCGGGGCTCTTGCGTGTGGCCCACCAAATTCCACGCCCCTCTGCCTACCTGCGGGATTGCCCCCTGTGGTGCTGCGAGGCCCGCGCGCTCGCTGAAGCAGTTGGCAGCATGCCCCTTTGGGCTGGGAGAGGGGAGGCGGAAGGAGGCAGAGGGCTCCTGCATTGCCTCCTTCCAGGCACTGCCCCCCGCAGCTCCCATTGGCCAGGAACAGGGAACCGCGGCCAATGGGAGCTTTGTGGGAGGTACCTAGAGGAGTGGCAAGAGCAGCGCACGCACGGAACCCTGAGCCTCTCCCCTCCCCAGGGGCTGCAGGGACATGGTTCCATCTGCTTCCTGGAACGGAGCGGCGCAGGGCCGGGGGCCAGGGAAGACAGGCAGGGAGCCTGCCCTGGCCCCAGTGCACGCCGCTGCCACTCAGGAGCTGCTCTAGGTAAGTGGCGCCAGGCTGGAGCTCGCACCCTGAACCCCTCCTGCACCCCAACTCCCTGCCCTGAGCCCCCTGCTGCACCCTGAACCCCAACCCCCTGCCCTGAGCCCCCTGCCACATCCTCCACCCCTCCTGCACCCCAACCCCCTGCCCTGAGCCCCCTGCCGCATCCTGCACCCCTCCTGCACTCCCTGCCCTGAGCCACCTGCCACACCCTGCACCGTTTCTGCACCCCCTGGGGGCAGCATTGGGGTGGGGACTTCAGGGAAGGGGTTGGAATGGGGCAGGACCTAATGGAAGGGGTGGAGTGGGGGCAGGGCTGGGGGCAGCGAGGGGGGGTGTCAGTGATGCGGTCCTCGGTTCAGTGCACTAGTCCTCATGTGACCCTCATGGTCATTTGAGTTTGAGACCCCTGATCTAGTCCAACCCCCTGCTCAAAGCAGGACAAATCCCCAGACAGGTTTTTTTTTTTTTTTTTTTAACCCCAGTTCCCTAAATAGCCCCCTCAAGGATTGAGCTTACAACCCTGGGTTTAGCAGGCCAATGCTCAAACCACTGAGCTATAGTCAGCAGAGCCAAGATACAGCCTCCTTCAGCTGGGCAGCTCTGCGCTTGCAGAAATGAGGGGGGCAGTGGCAGGTAACCCCATGTGCCCCCCATGCCTCGCCTCTATTGGGGGGGCAATCTCCCTCCAAAAACTGCGCCCCCCGCGGCTTCCCTGCCGTTTTCAGCAGAGAAGCACAAGAATTCTGCGGGGCGGGGCGGGGGGGGAATGTTTTCTGCGGGCGCACAGTCACACAGAATCCCCCCAGGAGTAATGTTAAAAGAACATTAGTAAGGTTTGCAAAAATTGCATGTGACACCTTAATTTATCCCCCTTATGTATATGAGTTATATTACCGTCTTTAATTACATGATCACATTCTACTTTTTCCACTGGATCCTTGCCTCATTCAGCGCACAGAATGGACATGGCTCAGGTAATGAGCAGCTGTTCAATATTTTATTTTCTCTTCATTGTTCAATGTGTTTCCTCCATGCTATATTTACTGCACATTATTAAAACCTGTTCATCCCCAGAGCAGGTCCATCAGGGCCGGCTCTGGCTTTTTTGCTGCCCCAGCGCGGCAGGGGAGGGCGCGGGGGGGGGGGGGGCGCGGCCGGAGCCCCGGGGGAGGGCGGTGAGCCCCAGTCGGGGCTCCGCTCTCCCTGGCGGCCGGGGGGAGGGCGCCGGGGGGGGAGGGCAGCCGGAGCCCTGGGAGGAGGGCGGCGAGCCCGGCCGTGGCCCCGCTCTCCCCGGGGGCCGGACCCGGAGCACCGCACCGCCCCCCTCCAGGTGCCGCCCCAAGCACAAGCTTGGTGGGCTGGTGCCTGGAGCCGGCCCTGAGGTCCATCCTGTGCACTGAATGAGACAAGAGTTTTATGGAAGAAATTGTATGTGATCATGTAATTAAAGACAGTATCATACAGTATACGCATGCATGGGCAACCTTAATTTTGGCATGTCTTAATTTTTGTGTACTTGACTTTGCAACCTTAATAATGTTCAATGTGGGTTTTGTGTGTGTAATTTCTCACGATTTTAAAAACACAAACTGAAGAAATGGAAATTCCACCATGTGGCATCCTGCTCACACCTATATGGGTCATCAGCAGGGTTGGAACTTTAGGATCCACCACACAGACCTCTGCCACTTGAGCTAACAGAATAACTGATAGCAATAATAGGCTGTCTTCCTCTGTGTGGAGCAGCACTAGAGGGGGGAGAAACATATTTTGCCACAGATGTGTGTGACAGCAGAGGAATGGTGATACTCAGTAATCTTGGGTTCCATTCCAGGCTCTGAAAAGGAGTGTGCTCGAAAGGGCACAAACTCTTCTGCCTGTTGTCCCCAAGTTTGTCCTCTTCTGCCCCATCCCTTCCAACCTATCCCTTTACTAGTCCCATCTCTTGCTCACCCCAGCTCCTTGTCCCAGTCCTGTTGTCCTTGCCTGCCCAGTTTCAATCTCCACTCCTCAAGCTTCTCATCTTCAGGCCCTCTGTAAAAAGGCTACTTAGCGGCAACTTTAAATAAATATACAGGAGAAAAACCATTAAAGACATGATTTGAAATAGTTTTTGCACCAAGGGGTTCCTACAGATGGCCACCTGACCAATGGCCAGACTTTTTACCAAATTAGCTAACCATGATGCCTAGATTAATGCAAATAATACTAAAATGGCCTGAGCTATTCTGCTTACCAGGGCAGGACACCTAATTTAGAGACTTACCTTAGGAATGGAGTTGAGGTTGCTGCTAAGCAAACCCAGGCAGTCTCTACTGGTGGGTTTCACTTTCCCGTGATTGAAGTGATTCCCTCAGGTGCTAAGTAGACAATAAATCTCCTACCTCCAAATATAATAGTGAACAGTGGCACTGGATTTTTTAGAGTGGGAGTGCTGCAACCCCTCTTACCTCTGTCCGCGCCTCATTACTCTCCTGTAGAGCTGGGTCCGGGAGCAGAGCCATGACTCCGGTTTGGGAGGACATGGACAGGGCAAGGGGACGAGGCTGGGGCCACAGCTGGGGATGGAGCCCCAGGCGAGGCCAGCAGCTGGGACCGGGTCTGAGCATGGGGCCAGCAGCCGGGTGCGGGGCCAGCAGCCGGGTGCAGGGCCGGCAGCTGGGACCGGGGCCAGAAACCGGGACCAGGATTGGGCATTGGGCCAGCAACTGGGACCGGGGCCAGGTGCAGGGGCACAGGGCCGGGCGTGGCGCCAGCTGCTGGGCACAGAGCAAAACCCTGTGCAAAACCTGGGGGTGCTGCAGCACCCCCCACACCCTTAGTTCCCTAGCCTATGGGTGTGAATAGGATGAGTCTCTTTCTGCTCTATCCTCAACAATACAGGCAGATCCTGAGTCAGTGTTCAAATTCACTCCTTCCTGGTCTTTGGCTTTTAGGCAACTCCAAAACAATAATGCAATATAAACCTCTGCATGTTTCCTTCTAGATCTTGGCTGTTTCCCTCCAAGACCTCTTTTGGCCTAAGACACATAGCTACATTTTTGTCACCTGGCTGGTTCCAGTTGGACCCATTTATAAGCATGTCTCAGCAGTAATTACCCTGAATCTTAACATAGAATTTTGGCTCAAGGTGGTTCAACAGAACATCCCTGCTTTCCAGTACAGGGTTTTATAACCTGTTACAACTGAGAGCTTGGTCAAATAATTTAATCTTCTTTAAGTACCATTCCACAATGTTAGAGTTTTGATTAGATTGCTTTAAAACAAAGACCATCCTTGCATATAACCACACAACTGCAATAAGTGCTGTTTCAGACCTAGTGAAAAGAAAAGTTGCAGTGGTTTAATTCAACAACATGCTAACATCAACAATACAATAAAAACCTCCCAGTCAAGACTATTTCCAACACATGGTTGGCAGGGGTGCTGGAACAATTTTTAGAGTGGGGGTGCTAAGAGCCATTGAACCAAACTGTAAACCCTGTATATAATGGAAACCGCTTCAAGCCAGGGGGTGCAGCAGCACCCCCATTCCCTCTAGTTTCAGCACCTATGGTGGTTGGGCATCTGAGAAGTAGCTGAACCCACCAGGAGTGAGAAGAATGGCTCCTTAGTGGTTCTGTGGTAAGCAGTTAGGTGGCCAGACACAGTCAGCCTGTGATTGTCTGGCAAGGGCAAGTTCCTCAGCAGTCATCTTCAGAGAGCCTCAGCAAGACAACCTAGGAACACATGATATTGGTGACAGCAGGGGAAACCAATATATCATTACTGAATTAAATAAATACTCTGCTAAAAATTCATTCACAAGTAGTAATGAATATATTGCATCATTCTGTCAATGACTTAGTGATTTATTATGAGCATTTGTCAAATACTATAATACTCATGTTCTTACTATATTACTAGTATAAATATTTTCTACGGACTTCTTTATGTTCATTTTATGTATTTATTTTACAATCAATTGATATATAGACGAGTGCATTAGATGATAGCCATTGAAGACAGCTGATCTGCTTTTCAGCACATTTGTCAAAGTTACACAAATACAGTCAGAAACCTGGATATAACTATTGCAATGACAACTGAATATGCTTGTATACATGTATTAAAGGTTCAATGTTTTTTAGTAAGTAAAACATTTTCCCTAAGAAAAATAGTTTTGGAAAGGTGAGTTTGAAACAGCTCTACTAGTCCAAACATGTATATAACTTATGATACAGTATAGCAGTTAGAAAACAGTCTGTAAATGGTTCCCAGAATTTGCTATCTTAGATGAAACTTTAGTTATTGTAAACAGTTTGTCAGCTAAAGTAGATAAGTAGATGTTGTTCCATAGAAACATTTTATTTTTTCACCACGCAGGAAGCCAGATTGTCACTCTATATTAACTTAGAGATAAAAAAAACTACAGCTAGTAGCTAGACTTGGAAACCACCAATTAAATGGGAATAACAGGATACATTAATACACTTCTTGCCACATGAGTGGATTATTTTGTACATTTTTGGCAACTAACGAAAAATGATATTTCTTCCAGATTTTAGGTAATAGGATCCTAGGAGAAATAAGCATATATCACGGAGCCAGTGGGAACAGGCCTCAACTTTACACCCCAAAAACAAATTAAAGAACTGTTCTTTCCTTTTCTACAGTAACTAATTATCTACAATTTTTTTTAATTCCTGCTAGAGCAACACGCACAACCATTGTTATAGTAAATCTAATACTGGACTTGTATATTTAATTCTTCACAGGTAGGATTACATTAGATACAGCTGAACTGATGATTATTTCTGGCCAATTATCTTCTTGGACAAAGAATAAAGATGCCCATGTTGTTTTATTACTAAATTACTTGCTATTCCTACCCATTAATTCTTACTTTAGAACAAAAATCCCACATATTTTTTCTTTATGTAATATATTACAAAAGGTTTCAATAATTTATGAAATATAACTTGTCTTATAATTTGCCTTAAAAGTACAATTGTAAGTAAAACACAAATTCTTCTGTGCCAAAATCCTCTTTCCCTAACATTTTCTTGGAAAGAAGATAGTTTAAGTATGAAATTATTAAGCTTTTTGATTTTTTGCCATTTGGAATAATTTTCGGTAGAACATTTTATTCAGTCAAATTAAGAAATATGATGTAGTCCCTCTGCTGAATGATAAAACAGAGTTCAAGATTTTTCTTTTGAGTTTGCTGTCTATTTGTCTTTCCCTTCAATTGCTTGTATGTTGTGATGAATACTGTGCTATAAATGCTCTATAAATATACTATATTTATACATTTAAAAAAAAAAACCCAAGCCTCACTTAAAAAAAAAAAAATTCTAGCTCCAAAGACAACAATTGTACCCATTAGCAAGGTCAGTGATTTGGAGAAACCTGGTAAATAGCAGCTACCAGAAACCCACTAGAATAGTATCTCTAGCAGGTGATAGATTAGTTGGAACAAATTGGAACCATTGCACTTCGGCAATCCTGGTTTCTTTCAAACTGTTTTAAAAATGTCGTCATTTTAATACACAATCTCAACCCTGTCGAACAGTCCACAGCAGGTTAATTTGAATCATATGATGTGTCACTGCCCTCAGCTGACATGAGCTCCGTTCCATGTGTGAAGCCATAATAAATCCATTCCCAACCGAAGCAAATTCCCTGTGAGAAGGTGAACTAATCCAGGCCTCACACTGGCATGTTAGCCCTCTGTAATTGAAAGCAGGGCCACCTGTTCCCAGCACAGTTAGCCTATAGAGAGAAAATTAGCATTAGATCAGATACTTAATATATTGAAAAATCATTCATACTTCTTGCAAGTTCAGCTGTGGGCTGCTTAACATGACATCATATATAAACCTAGGAATGTGCCCACTTGATCCCATTTTAACAGTTTTGTTAACCATGGTGTTTGTTAACTTTGAAATGAGAATTTTTTGATTTAATGAGAGCAGACACGTGAGAAGGGGAACTGGCCAGGGTGCAGACTTTTCTAATTAACTCAGGGTCATTTGCAAAAACATTTGAGCTCTCTGGTATTTTTTTCATTGTTCTTTTAGAAACAAGTTTTGAACCGCTGACATTGTAGTCATGAAATGACATTTATTTTATTAAGAGGACAAACAGAAATATGCCAAATAAATATAGTAGTGTGCACATTATTTTTTATTGACACAATTATTTTTATTAAAAATCACAATTCAAGAATTCAATGAGGTGTGAAGATAATGCAGATAAAATTTTCAAAAGTGACTTAGGTACTTAGCAGCCTAAGACCCACTGACTTTAAATGAAACATAGACTCCTAAATGCCTATGTCACTATTGAAAATGGGACTCAGGCTCTTAAGTCATATAGATGGTTTTGAAAATATTACTCTATATCTTTTCCATCATTTTGAAGTGTCTTACATGCTTTTAAAGTCTACTTTTACCTTTAGCTGATTCTTTTTCTCCTCTTAGGATTTTTTCATTTCTATCTTCCATCTTATCATTTTTAATAATGATATGAACAGGGCTTTGGGCCTGTCTACACTTAAAATGCTGCTGTAGCGCTTCAGTGAAGACACTACCTACGCCAACGGGAAGGTCTCCTATTGGCGTAGGTGCTCCACCTGCCCGAGAAGTGGTAGGTAGGTCGATGGGAGAATTCTGCTATTGATCTAGTGCTGTCTACACCAGGAGTTATGTCAGTTTAACTGCATCGCTCAGGGGTGTGGATTTTTCACAGTGTAGACCAGGCTGAGTCACAGGCTCTAGGATCCTTTCCAGGCTCTTCCCCAGATTTGCTGGGTAACCTAAGTAAATTACTAAACTTCTTTGTGCCTTAATTTCCCCATCTGTAAAAAGGGAATATTAATACTTAACTACTGTTCGCCTTCATGATGATGCCTCCATACACATCAACTGTATTTTTTTGCCTAGTCACATAGCCCCTGAAACATTTTTGAAAAGTAGTTGGTAGTTAGGGTCATGTACAATTCCCTCAGTATCAATATTCCATAGATCATCTATGCAGCCCCTAGAGTCCCTGCAGCACATGAATTACAGGCAGGAGAGAGCTGAGAGAGAGACCAGGAATGTAGGCTTTTGTAGTGCTAATTAAGAGTATATGGTTCCCTGAAGTCACAATCCACCTTATTGATTCTGCTCTTGATTCTTCAGTCCCAGCAACAAGTAAGGGGGTGTTTCTGATACTGGTGCTAGTACTGGTTAGTATCAGGTTGGAGACGGAAGGATTCTGAGCCTAGGGATGGATTTTTCTATGTCCAGAGGGCTGTGTGTGCATGCACAATAGGTGTCCAGAATAAACCAAGGCTAGGTAAGAAGAGAAGGGGTTTTCCGCTTTGGGGACAGGTGTGTGTGGGAGGGTGTTTCTGTGCGGTTGGGCTGGAGAGAATTGGGGAAATTCTGAGCCAGGAGTGGAATGGGTTGAGTTGCAGGATTAACGCAGGAGGGAATAAATTGATGGTGTCAAGGTGATAAGAAGCAGATGTTAGGATAGAGCTAGACCGGAGGGGATGAGGTACTGGGGCTGGGAAGGAACAGTGAATGGACGACAGGGGGAATAAATACTGTTTTCTCCTACCTTCATCTTTTCAGTCATGTGTCCCAATTTTTAAGTTATTTCTCTAAAAGAGGGAAGAGAGAAAAAGGTGCCCCCTTCTCCTCACAAATCTCTCCCAAAAAGGCTTCACTGTGACACTCCTGAACACAGTGTCTCAGTTTTCCACTTTGTAAATATGATTGACTTGCAGAGAAGCGGAGGATGGGGGGAAGGTACTTGCTCCCTACAGCCCCATCCATTATTTTGAACACCACGCTGCCATTAGACTGATCCATCTTAAAATAATTAGGCTGATAATGCATTTCTCTTGCCTTGGAATATCCTTGTTTCAGATAGGCATAAAATACTCTTTATGCCTCAGGAAAAGGCTCTTAATGCCTATGATGGCTACAAGGTCTTCTCAGAAAGGGCCCAAAATGACCATAAGACACTGCTTCACAGCATGCTTCTGCATTAAGTCCTGGGAGACCTTTTCCTAAAGAACTCCTGCGAGGCATGAAAAAACTCCTTCGGTGTTTGACTTCCAAGTCTTCCATAGGTGCCAAAGCCTGAATCAAAATCTGAGATTAAAAGAAGTCATTCTCTTGTAAAGGCATCTGATGATGAACCATCTAAACAATTGGATTGGCTAAAGATCTGAGTTCTATGTGGAGGAGAGCTGGCATGTTCAATGGGGACACATGATTAAACAAAATGTAGTACTCCAGATGCCAGATTTGACCAGACCCCTGTGTGATTGGCTTTTCTAGATCTTAGGAGCCCCTAGAAAGGGAGGGCTTCCTGGGATCCAGGCTGATCATGTATATCAAATATATATGAAATATATCTAGCCAAAGCATCAGGGAGCCAAAATGCCTTTTGAAGGCTCTGGTGAAATTTGGAATAAAATCCTAAACCTAAGCATTATTTTTTTTCCTGTTTCGTTGTTTGCTTGTCTCCTCTCCCTTCATGTTTATTTCAGTGGCTCTCCATGGAGAATTCCTCACTTCTTCCCCTCTTTTCTCCATTTCTTTCCATTCTCTCTCATCTTCTTACATTTTCCCCTCATGTCCCTTTATCTTCATAGTGGGCCCTCTCCGTTGGTGATTGGAGGCAGAGTAAACCTTTTGTTCTAGCTGGAGTATAGACCACCCATATTTCCCTCCATCCAAAGCAATGTGAACAGCTGGCTACAGACATCTGTTTGTGACAGAGCTTTTTCAGGCATCTTAACTAAAACTTTTTCCTGACCCAGTTTTATTTGGAATATAGGATTTGTTAAAGAAAATCTGCAAATGTTTGGAACTTTGGGCTTGAGGTTTTCTAATGTATTTTCCTGTCCCATCATCCTGCTGAGCCAAAGATAGCAGACAAGTAGAAGAAAGAGAAACCAAGGCCAAGAAATGCATTGTGAGCTCATGTATATTCTGGCACAGGGGGGCTGGCTTGTTTATCCTTGTCACGTGGTCCACTCACTGCAGGTGGCACCTCCTCCTGGCCTCTCTGGGGATTAACCTCTTTCCAGATCCGAGGCCCTCTTCTGCTGCTCGCTGCACGCCCTGCTGCCACTCTCTCTCTCTCTCTTTCTGTCTCTGTGACTCTGGGTGCTCCTTCTTTGTGACTTGGCCTTTCAGCCAGGTCACTATACGTATTTCCCTTTCCAGGGTATCAAAGTCTTTCCTTACCAGCAGTCTTCTCACTCACTGTCCCTATGGTGCTACTTCCTCAGTGGCTGGTAGGGGAACCTGGGCCCACCCTCTACTCCAGGTCCCAACACAGGGACCCTCTAGTCAGCAGCCCAGATCTGTTCCATCCTTGATCTTCACTGCCTTTTCCCTGAGCCTGTCCTTACCTTCTGGCTCTCCCTCCTTCTCTTGCCAGCCCCATAGCTCCCTCCTCTCAGGGAGCAACTGTAGGTTACTTGCTTCTACAGCTCCAAACACACCTCCCTGCAGACTACTACCCTGCAGCCTCATCTCTGCTGCCGACTTCCCATTTTTATAAACCCAGCCCAGCTCGTTCCTCCTCAACTGAGCTCTCTCATTATTTGCCCCAATCCCAGTCAGAGGATTACTTACGCCACCTGATTCCCCTTAGTTGTGGCCTGTCTGGCTAATTGGCCCTCTTCTTAGTCTACATTAACCCTTTCAGGGCAAGTGTGGGGTGCACTGCTCTCATTCGTCACTGGTCCAGCATCATAAGAGTCTCTAATAAAAGAAATCCAAAAGCTAGAAGAGGTATCATAAATTGTTGTTAGCTCACCATTCCCAATTTGGATCAAGGTAAGAAAGACAAAGAAACTGAAGGCAAATATTTCCCCCCCTGCTTCTTTTAAGCAGGGCTGGCTCCAGGGTTTTGGCCGCCCCAAGCAGCCCAAAAAAAGCCACGATCTGCGGCGGCAATTCGGCGGGAGGTCCTTCGCTCCAAGCGGGAGTGAGGGACCGTCCGCCGAATTGCGGCTGAATAGCTGGACGTGCCGCCCCCCTCCAGAGTGGCCGCCCCAAGCACCTGCTTGCCAGGCTGGTGCCTAGAGCCGGTCCTGCTTTTAAGATTATGTTAAGGAAAGTGTTATGTATGGTTCAAGTGTGAACTGCATCTGTGAACTCTCTCTATCCGTGAGCAGTTCTTTCAAGTGACAGGCTGACTGACACCTGGTGGACTTTAACTGCCCAGATATCTGTTGGAAAAGTAATATGGCAAAACACAAAATATCCAATACATTCTTGGAATGTATTAGTAACAACTTTTTGTTTCGGGAAATAACCAGGAGGACAGCCATATTAGACTTTATTCTGACCAACAGGGAGGAATTGGTTGCAAATCTGAAGGTTGAAGACAATCTGTGTGAAAGTGATCGTGAAATGATAAATTTCATGATTCTATGAAAAGGAAGGAGTGAAAGCAGCAAAATAAAGGCAATGGACTTCAAAAAAGCATATTTTAACAAACTCAGAGAACGGGTAGGTAAGGTCCCATGGACAGAAAATCTAAGGGAAAGATAGCTCAGGAGAGCTGATAGTTTCTCAAGGAGACAATATTAAAGGCACAACAGCAAACTGTCCTGATGCAAAGGAAAGATAGGAAAAATAGTAAGAGGCCAATTTGGCTGCATTAGGAGCTCTTTAATGGCCTGAAAATCAAAAAAGAATCCTATAAAAAAAATGGAATCATGGACAAATTGCTATGGATGAGTTGAAAAGATTAGACAAACATGTAAGGCAACATCAGAAAGGTAAGGCACAAAATGACTTACTAGCAAGGAACATAAAAGACAAGGTGAAGAGGTTCTGGGAATACATTAGGAGCAGGAGAAAGATGAAGGAAAGTGTAGGGGCCTCTACTTAGCATGAAAGGAGAGCTAATAAGGGATAACATCTAGAAGGCTGAGGTGTTTAATGCCTATTTTGCTTCAGTCTTCATTTAAAAGGTAAATTGTGACCAGATACTTAACACAAGGTGGGAGAAATGCAAGACAAAATAGGGAAAGAATAGGTTATTTAGAATATTTAGATAAATTAGATATATTCAAGTGGGCAGGGCCCGATGAAATTCACACTAGGGTACTTAAGGAACTAGCTGAAGCAATCTTAGACCTATGAGCAATTATCTTTGAGAACTCAGAGAAGGTGGGTGAGATCCCAGAGAATTGGAGAAGGGAAAACAGAGTGTCTATCTTTAAAGGGAGGAACAAAGAGGACCCCAGGAATTATAGACCTGGAAAGATATTGGAACAAATTATTAAACAGTCAGTTTAGCAGCACCTAGAGGAAAATAGAGTTATAAGTAATAACCAACATGGATTTCACAAGAACAAATCATGATAAATCAACCTAATTTCCTTCTTTGACAGGTTTACTACCCTACGAATAGGGGGGAAATGTAGATGTAATATATCTAGATTTTAGTAAGGCTTTTGACACAATCCCACCTGACTTTGTCATAAACCAAACTAGGAATATGTGCTCTATGAAATTATGATAAAACGACAAAACTGGTTCTAAAACTATACTCAAAGAGTAGTTATCAATGGTTCGCTGTCAAACTGGGAGGATGTATTTGGGGGATCCTGCAGGGGACTGTCTTGGGTTTGGTACTATTCAATATTTTCATTAATGACTTGAATAATGGAGTGAAGAGTATGCTTATAAAATGTGTAGGTGACACCAATGTGGGAGGGGTTGCTAGGACTTTGGAGGACTGGATTAGAATTCAAAATGACCTTGATAAGTTAAAGGATTAGTCTGAAATTAAAATATCATGTTGAATAAAGACAAGTGCAAAATCCTACACTTACAAAGGAAAAAATCAAATGCAGAGATACGAAATGTAACCGGCTGGACAATAATACTGCTGAAAAAGATCCGAGGATTACAGTGGATCACAAATTGCATATGAGTCAACAATGTGATGCAGTTGCAAAAAAGGCTAATATTGTGGGGTGTATTAACATGACTGTTGTATGTAAGACATAGGAGGTAATTGTCTCACTCTTCTTGGTACTGATGAGGCCTCAGCTATAGTACTATGTCTAGTTCTTGATGCCTCACTTTAGGAAAAATATGGACAAATTGGAGAGAGTCCTGAGGAGAGCAACAAAAATGATGAAAGATTTAGAAAACTGACCTACGAGGAAAGGTTAAAATGAGAAAAGACAACTGAGGGGGGGGGGGGGGGGATCTGATAGCAGTGTTCAAATATGTAAAAGGCTGTTACTAAGAGGTTGGTGATCAATTGTGCTTACTGAAGGTAGGATAACAAGTCATCTGCTTAATCTGCAGCAAGGGAGATTTAAGTTCGATATTAGGGAAAACTTTCCAACTATAAGATAGTGAAGTATTGGACTGGGCCTCCAAGGGAGCAGAGGCGTAGCGAGCGCCCTCCGTACCCTCCGACTGGACGGGCCCCCGCAAGGGAGGGGGCCCCTAAAAGTGGCAAAATAAATACCGCATTCCAGTTTCTGCATTGTAAGGGGCCCCGCCCGGACATATGTTGGGAGGGGGCCACCGTTCGGAGGGGGCCACGTTCTTTGTTGCTACGGCCCTGCAAGGGAGGTTGTGGAATCCCTGTCATTGGAGGTTTTTAAGGACAGGTTAGACAAACACACCTTTCAGGAATGGTCTAGGTATATTTGGTCCTGCTTCAGTACAGGGGGCTGGACTAGATGACCTCTCAAGGTCTCTTCCAGCTCTACATTTCTTTGATTTTATAAGAGACTAAGGCCATAGAATATCAGGGTTGGAAGGGACCTCAGGAGGTCATCTAGTCCAACCCCCTGCTCGAAGCAGGACCAATCCCCAACTAAATCATCCCAGCCAGGGCTTTGTCAAGCCTGACCTTAAAAAGCCATGTCTACACTTACAAGCTTACAGTGGCACAGCTGTACCAATACAGCTGTGCCGCTGTAAGAGTGCTTGTGTAGCCTCATTATGCCTACTGGAGAGAGCTCTCCTGTTGACATCATAAAAGCAGCTCAATGACCGGCGGTAGCTATGTCAGCGGGAGAGCGTCTCCCACCGACATAGCACTGTGTACACGAGCGCTTATGTTGGAAAAACTTACGTCGCTCAGGGGTGTGTGTTTTTTTCACACCCCTGAGCAACAAAAATGTTGCCAGCATAAGTGCTAGTGTAGGCATGTCCTAAAGTGGTTGTCTAGAAACAGACAGTTTGTGCCCATCAGTCTTCTAAGTTCTGAAGAAGAGGATATGTAATAGATTGATCTGGATTTTCCTCCCCTGCCCAGACTACAATTCTGCAATATTTAACATCCCCAAATCCACAGCATGATTTGGGGGCACCCCAGCCGAAGGAGGCAGTCCACATGAGACGGCTCCTGCAGAGATGTGCGATTTGAAAGAACTGATCCAGTACCCTGAAAGAAAGATGTTTTACATCTCCAAAATTAAAGAATTCAGGAAGGACAAACAACTCATCTCATATCTACTTCACATTTGGGCCATAGAACCTGTCCTATCAAATGACTGATCCTGTGGAATCTACTCAATATTCTTTGTGATTCTGGAAAGGAATTACGATATGCAAGCCATCTTGGATCTTGAATTGCTCAATGTGTTCACCTGGAAATCTAAATGCATTATGTAGGCTGTAAATAGAATCCCTACCCCTTCTGGATTTTTCTGTCATTGATAGATACATGTCCCCTTGTCATTATGGTATATCATCATAAGTATATATGCTTCTGAAACTACGGGAGGCACTTTCAGTCAGGACCGTGCCTTTCAGTCCATCACCCTCACAGGGTGTCTTTAATAATAGGCTTCCTAGATTGGGAGCCAACCTCTACCCATTGCTCATCAGATCACCCTCAAGAAAGAAAAGGAGCCCAGTTATGGCAGCAGCTATAGAAATATGGCTTTATGGCAAACAAAGAAAAAGTCACATTTTTCAAATACAAAGACTACAGCTTCTGGTGGGTCATGTTAGAGTGTCTTCATTTTGAAAAAGAAACTGAGGAAGATTACAAATTATTCATCTAATATTAGAAACCCCACTGATTTGTCAAATTTCTAATGCAGCTAGCTAGTAGTCATGCTGGTATCATTTGGAGCCAAACACTTCCCACAATCTAACCCTCCATCAGATAACTATTTCTTAGAAGAGGTAAGGTGCTTCTCCAGTCCTAATAGTTGAAAGCTCTATTCCAGACAGATATTAGTTTTCTTTATAGTAGGATTAAATCTTGTGATTATGAAGAAGTTTAGTATTTTACAGCTTTGGAAGGTGGTATTCTGCAAAATACTCAGAGGGGACAGTCCTGTGTCCCAGCTGGGTAAAAGGACTGGTTTTCCGCCAATCCTCTGGGAGAGAGGAGAAAATCCATTTAAGATCATGGGATACTCTGGGTCTAAGAAAAGAAATTCTCAGCAAAGAACACATTTTCCTTTCTCCTTGCTTCCCTCTCGTTACTGCTCTGTGAAAAAATCCTATACTTATGAGATCTATGACTTTTTTACACCCATATTTTTCATCATCAGGTTTCTTTTCTGATTCACCAAATTAAATGTACAGAGCCTAGCACTGTAGATACTATATAAATTAATAGAAATAATGACCTATTATATTTTCAATTCTGGCACGTCTCAGGATCAAGCCCACTGACTTCAACAGGAGCTTAGGGTACTTAGCACCTTGCCAGGATGAGGCACTTTTTTCCTATTCTAAGTATGGGGAAACAATGTAGTACTCAGATATAACTGTGTCATAACTGTGGCAAATGTAGACTTTGTAATGGTGAAACCTATCTGTCCGATACCTAGGCATTACAAGTTAAAGTATATTGCCATTATCTCCACAGTAATTGGTAAGGATACTACAACATGTATGAATATTAATATTTTCAGAACTGAAGTATGTAACTCATACATTTTCAATTTTAAGATATATTTATATTTCATATCTACCAAAAGCAAATAGTCATGGTTCTGTCAGTTTCCCAGCATTTCAAACAGTCATCCAGTAACTAACTTAGCCATGGATTCTAGGTTAGGCTCTATTGGAATTGCACACCTACTGCTGAGAAAACTGACCAAAAAAATCAACCTTTGAAATGCTAAGCAGGAGAAGAAATACAATATTGGCTGGTATTATTTTAAAAGATTGGTCCATGTATGTGTAGAATTTTTCATTCCATTTGTTGGGGTTGACCAACACAACTCGTTCATGGCTCTGCCACTTTTGAATTACACAGTCACCCCTAATTCATGGTATAAAAAGACATCAACACAGAGCATACACAAATATTTCACAGAGAGAGAAAATACACAGTGCTGTAAATTTGCACCTATTTTTGGTACACCTTTAATAATGAAATGACAAAGGAAGAAATTGTTTCAGACAGAATTTTCAGAGTGCTGCTTATACATTTTCTTTTATAGATGTTATGATTTTGTTAAAACAGGCCATATTGAATCCATTGGGTTTTTTGTAATAGATTTCAAAATACATAATAAATGTAAGTAATATGATGACTAATGGGTCAAGTGAAGTTGGAACATTTTAAATGAGAAAATAGCTGGAAATAATTTTCAGGAAACTATTCCAGTTGATTTTTGGTCCCCCACAAGGTATACGTTAACATAAACTCCATAGAATCGCCTCTGGGATCTGAATTCCCTCTCTGATTTCATTATTGCAACGTGATTCTTTTCCTTTCACCGTTAAGTCATCTCCTGGTGTGGTGGGAGCATATAATAAGTGTAATTTATTTATGTTTGTCTAATCTCCTTTTAACTCAATAGTCATTTCATCATTCTGTTTCCTAGTAGCTGTTCAGAAAGTTGTGAAGGGTAATTAGAAACTAATAACTGACAGACCTGGATTTACTTGGTAATCTAAAGATATGTGGCAAGGGAATGGAGAGAAATGTACAGCAAACAGGAAAGCAGATTAATTAATTGCACTTTTTACTGGAAGCAAATATTTTTCCATGAGATCCTCTAATACATTTTATTCGTATGTAGTTATGTAATTTGGAATAGTCCACTTTACCCCAGTTTGTTAAGGATCCCTTTATTGTTTATTTGCAATGGGAGAGCCTCAGACCACGATGGGGTGGGAATTGCCTATCCTGTTTTGAATCAGATTCTGTGCTTCAGGGCAGAGAATTTGCCCTTCAGAAGAGAGCTAAGGTAGCTATAAGCCACCTTTGCTCCCTCCTGATTCTAGTGTAACTTAGATAGCTCTGAAGGACTGTCTAAATTACTGCAGCCTATGTGTCCACCTGCCTGTGGACAGCAACACTGCCCAGAATCTCTTCTGCGCTACGTGCTGTGGTCCTACACCCGACGTGCCCTTCCCACCCGTGTGCCATGGCTTGTGAAGGTGCCCTCAAAGGACAGTCTGCAGCTGTCTTTCTTAGTTCTTGCACCTGGGGAATTCTCTCCCACCTCTATCCATGGTTTTTAGTGCCCCTTTATGATGCAATGGCCCTTTTACCTGGCGTGAAGGGGCCAAGTAAGGGGTTGAAAATTTCACCCATTATGATCTTTTTCTGGTGCTGTAAGATGCCACCAATCTCCACTGATATATATTCTGTCCATCACTTAAACAAGTTTTTCTCAGAGTGAATGTTAATGTTCCTTTCATAGTTAAGGAGAAAGTATAAAACAGGGCAAACAATAAAATCACGTAGATTGCTCAGTTTTATTTTTATTTTTTTTGTTTTACTTAAAATGCCAAAGAATCTTGTTGCATAATCTTTGTCATTATGAGATTGTTAAAATATTTGCAATAAAGGCTCCAATGTTATAGTTTCTGCAATTATGCTCTTGGCTGACCCACCAATTTCTGTTAGGCCTGATTCACTGTATAATAATAACCTAACATAAAACTTTGTCATGTTATCAGGCATGACAACATATTTTGCTGTGTGACACACACTGTTTCAGTGTGGAAAACAGGGAAGCCATCCACTTACCCTGGCTTGCTTTGATCCTGTGTTTTAGTGCTAACTTTTTTTTTATAGCTTTTTGGATGAATTCAGGGTTTATGAAAACAAGTGACTAATAGCACTAATTAAATACAGACATAATGAGACAGGTGCTGTGCAAGTTTCCTACTCAGCTCTGCAAGTGCACCTCAGTCCAATCTCTCTGACTAATCTATCCCTATATCTTTCTCTGTCTGAGAGATCCCAAGAGAGTACTACTGGGCAATTACTCATCTCTCCTTTAAGGCTCTCTCATGCAGAATGCTCTAGGATTTTATCTTGTCACCTCTCCTGTGGAACATGTATATTAGGATGCATTTATTCTTGCTGTTTGCAGAAGTAGAATATACTGCTACAGGAAAGCATCAATAGTCAAATATGCTCTTGAAAAATAAGGTGTCTCTCCTCCAGTTTAGTTTCTCACATGCTTAACTGTGAAGCAACACCAACAAATATTTTGAATTTGGTCCATAAGTGCAACTTCATTGATGTATAAAGATGATCTAATAGGGTATGTTTTTCCAAAATGTCTAGGTGATTTAGGAATCCAAATCCCAGTGGGACTTGGAAACTTAGGCGTTTTTGAAAATTTACTAATAGATTTTTTACTTTAAAAAAAAAAGAACGAGGAGTACTTGTGGCACCTTAGAGACTAACAAATTTATTTGGGCATAAGCTTTCGTGGGCTAAAACCCACTTCATCAGCAGGAGAAAAAAAACTTTTGTAGTGATAATCAGGATGGCCCATTTCAAATAGTTGACAAGAAGGTGTGAGTAACAGTAGGGGAAAAATTAGCATGGAGAAATAGTTTTTGCTTTGTGTAAAAGTACACCAGCAACCACGCAACAAAAACACTAACCCAGGAACCTATCCTTGCAACAAAGCCCATTGCCAACTCTGTCCACATATCTATTCAAGGGACACCATCATAGAACCTATCACATCAGCCACACTATCAGAGGTTCGTTCACCTGCACATCTACCAATATGCTATATGCCATCATGTGCCAGCAATGCCCCTCTGCCATGTACATTGGCCAAACCAGACTGTCTCTACACAAAAGAATAAATGGACACAAATCAGACGTCAAGAATTATAACATTCAGAAAACAGTCGGAGAACGCTTCAACCTCCCTGGTCACTCAATTACAGACCTAGAAGTTGCAATTCTCCAACAAAAAAACTTCAAAAACAGACCCCAACGAGAAACTGCAGAACTGGAATTAATTTGCAAACTGGACACCATTAAATTAGGCTTGAATAAAGACTGGGAGTGGATGGGTCATTACACAAAGTAAAAACTATTTCCCCATGCTAATTTTCCCCCTACTGTTACTCACACCTTCTTGTCAACTACACCTCTACCCCGATATAACACTGTCCTTGGGCGCCAAAAAATCTTACTGCATTATAGGTGAAACCACGTTATATCAAACTTGCTTTGATCCACCGGAGTGTGCAGCCCCGCGCGCCCCCTCCCCCGCCCCCCCAGAGCACTGCTTTACCACGTTATATCTGAATTCGTGTTATATCGGGTCACGTTATATCGGGGTAGAGGTGTATTTGAAATGGGCCATCCTTATTATCACTACAAAAGTTTTTTTTCTCCTGCTGATAATAGTCCACCCTAATTGATTACTCTCATTATAGTTGGTATGGCAACACCCATTTTTTCATGTTCTCTGTGTATATATATCTTCCTACTGTATTTTCCACTGCATGCATCCGATGAAGTGGGTTTTAGCCCATGAAAGCTTATGCCCAAATCAATTTGTTAGTCTCTAAGGTGCCACAAGTACTCCTCATTCTTTTTGCTGATACAGACTAACACAGCTACCACTCTGAAACCTGTTACTTTTTAAAATATTTCCTTGTTTATTTGGGACGGAGAGTCCTGGAGAAAATCAGAGAGATTTAGTCTTAGGCCCAGACTTTTAAAGTTATTTAGGTGTTGCTGCACCTAACATTGCAATGCCTAACTGATTTAGGAGCCTACACCTCAATTTTAAAGGGAATTTAGGATCCTAATGCCTAAATCCCTTTTAAAATTAAGATTTAGGCTCCTAAATCAGTTAAGCATTGCAACACTGAGTGCAGTACGCTTAAATACTTTTAAAAATCTGGACCTCCGTGACTTACCATGCCCTTCTTTCTCAGTTTATTTCAAGTTGTTACTTATTTTGTTATTTTGTGCCCATCCTTCTAGCCTATATATGTGCCTTTCTATTATTTACCTGTCTTAGCTAGTGTAACACTTTTCAATTCAACATGGAAAGTTTCAGCACAAAAGGAAAATTTTTCAGAAAGGTATTAATTAAAATGGTGAGTTATGATTAAAATAGTTTTTCAACTGTAACTTACAGCTAACGGCTGCCAATGAAGCATTAATAATATTTTTCCAGGAAGGCTTTATTTCGAATTCCACGTTTGTTTCCTTAAAGAGATAATGGAAGTCCGACCTTCCCATTAGCAAGTTTATGTCCTGTCCTTGTAGGAAAATAGCCCTAGTTTTACTTTTAGAGACTAAGGTCCTGATTCAGGAAAGCTTTTAAGCATGTACTTAAGCCTGTTGAAATCAGTGGTAAACTTAAGTGTGTGCTTATGTGATTTTCTGAATTGTGGTGTAAGGACCTAATCTTGCTGCCCTTTACCCTTGAGGTAAAAAGTTTCAGATTGCCTGAGAAGCAGAAGAGCTGAGTTCATCTGGCTAAACCACAAATCTCAAATGATTTTGTCTTAAAAGAACAAGCTGGTCATTTCAAACTTGAAACTTGGCCCAGCTTTGATTTAAAGGTTTATCAACCTATGTGAACCTTTCAACAAACTGTCTGCAACATGAACTTGTAACAAAACCTAAAATCAGGCAGTTTTGTATTTTGTTGTGAACATTTCAGACAGCTGAGTTGCATGAGTGAAAGTGATCGCATTGTGCTCTGTAACTGAAAAGAACTGTACAGAGAAAAAAATAAACTTTTTTCCTTAAAAGGGCAACTACAATTTTTCATTCTTCATTACTGAATGAAAGCTGAACTGCAAGGCAAAAATGTACTCACAGCAACTGTATGCAGTGGCTTCTTGTCTGGCTGACTGGACAAAAAGGGGTTGTTGCCCCTACAAGGGGCTCCCTCTGCAATTGGTACAAAAGAGGAGGAAGGGGGAAAATTACCTACATGGGCAGGGAGGAACAGGAAGTAGCTGGACCAGATATGTGTATGGAGACACTGCCCTTCCAGATGACCTGGGGGAGAGGGCTACTTGTACCCCAGGCAGTTGCGGAGAAGCCCTCTGTCACTGTGAACAGGCTGGCAACACCCACCCTCCCGCAGACTGATTAGAAGTAGAACCGGGTTGTCTCATGATCTGCTGTGGGCATTATGTTAGTCTCCTTTTTACTTGGGGGCTGGGAAGGAATTTTTCCCTCACTGCCAGATGCCCAACATGGGGTGGGTTTTTTCGCCTTCCCCACAGCAGGTCTGGGACATGGTGGGGTGGGGCAGAGGGGATAGGTTATGATGTCACAATGTAATAACTAAAAAAATTGACAGATGCCCAATGCAGGTACTCATTATGGAAGGGATATAGTTATCAGAAAAAAATGGATTGGAAGGAGATTTAGAGGAAAGTATCTCTTAAAGGAGGTGGGGAAGTGAGTTCAGGGCTCTTAATGTCTGGTACAGTGGGGAGCCATCTCCCTCCTTTTTTCTAGTCCCCTTAATCCTTATATGAGGGAAGGGCAGCAGGGTCCCAGTAATAGGCTACGTGGAACCAGGTTGGGTAGGAGGAGGACTGAAAGTAAGGGGAAACAATTAAGGAAATATTGATGGCCTGCACTGTATGATTTGTTGTTGGGTATTCCCATATATTTTAAGTGGGTAAAGTTCTGTTTTAATTAAACCACATCCATTGCCCCCTGTCTTTCTTATTGTGTGGCCAGGACAATAAAAACTGAGATAAACCTGGATTCCTGTGCTGAAAGCCCCAACTCACTGGCTCCGAGAAGTGTTCAGCAGCATAAAAATAAGATTTAACTAACCAAAAAATTCTGCTGCCCACCTACATAATCGTCTTGGTAATTTGCGGGAATATAACATCACAACTATTAGAAATGTCATTGCAACCCATGAAATTCATTTTATTGTGATTTCTCAAAATAATGCATTGTGAGATATTTTAATTAAACCAGGAAGTATCAATATAATTTCGCAGGAAGTACCAAGAAGATTTCACAGAGGGGGGAAATATTTATAAAAGGTTACATTATTTCTGTCCTGAATGTTTCCCCAAAGCAGAGATTAAGCATAACTAATTTTTTAGGTTTGCTTTACAGTTCACATTTAAGTACAAAATACATTTAAAACAGTATGATATAACCACTGAGTAAAAAACCAAAAAAGTATACACATTATCCATCAATTTAAGTGTGGTGAAAATTTCCACTGTCAGCTTTAGAGTTTATATACAGTACCACTAGAGTTGTTTGACAAAAACTCAAGGGAATGAGGAATATATATTTTCAGTCTGATGCACACAGATTTATGTATTTACCCTTCTACACACTGGAGTTTATGTCTATGTCTTTTCATAAGGCTGTGATGATCCCTGAACAGAAACAAGAACATAAGATTGTGTTAGATTTCTTCCATTCAAACAGTGATCACTGTTTTTAGTAATTTTATTGAAATGTCAAAATCAGCCAGAGAAATAATATTCTCCCTCCATACTTCAAATAAATGGTAATTATTTTTTCCATTAAATGAGTAATTGATAATGTTTTTGTCTCTCTCAAATCTTTTCTGCAGCTGACATGAATGTGGCTATATCAAAGCCTTTGAAAGCAAACCTGAGCTTTGTCAAACTTGATCAAATAAATCATTTTCTGAAGAAAATCATTAGGACAAATGACTATGAGACTAGCAAGGAGGCTGCTTCTTCAGCTGATAGCATTCCAATCAAGGATGACATATCAGCACCCAAATGTTCCAGTAGAAAGGATTCTCCACCTGCAGTAAGTGCTAATGGAGAGCAAATGCCTTCAGTCCAAGAAAACTTGTGGAGAGTTGTTTCCTGTTTTCAAAAGATTTCCATTCATACTGCTCAAATGGTTGTTTCTATGGAAACCATGCCACACCTGAATAAACCTTTCCTGTTAGCATTTTTATCAACCCTCAATGGAAGTCTGAATGTCAAAGCTGGACATAAAACTACAGGTAAGAGCTTTTAACAATGAAAGATGCTACTTATTTGTATAAGTATCATTATGTTACCCATTTTACAGCTTGGTAAAGTGAGAGATAGAGATTTGTGTTTGTTGCTCCAGGTAACACAGTAGTTAGCAGCAGAACCAATTACCTTAATTCTCTACTCTGAGGTAGGAGTTGGGGTTTGATGTGGAGCTCAGTAAACCGGTTGCAGTTTCCTGATTCAGGGCTGCCTGACCTGGAACAAGTTATGGCTACACAGGGGCATCCCTAATTTATGCTGCTAGTATAAGGTTCCCTATGATACTAGAGGATTCCCTATGATAGTAGAGCTCCACTCTGCCCATCTCCCTCCGCTCTCTGTCCTGTCCTCCCCACCTCTCTCCTGGTCCCTTTAGCCCAGGGGGTGGGGAAGGCTGACACAGGAGATAGCAGTGCTGTCTCCACCAGCTTTCTGCTGGCAGAGTGTTCTGGAATTCTCCATTAGCTTTCTCCCATCACTTTAAGGCACTTTGCACAGCTTACATAGCACAAAGTGGCTTTAGTGGAATGGAGAATCTAGCCCCAAGAATCCTGATTTCCAGTCTTTTACTGTAACCAGTAGACCACCAAAAAAAAGTCAACCTTCCTCCCCAAACCCACTCAAACTCTGTAAATTTTAGAACTACAATTTTATACAGTAGTTCACCGGTATTAGAGAAGCCAAGCCTGCCCTCTCCTGTATTCTTTTTCATATTGTGTAGTAATTAGAACTCGGGACTGGAATTCAGGATTACTGAATACTATTTCTGGCTTTGCCTTGGACTCACTGTGTGGCCTTGAACCAATAAGCTAACCTGTCTCTGCCTCTGTTTCTCCATTAGTAAATGTAGGGAATAGTTTCAGTACTTCCTGTACCTGTCAGGGATGTTATATGGTTTAGTGGTATTTGTAAAATGTTTGAGGGCCTGGGATAAATTGCAAAGTACTGTAACTATTGCTACTGTTTTATTATTAATTTGTCATAATTCTGGGTTGAATTCTGACTACATGGATACTGTAAGAAATGCTGCTAATGTGCTATGCATACAAGAGAGACAAATTAGAACTTCCCCACAGTAGATACTAGAGACTGGATTTTTAAAGGTATTTAGGTACCTAAAGATGCAGATAGACATGTGGTGGGATTTTCAAAAGCGCCTAGGCACCTAACTCCCACTGAAATCAATAAAATCAATGGGAATTAGGCACCCAGACACACACACAGAAAAGTCACTGCTGTGAGACTTAAGGCACGTTTACACTACCGCTTATGTCGATAGAGCTTATGTCGCTCAGGGGTGTGAAAAAGCCACCCCACTGAGCGACACAAGTCCCAGAAGGACTCGAAGAGGTGGAGTAATTATGCTGATGGGTAAGCTCTCTTCCATTGGCATAGCGCAGGGGTCGGCAACCTCTGGCACGCAGCTCGCCAGGGTAAGCACCCTGGCGGGCCGGGCCAGTTTGTTTACCAGCCACGTCCGCAGGTTTGGCCGATCGCAGCTCCCACTGGCCACGGTTCGCCGCTCCAGGCCAATGGGGGCGGTGGGAAGCCACTGCCAGCACATCCCTCGGCCCACGCCGCTTCCTGCAGACCCCATTGGCCTGGAGTGGCGAACCGCGGCCAGTGGGATCCACGATCCGCCGAACCTGCCGACGTGGCAGGTAAACAAACCGGCCCACCAGGGTGCTTACTCTTGCGAGCTGCGTGCCAGAGGTGCCGACTCCTGGCATAGAGTGTCTGCATCAGACGCACTACAGCAGCACAGCTACTCTTGTGTAGACTGGCCCAAAAATGTGAGGAATTTCACACCGTAAGTAGAATTAGCAGAACGCCAAACATAAATAGATTCCTCTTTAGCTTTAAGGATTTTTACACCACTTTATAAACTGTATTGGTTAGTCTCTTAGTAAAACTAATAAGATGGTGCATTTACATGATCTGGAAGTTAGCCAGACCTAGCCAGCTGGCAGTGTAGCTTAAGAGATAAAGAAAATGGTTTGTAGCTGAGAAGTATGAGTTCTAGGCCAAACTAGGTGATTTATTTCTTTTTCATCAGAAATATTCCTGCTCAGGCCAATAAACTTCAGTGCTTTTTTATTGTTTTAAAAGTTAAAAATGAAAAATTCAAGGTTCATAGAACATGAAAGGCTATGAAAGTGCTAGAGGCTGAAATTCTTGATTTATCCACAAATAAATTGCAGTACAGACAGGAACAGTGAATGCATTCCCACGCTTTTCCAATCGTATCTCAATCCTCGTATGGAAAGAGCAGCAATAGAGTAGAGTAAAGGGCATTTTTAATATCCTTTACATAGTTTTAGCCTTCTCTGTGTGTTCTAATCCTCTTTCTTTCCGTCACTTCCCTTCTGTCGTACTCATACTTTATCCCTCCGATGGTACATTATGGTGTCCACATAAGCTTCTATATATCAAAGCCAAGCCTGTTCTGTCACTGTACTTTAAAGCAATTTGGCAAACTCAGCAGTGTATATCACTTCCCCCTGAGTTTTCATCCTCCCAGAAGGACTTACCTTGACTTGCATATTAAACCTCAGAAACATTCTGCTACAAAGTTGTATTTCTTAATCTTTCAGGCAGTGCCAGGAGACAGATTATGTTTGGTTTTTTTGAATGCGGTAAACTACACTCAAGTCTCTAGTGTGTTTTTATTCTGGCAAGCACTTTTAAATAAAGCCATAGTGCCGAATCTAATCAAAATGCAAGCTAATCCTTTAATATGAATAATATACCTAGCTAGATAATAAAGTGAGATCAACAGACTCTCTTCACTTTTCTCCTATTAAAATTAGTGTATCTTTCTGTCTTATAAGAAGAAAAACACATCACGTACACACGAGCTTTTGAATTCCAACACAGCAATGTGGGAAATTGTTTTTAAGTTTCAATAACTGAAAAACACATTTTCAAAGAATTACATTCAAAACACCTTATTTAATACATTTAAAGGTAACTTTAGGAAATAAGATAAAATATTGTGATGGGACTTGAATTATATTTTTGTCTCAAAGATCTTCACAAGACACAAGAATACTGCAGTTACTAGCAAGAATTGTTTTATTAAATGTAAAAAATATCATGCAAGTTAGCTGAATGGAAAAATGCAGTAGCTGTGTCAATCAGATTTTTGAGAGCTAGGACTATTTAAAATATGTCAGTTGTTCAGAATTTTCTTTTAAAAAAGTTTTATAGATTTACCTTTTGAGTTGAACAGGGTTAATGTCCGATATTTTATAGTATGAAACTAATACGCAAATACTTTACTGTGTCTTTGATTTTATAGTCATATAAGTATTGTGACCATCTGTAGCAGCTGCATTTTACGAATTATTTACTGAACCAAACTGAGCACAGTGACAAAAGTAGTCATCTCAGATGTACTGTTAAAACAGGGAAAGAAAAAGGAGCATTGCTTGCCTTTTATACAGTATGGCCATCTGTTGTACAGATGTTATTATATAGAATGACTTCAGATTCAATAATTGTAGAAAATTTTCATTGAAACCTCAACAATTTGCACTTGTTTACTTGAATCTGCATAACTCCCCAGTGAGACAACACAACACACTTGGGGTTTCTTTGGTTCTCACTAGCTTTCTCTTTGATCCTTTTTGATGTGCTGACTTTAATAAACATAGTTAAAAAAACTGTTCAAAAAACATCATGGAAAAAACTACAAAGGAACAATTATTTCAGTAGAAACTACTCTAATCCCTTACTTACGCAAGCTATTTTTAGTGAAAAATGTTTTTTTACACATTTTATGTGACAGTGTTTTATAAACAGTGTAAATGGCCTCATTTCCAGATGAGTTTTAATGTAAGAGATGAAGTTGGTTTGTAATGCTAGAGGACTCATATGTGCTAAGAATTATTTAGAAAAACACACATGGGAATGTGTTGTCGGCTTGTTTCCTCCCTTACGGGGGGGAGGGAGGGAACAAAAGCTTATGACCTTGTATAATGACTGAAGTTGTTTTTATTTTGTTTTGTTTTGTTTTAAATTAACAAAGAAGCTTGCCAGATGTAATTTGTAAAAAACTATTCTCTTCTCCCCCCCCCCCCCCCCCGGACATTTAAAGTTAGTACCGCTTTAACCATGCAAACTCAAAACCTTCTAATTTTTTTTTCATCCTATTATTTAAGAAGAAAATTGAAAAATACAATGGCTAATCAGTTGAATTATTTTTTTCACTTTTTGACGGGATAAATTGCAATAGTGATTGTACACATCACAACTATGGATATTTTAGACCTACCGGTAAATATAAAACCTCCATTCCACTTAGTCTGTTGCAATATTATACAACCCCAAATCCCATTAGTGTTTCAAGGGACTTCATTTTTTTGGACACTCTGCAGGTTCTAATACAACAGTGACTTTTAATCACGATTCCAATTTCTGCTAGAATACTTATACTGTATAGTTATGGCAAAGTCCTGAGTGGTTTTAGTAATGTAATATTATTATAGAATGTGATGTACTGTATTGCAGAAAACTCTGTGACTAAGGTTATCATTAACAGTAGTTTTAATTTAAGTTTAGTAAAGACAACAGTTATAACTTTGTGACATATTCAAGGACAGTAGTTTAAATGTGAAGGTAAATTAATAATTTAATTGTAACCAATGTATGTAGTTTAAAGACAGAAGTTAACATTTGGTTCCAATTTTACCTGGGTAAATTTGGAGCCACATCTTGAAATAGTGAATGCTGTGAGTTTGCTCAGGTAACTTGCAGGTACTTTATTTGTATTGTTGACCAGGAAGCCCAAGTTCACGAGCAATCTGAGGAATTACAATGGGCCTGATCCTGTGAGGTGCTGGCCGTCTCTTACATGGTGTCTTGCACCCTTCATGTCTCACTGTAGTCAGTAGCACTTGATGGTGCTCAGCACCTCACACAAGGCACAGAACTCATTGTTGTGTAGTGCCTCATGTCATTAAAACTTGGATAACTCACAGAGATTCACCAATAAATTCTAGAAAGCAGGGTGCAAATATCCCCCACACGTGCCCCATTAGCTAATTTAGATTGATTCTGAAATTGGAGCCACCCACCTGGGTAAGATGTAGAAGAGAGGTTGGGAACCATACTGTCTCCAGAGTGAAAAAGAAGAAAACTGTAGACTCTCTCAGGACCAGTTCCCTGTTCCAGGAGGGCACAAGAGAGAAGACTCTCTGCTTGATACCTGGGATGTTAGGATCTCATACCACGAAAAATCTAATGAATTGTTTTCTTGGTAAAAGAGTAACAGTGTAAATAATTTTCACTGCCCTTCCTCTATTATGCAGATATAATTATCTTAGCATGCAAAGAAGAGGCAAAAAACCCCATTCAATTTCTCATGTGAAAATTGCATGTATTTCTACTAGTCACAAATTAAAAATGTAACGGATTTAAGATCTTTTTTATAAATATAAAAAATAAAATGTGGATATTAATTGGTATAAACCAGATACAAAACTTTTCATTTCACAGTTAACTGGTCCTCTTGAGAAAATTTTGCTAAGGCGTTGTCATAGCCTTTGGATGCTGCAGATATGCAAGTTAGCCTAAAGGGAAATAAAACATTAAATTAGATATGACTACCTAAAATAATATGCAGCAGTAACAAGCCATTTACAACACCCAGAAGACCTTTGTTACTTTTAGAAAGAAATATAAACTCTTTCCAACATTTGAACAATAGGAAATGAATTCTTTGTCAGTAAAAGCCAGAGGACAAACTAAATATTTAAATGGCCACTGAGGATTGAAGTGGAAGTGCAGCTTGTAGACAGCTATACAAATCACTAACAAACCTTAATGAATATTGGGTGTGGGCATCAGGGTCCTGTCAGTTTTGACACTATGTCCCAAGTAGCTTAAACCCAACACTCAAGAAAAGGTGGAGACCTCAGCAGGTCTCTAACATCTGGGATTTTATTTGTCATTATGGCATACCCTGCAAGCGCAAAAGAAAGAGTAAAAGGGGATTATCCTGACAATGAAATGAGTTACTGAATCTTGTGATAATGAAAAGCAGAAGAATTCTAATTCCTTTCTATAGTCCCTGAGGTGGAGGTGCGTTTATCGTTCTGCAGAAGTAAAAGGAGGGAAGAACAGATGGCCTAAAATCCATGAAACAAGACACCACCTAATCCCAGGACTGAGTACCACTATTAATCCCTGGTCAGATTCCCTACTGTTACTTTATAACAGGGTTCTGAGTTGCTACTGATGAACTGGCATGTCTGTTTTTTTAAAAAATTGCAAACTAACTGTAGGTTGCTGATTTAAGAAAGAAAATGTGTTCTAAATGTGTGGGACCACTAATTAACATAGCTAAACCTCCAAAGAATGGATGACTTCCAAATGGAACTGAATCAAACTATTTTATGTTTGTTCAGAACAAATAGCATTGTTTTCTCAATCTCTGTTACTACCTTCATAATGAAAGCAATCACATATACTTAATGTATGAGATGGGAATTTCATTTCTGGGTTTGTGGTTTGGGGATGTTTTATTTTATATTTTGTTGTATAGCTGCATATGCTATGTATAACAATAGTGGAAGCTCTGTTATTCTCATACTACAGCTTTTCATGGTGAATCCACAGAAGACTTGCATTAACCAGAAAATGTATAATAGCTGAAGGGTTGTGCTTTGATTTTTTTTTTTTTTGAATATTCTGTATTTTTCTGTATAATGACTACACTACAAACATGTTTTTATCTAATACATGGATCATTTGTTTCAGTAGAGCAGCTGGGACCTAGGTGAATCAAGCACATAGTGTGGAGTCAGGAGACCTAAACTCTAATCCCAACTCTCCCTTGGGCTAATTATTTAGGCCTACATTTTCAGAGCTGCCCACTAGTTTTGGCTACCTCCATTGTTGAGTGCCCAATTTAAGATGCCCACAGCCTGATTTTCAGTAGTTCTGAATACCCACAACTATTTCTGAAATCAATGGGAGCAGCAGTTCTAAGCACCTCTGAAAATCAACTCCTAAGAGAATGTCTACACCAGAGCTGGAGATGTAATTTACAGCTCAGGTAGACCTACCCATGCTAGCTTTTAATGGAGCTGTCATGTTAAATAGCTGCAGCAGGGCAAGCAGTGGGATGGGCTAGCTGCTCCAAGTACGTACCTAAGGTTTCAAATTGTACTCAAGGCAGCTAGCCTGTCCTGCCACCCATGCAGCCATCTGTACACTGGTATTTTTAGCATGCTTGCTCAATGACCGCTGATGTGGGCGTGTCTACCCAAGCTAGAAATTACACCTCCCGCTCCAGTGTTGAGTCCTTTTGGAGCCTGGAGGAGCAAGCACCCCAGCTGGGGTAACAGATTTGGGGGGCTACTCCTGACCTCCTCCAGGCTTCAGAGCCTGAGCTGTAACTTCCAAACAACACAGCTATTTTTAGAGTGCTAACCTGAGTCTGTCAACCAGGGCTGGGATGCTTGCTCTTGCAGGCTCCAAAATGCTGTGTAGACATACCCTAAGTGTCTCAATTTGAGCATCCAAAAATGGAGGCACCCAAAGTTAGTGGATGCTTTTAAAAGTGTGAGCTCAATTACCTCATCTGTAACATGGATGTTTAGCCACCTTTCTAAAAAATTTTAACATCTAAAGATGAAAAGTGCCATTATATGAAAGCTCACATATTATTCTTACCTTCATGGTATTACCAGCTCATTGTCAGTCACAGTGGATGAAATCCATTGAAGTGATGGGAGTTTTGCCATTGACTTCACGGGGGCCAGGATTTCACTCAATATCTATAACAACATGAATAAATACAAGCACTACATTTTTTGTTATTATTCTACTACATATTTTTCTCTATTAGAATTAATTTTTCTTTAGTTAGTGTAACATGGTAGCATGATTTACAAATAAACTGTAAATCATTCTATACATATGACAATAATTGACCAAAAATGAAAGAGATTCTGTCTAGACCTAAATTGGTGCTGTAACCAGGCACCACAATTCAGAAATTATCAGATCAACAATCGACGTGTGATTTCCATGCTATTTAGCATTCAGTAGTGTTAGGAATGTGATGTACCTGCCTAGCCTTTCTTTAAGGGAGATGAGCTCATTTTAGATAGATAACCATCTCTGACTTTTCTTCTGATTCATCACTGACCTGAACTTCATTTGAACCTTGTTAGACACAAAACAAGCAGGATTCCTGGCCCAAGCTATAAAATATAATTAAGCCCTTTTGAAATGATGTGTAAAAGAACATTGCTCTACCCCCACTATAACCACTACCACCACCACAACCAATAAAGTTAAATCAAGCACTGCCTGTAATGGATTAAAATAATAAATGTTCCTGGATTTTAGTGTTTGAAGTACTTGAAGAAAACAGGCTCCCAGCAGCCAGGGCTGCTGAATGCAGGGGGACATTTATTAATGACGAGTTCAAGGATTTGGCCTGTTTAAGATCATTACTTTCTGTTTACCGAGTGTTACACGTCTCATGTTTTTACAGAGCCCACATGTGTCCCTATGCAATGCTGAAAAGCTCTCTTTCAGTAAAGAATTGTTAATCAGTAATGTGCAAATATTGTTCTCCTGGGGAGAAGGAACCATCATAAGATTCTGTTCCATACTAATGGGAAATCCAGAGCAGTCCGTAGATTGTTAACTTAATCTTGCCTGGAAAATTGTCCCTAATTAGATGTCTCACCATTTTCTAGTTGCTGTGGTTAGTCACTATTCAATCTGGTGACTTTTACATTAACTGGAGTTTTTCCCCAATAGTTATTTGGTCCAGAACTACTACCCCATTTTCTTTGCAGCTGTTTGTTACAGAATGACAATAGAGAATACAGCAAAACTGCTTGACCCATTTATGACATGACACATCTGAAGTTTAACAGAGGAGGAGAGAGAAATTTACTATTCATTCTAGACATAACTGATATGCATATTAAAAATACCTTCCAATTTCTCTGGCAAATGCAAAACAGATTCTGAAGATAGACACGATGAAAACTAGCAACCAGATTTCACTGTTTATCATTACCTTTATAACATATCAAG
Source organism: Terrapene triunguis (assembly GCF_002925995.2). Classification (NCBI taxonomy): domain Eukaryota; kingdom Metazoa; phylum Chordata; order Testudines; family Emydidae; genus Terrapene; species Terrapene triunguis. The sequence goes on from NW_020664409.1 coordinate 77,316,725, forward strand.
ATATGGATATGAAAGTAGTTAGAAAATGCTTAGTAAATAATTTTTCTTGGGGGGGGAGGGGGGTCAACTTTGTTGGTATAAATAAGTAATGACATACAGAAGCCTGACAAGTAACTTTATACCAACAATTCCATCTGCATCACCTAAAAAAAGAAATAAAATCCCTACCTCCTCAAAGAGTGAGAAATATTTCCTCCTTCAGATAAATTAATAAAGAAAAGTGTATGGTAATTAATCTTCTAAGGGCCAGATCGTCCTGAGTGTCTACAGTAGAGGAAGCTGTCTTCACAAAACTGCTACTCCCCTCCTGCTTTGAGTAGGGGGCAGTTAGGAGCTTTTTCCACCCCCAAAGCATTGGCACACCAAGTGCTACTCTCCCCCACACACATACACACGCACACCCTAAACAAGTGGAAACAGAAGCAGATTATGATTCTGACACAATCTCCTTCCCCAGTACCTCCTGGGACAGCACAACAGTGCAGTGCCCTGTATGTGGCAAAGCCATGACTGACCTCAAGAATTTTTTTCCAAATATAGTCTGTCTAATGTTCAGTTCTGTTTATTTTATTGTACAAATAAATTGTCACCTGTTTGCTTTTTTTAAACAATGCTTCCCATATATACATCCACCAATCAAAACTCTGCTCTGAACTCTATCAATGTGGCAGTGCAACCAGATCAAATATCATCTTTCAGCTGTTTCCTGGGAAACTAATGACATGCAGAAATCCAGTGCCCACAGTAGAAGAGAAGAAACATCTTGTAGCATTTTCACTTCTTTCAATACTTGGGAATTATTAAAACTGTTACCAAATTATCAATATTTTAAAATATTGTGGAATACAATGACTACGCAATTCGTTTGCGTTATAGTCCCTTCCTTCATTTGTGACCCAGTAGGACTAAAGGAACTATATCCTCTTGTCACTTGTGTATATTCTAATACCTAAAGTGATCATCAATGAAAAGGGAGGCTCTTGATTTGTTTGTTTTTCTGTTGCATTTGTTAGATTTTGTCTCTGCCTTTTTACATCCATTGCAATGATAATAGACAAGGTCAGGCTCCTTATCTGGGGCCCTTCTCTCACCCGTGCACAGCCTGACCACTGCAGAATCTTCTAATACTGATAATAGTAAATCCTCACATCTTTATTTTAGCATATTTGGCTCCATATATATGACTCTGTCAAGTGTCCTTGTAGTGTCTGTGTTAGTATAAATCAAGTCAGTGACATTAAATATTTAAAGATGATATAATTGAACATCAAAAGCTTTCTCTGTCATTATAGGAAGTTTTCTTATACTCAATGTTCTTTTTTTAATAGTATTCATACTTTTTAATAGTCTTAACTGTTATGCAAATCAGTTTCTGGAGAGTATCTAACACATGCTTGCAGTTTTTCAAGTAGTCATAGATTATTTCCAGCTGCATAAAAAATACCTGGATATGCCCTTCTAGCATATGTCATCATAGTATAATTTTTTATAATGACACACAGAAGCCTGATTTAAATTTCATTTTGCTCAGTCAGTATGGCAGTGCTTTGCAATGCTATTAAGGATCTGAGTGGAGCCTGACAATGGAGAGTTGGCAGCATTTGGTAAACATTGTCCAAAGCAAGTGGTTCACATTTATTTGTCTCCTGAAGATGTATTTTAAAAGTCATGAAACTAATTGTTCCGAGACCTAAATTATTGCACGCACTGAAAAGTATGTCGGTGTTCAGCAACCACTAATCCAAACAGAGCAAGTTAACTTCTGCATTTCACAACAATCATTTATGAAGATATATTACTTCTGTATGTTGCCATATCAAGTTCACTTGAAATGGTGACCATGATTTAATCTGTTTAAACTGAAGGCAGAATTCTACACAAGATGTTTGAGAGAGATCCATGAAAGAGCTGGCTGAAAGCAGTGTGTGGGAGAGGAGCACAGAAGAGGAGAATTAGTTTTTTACTTTTCCAAGATGACTTATTCAGTAAGAGGAAAGGAGCTTCACAAGCTCAGTTCATGCTCTGTATTTCAATATGGTGTTTAGAAATCCTAAAATAAGACCCCTGTGTATACGGATGTTACAGCGGTATTTCTTCACTCCCTTTCCCTTAGAATGTGAGTACACTTCTCCCCTAATGTCAGCCGACTGGGATTTCTACTGCAGTGATATTCCAGTGAAAGAAGCATCCCTAAAGCCCATACATCTCTTCACTCACTTGTTTTTGCAGTTTCTACCTGTCTGCCAGTCTTCATCTGTTTTCTTTAAGTACTTATTTCTCTTAGCTCTCTCAAGACTGCCCTTTGTGCAAGTTTATCTGACTATTCTTTGTATTTTTTTTTCATTACGTGCATATTGATTTATATAATAAGATTCGTTTCTCCCCAAAGAGATCATTTATAACTGCTGAGAAATAGGATATAATGCCCTGCCTATAAAGAGAGAGATTCTGGTTCCTTATAAGAAAAAATAAATAAAACTGTGGCCCAAGTCCTTGAAATTCCTCTAGTATTTGTAGTACGTAGCCCATGCAGTTGTTTTGCACTACGTAAATTCCCTTGTTTGAAATTCATCAACATGTCTTTTTCTTTATTAATGATTGTGTTTCAGTTTCTCTCTGGGATATATAGCAGTTGGAAAGAGGAATCAATCAATCTATCTATTATCATACAGATAATTACAATATTATGTAGGTACTGAACCACATGAAGTAACTCTTCCGCATGAGTGTTTTAAAACTGTTAAAAGGTCTAAAAATATTTCACATCTGCCTTCAACTCATGAATTCGGTATCAACCCTGAAGTTTCATGTTTAGTTCATTCTATTGTACATACGTTTTGTATATGATATTGTCATCTATCAGAGGAACCTAATAGTGCTGTGTGATCTCACATAACATATCAACTGCAATACATAGGCCCAATGGAGTGAGTTGAGGATGGTGTTTCTATCTTACAACTGACCTGCAATTATTTTTAAATCGCTGAGCCAGATTCACTGCTACACTTTGGTTGCAAAGTGCTAGTCCAGCTACACAAGCAGTCATAAATCCAGGTGAACTGGAAACACAAAGCAGCCAGAGCATACCAGTGAATCTGGACCAGTAAACACTGGGTTATGTGTTGAGTGATTAGTATAATTTACATTTTGTATTTTGTGAAACTGTTCTGTAATTTAAAAAACAATCTGCATAATCCTTGTAAATCGACTCTATGTTCCAGCCAGGCTTTGCAGTGGCTTTTACATCACTGTCACATGACTTGGGCATTCTTGTCTATGGGTCAGAACAGCAGGCAGGTCTAATGGTCAGAGCGGTAATCAGGCCTAGTGGTTAGGACAGGAGTTGGTAGCGAAGAATCGGAGCCCAGGCTCAGAGCTGGAGTCAGAGGTCAGATGCCAGATGCAAGGGTCACAGCCGGAGTCAGAGGCCAGGAATTGGAGCTGTGGGGACAGAGCTGGGTTATCTGGAGTGAGGCAAGGCTGGGACCAATGCAGAAGCAGGGCTGGGAGCAAGGCTACAGGCAGGCACAGGAGCTGTCATAGCTGTGGGCGAATGCTTTGAGCAGCCACTGAATTGCTGCTGCTGCTACTCGACTTAAGAGCTGATCTGCTAGTGCTGATTTTTCCAACCAGACAGGTGGCATAGCCCATCAGGCAGCCTACTACAGGCCAGCTGCACTTACCTGGAAACTGGCTGTGCTGTGGGCCCTGGTTCATGATAATCACCAGCAGAGTGCATGCTGCAATGCGTCGCACTACAACATCTGACAATAGGTAATTCCGGATGACCAGTGGGGTAAAAGGTGTGGCTAAAATATCTTACATACTAAAAGTCTTTCTTCCCTTTGCTGTCTGGGGCACTCAACACATAACCCTACATATAATTCATATTAAGAACAAAAACAAAAAAATCCTTGAGCTTGCAGGTCACTCCTGCCATATTACAAATTATGAGAATAATCTACACAAAAGTATATTTCTGCGTTTTAGAACCAAATGTCATCAGACAAGTGCAAAAACAATTTGAAATCATTAAATATTTTGATTTTGGTGCTCCTTAAAATAACTACATTTACAAAAGAACCAAAGACACTATTTTCTTGGGCTAAAAGCTTTTATATTGTATACTGTATGTTGCTGTCAATCCACTGTTCTACTGAATATGCTGTGCATATAATCAAAAACAGTAACAAAAGGAGAAGGTGTAGTTTATTGATACTATAAACATACTTATTCAGGTTTACTCTCCTGTTAATTATTTTTTTAATCTTGAAAGAACCTAATCAAATTGGGCCAAATTCTTGTCTTGGATGTTCACACATAGGGCCAAATCCAGGGATCCAGCACCAAGATTGTGTTATCCAGAGACAAAGTATGATATTCTGGCCTTGTTGTAGTCATTGGCAACTCTCCTGTTCACTGCCATGGGGCTAGGATTCCATCTCAGAACTTTAAGTAATAATCCCCTAGACTGCAAAGTAGCTTCATGGAGGGTACTTCAGCCCAACTGCTGAAGTAGCTCTCTTTGGTCCCTGTGCACCTCTACCACAGTAGGGTCCCCTCCAGTCCTACCCCTGTCTTTGCATGCCTCCTGCACTCTGCACCTTATGGACCTCTGCAGAGATGGTCTCCATGCTGCCCAGAGGATGCATACCTCTAGTGTGTGACCCACTCTCCTCCTATTCAAAACACACACACAGTACAATGGCACCTCTGTAGCTATGGAGGTGAGATTGGATTTTTCTAGTATTTCTATTGGAATTGACAGAAGCTGTGAACATGCATCTGAGAAAAGAATTGGGTCTATTATGTGTTTTCTTCCATAATGCAAATCACGTTCTTAAGAAACTATAGATCGTTACATTATAAAATTATTCTTGGCATTATAGTTTAAAGTCTCAGACCATAAACAGATTTTTCCTGGATTTTGAAAGAGGTTCATCAGAGAAGTTTAAACCTCCTCACATATTTAAACCAGGCATGTTTACATTGTACACAGAATAGAATTCCATTTTAGTGGGATATTTCTTCTAGCAAAGGTTTGAAAATTCAAAATAGTACAGTCCTTTGAAACATCTGCATGCTGTAGGCCTTGGGTATTTTTTAATCTTTCATCTTTTGTAAGTATCAAATTTCATTAGAAAAATAAGCTATAGGCATTCCGAACTAAGAATGGTGAAATTCAGTATTCACAATGACAATTCCAAAAACGAGCAGCAAAAGAGAAAAATGTAGCCCAGCCTCTAGTGTAATGCTTTGCATCTAAATATCCTAAAGAGTAGAGAGATTTTAGGTACAGTTTGTTTTATTAAATTGTTTTCAGAGAATCACAGAAGTTTAGGGTTGGAAGAGACCTCAGGAGGTCATCTAGTCCAACCCCCTGCTCAAAGCAGGACCAACCCCAACTAAATTATCCCAGCCAGGGCTTTGTCAAGCCGGGCCTTAAAAACCTCTAAGTATGGAGATTCTACCACCTCCCTAGGTAACTCATTCCAGTGCTTCATCACCCTCCTAGTGAAATAGTTTTTCCTAATATCCAACCTAGACCTCCCCCACTACAACTTGAGACCATTGCTCCTTGTTCTGTCATCTGCCACCACTGAGAAACAGCCTAGCGCCATATTCTTTGGAAACCCGCTTCACTACACAAGGATTTTTGATTTGCACTAGGTTAAATTCACAAGAGAACTTAAATTTTTAGGTGGTGTTCCTTTTCTAAAAATGTTTGTTAATGAGAATACATAGGTGATATTATAAATCTAACCTGTCTAACTTTTCAAAGGTTTTATAATACTCTGTCCACTATGAATGGTTATGATGTGAAAAGATTGGTTTAATTGATTTTTTTAGTAAACACATGTTATGTATTTTGAGTTACTGTGATTATTTTGAGTTGTTGAATTCAAGCAAAAACCTTATTCCTGTTAAGAACTCTAGACTCTATCCAGGCAATATATTATATTGAGAAATCAGAATGAAAGCAGAGAGAATAATTCAAAATGGCTATTTCCTATCAGTTTAAAATATAAGTGTAGCAGCTGTTCTTATTCTTAATATACTCTTGAAAAGATTGCATAGTTTAATGAAAACTGTCTCTATTCATAAAACTTAAATACTCACACATGTAAAAAGTCATAACCCATTTTGGCAAATAGTACTTTGTAAGGAATGTGCATGAAACATACCTGCTCCATAACTAGAACTCAATATACAGTGTACTCAAATATGTTGGAAAAGCAAACTGAAAACAAACCAAAAGCAGTATGGCTAGATTGTGAACGCCTTAGTTACATTGGTGAGGCATCTACTCACACAAGTAGCTCTACTGAAGTTAATCATAGAATCATAGAATATCAGGGTTGGAAGGGACCTCAGGAGGTCATCTAGTCCAACCCCCTGCTCAAAGCAGGACCAATTCCCAACTAAATCATCCCAGCCAGGGCTTTGTCAAGCCTGACCTTAAAAACCTCTAAGGAAGGAGATTCCACCACCTCCCTAAGTAACCCATTCCAGTGCTTCACCACCCGCCTAGTGAAAAAGTTGTTCCTAATATCCAACCTAAACCTCCGCAACTGCAACTTGAGACCATTACTCCTTGTTCTGTCGTCAGGTACCACTGAGAACAGTCTAGATCCATCCTTTTTGGAACCCCCTTTCAGGGGGTTGAAAGCAGCTATCAAATCCCACCTCATTCTTCTCTTCTGCAGACTAAACAATCCCAGTTCTCTCAGCCTCTCCTCATAAGTCATGTGCTCCAGCCCCCTAATCATTTTTGTTGCCCTCCGCTGGCCTCTTTCCAATTTTTCCACATCCTTCTTGTAATGTGGGGCCCCAAACTGGACACAATACTCCAGATGAGGCCTCACCAATGTTGAATAGAGGGGAATGATCACGTCCCTTGATCTGCTGGCAATGCCCCTACTTATACAGCCCAAAATGCCGTTAGCCTTCTTGGCAACAAGGGCACACTGTTGACTCATATCCAGCTTCTCATCCACTGTAACCCCTAGGTCCTTTTCTGCAGAACTGCTTCCTAGCCATTCGGTCCCTAGTCTGTAAAAGTGCATGGGATTCTTCCGTCCTAAGTGCAGGACTCTGCACTTGTCCTTGTTGAACCTCATCAGGTTTCTTTTGGCCCAATCCTCTAATTTGTCTAGGTCCCTCTGTATCCTGTCCCTACCCTCCAGCATATCTACCACTCCTCCCAGTTTAGTGTCATCTGCAAACTTGCTGAGAGTGCAGTCCACGCCATCCTCCAGATCATTAATGAAGATATTGAACAAAACCGGCCCCAGGACCGACCCTTGGGGCACTCCACTTGAAACCGGCTGCCAACTAGACATGGAACCGTTGATCACTACCCGTTGAGCCCGACAATCTAGTCAGCTTTCTATCCACCTTATATTCCATTCATCCAGCCCATACTTCTTTAACTTGCTGGCAAGAATACCGTGGGAGACTGTATCAAAAGCTTTGCTAAAGTCAAGGAATAACACATCCACTGCTTTCCCCTCATCCACAGACTCAATTATCTCCTCATAGAAGGCAATTAGGTTAGTCAGGCATGACTTGCCCTTGGCGAATCCATGCTGACTGTTCCTGATCACTTTCCTCTCCTCTAAGTGCTTCAGAATTGATTCCTTGAGGACCTGCTCCCTGATTTTTCCAGGGACTGAGGTAAGGATGACTGGCCTGTAGTTCCCCAGATCCTCCTTCTTCCCTTTTTTAAAGATGGGCACTACATTAGCCTTTTTCCAGTCATCCGGGACCTCCCCCGATCGCCATGAGTTTTCAAAGATAATGGCCAATGGCTCTGCAATCACATCCGCCAACTCCTTTAGCACCCTCGGATGCAGCGCATCCGGCCCCATGGACTTGTGCTCATCCAGTTTTTCTAAATAGTCCCGAACCACTTCTTTCTCCACAGAAGGCTGGTCACCTTCTCCCCATACTGTGCTGCCCAGTGCAGCAGTCTGGGAGCTGACCTTGTTCGTGAAGACAGAGGCAAAAAAATCATTGAGTACATTAGCTTTTTCCACATCCTCTGTTACTAGGTTGCCTCCCTCATTCAGTAAGGGGCCCACACTTTCCTTGACTTTCTTCTTGTTGCTAACATACCTGAAGAAACCCTTCTTGTTACTCTTAACATCTCTTGCTAGCTGCAACTCCAAGTGTGATTTGGCCTTCCTGATTTCACTCCTGCATGCCTGAGCAATATTTTTATACTCCTCCCTGGTCATTTGTCCAGTCTTCCACTTCTTGTAAGCTTCTTTTTTGCGTTTAAGGTCAGCAAGGATTTCACTGTTAAGCCAAGCTGGTCGCCTGCCATATTTACTGTTCTTTCTACACATTGGGATGTTTTTTTCCTGCAACCTCAATAAGGATTCTTTAAAATACAGCCAGCCCTCCTGGACTCCTTTCCCCCTCATGATATTCTCCCAGGGGATCCTGCCCATCAGTTCCCTGAGGGAGTCAAAGTCTGCTTTGGGACTACATGTGTGAATAATTGCTCACCAATAAGAGTAAAGGATTCACAATCTGGCCTCAAGACATTTCTAGAGAATATATATCTTGAGAGAACACACATACCACTAAGCTAAATTATATATTTTTCCTTTTTCTTCAGGTATAATTCATGGATCATCATTTGTTCTTGACATAAATGATTTTCTCCTTAAAACAAGTTTCAAAGAAAGAAGCAGAGCTCTAATAGGCCCCTTCTGTTGTTCTGTCAATGTGGAAGCTAAGTGGTGTAAGCACAGTGGCAATCCTGGTCCAGAGCAATCCATTCCAAAAATACATATTGACTTCAGAGGAGGGCTTATACAGGTCTGTATTTTTTTTTTATGTATATGTTTATGATGTTGTGAAGGCCAAGACTATAACAGGGTTCAAAAAAGAACTAGATAAATTCATGGAGGATAGGTCCGTCAATGGCTATTAGCCAGGATGGGCAGGGATGGTGTCCCTAGCCTCTGTTTGCCAGAAGCTGGGAATGGGCGACAGGGGATGGATCACTTGAAGATTACCTGTTCTGTTCATTCCCTCTGGGGACTGATGGGCCACTGTTGGAAGACAGGACACTGGGCTAGATGGACCTTTGGTCTGAACATTAGTATGGCCGTTCTTATGTTTTTATGGTTCTGATATATAATTGAATTTGCCTTGAATTTTGATTCTCTGTCTAAACTGCACAGAAAACTTGTAAAGCTTTGCGTCATGAGACAGTTCACCACATTTGAAAATTTTTATATTTTAAAAGAAGTGTATGTTTATGCGAAACTACTGATTAGACAAAACTGCATAGAGTATTGACAAGAACTGTTCAGGCCATTTTACTGTAGTGTAGCTGTATGTGTGTGTTCCCTTAAAAGTACTGTATCAGGTTACTAACACTTAACATTTGGGGGCCTGTTCTGTTTTGTGTGTGCGTGCATATGTGCATGCATGCGGAATGCCTTGGGGCAGCTCTAACAAATGCACTTCAGTTTTTTAAAACGTACAAAAAATTCTCAGGGGAGTAATTGATAATTGTTGTTTGTGGCAATTAACACTCAGTTTTACATGCTATCCTCCCCTTCAGTTAAATGTGTCCGTAACTTGAAAACAGTCCAAGAAACATTGGAGTTTTTGAAATGAAGAATTCTGATTCTGTATAACTTAAGCAAGAGGGTTGTAATATAATTAGGACAAGATACACACCTATTTACAGTAAGATTTATAAGCACCAATGTTAAAAATAAATAAATAAACTCCAGCACATAAACCGTTCAATAAATATTTATAAACAAAATGTTTGCAGAAAACTGGATCAGTTTGTAAAAGTTGGCGAAATTGAAAAAGGACTATATTTATAATTAATCATTCACAACAAATGATTTGACCAGCTCTAAATATGACCTCATGTATCACCATTACTAATGTGTATTATGGTAGTGCCTAAAAGTCCAAAATGATATTAGTGTCTCTTTGTGCTAGGTTCTGTATCTACATATAGAACAGTGGTTCCCAAACTTTAACAACCTGTGAACCCCTTTTACTAAAATGTCAAGTCTCGCGAACCCCTTCCTAAAAATGAATATTTCTAGGGATTTTCTCCTTTACCGGAGTATAAATTATAAAAGCAGTGATCTTAGAAATATAAAATTTGTTTTTATAACATGCTTATTACATACTATTTATTATTAACTATTATTTATCATTACAGTATTTTTATTACACTATGAAAACGGCAACACTCTTCCAAGATCTCACTTTCGTAGCTTGTATCACTTTGAATAAGCCTGTTATAAGAAGGCTCCTATGTTTCATCAAAGAGTATCAGATTTGAAACAGCATGAAGGTATTTAAGAAGCCAACTCAAAGAGTTCCTCCTGCACAAGCATTCAGGTCTTGAGTAGTCCAGGCAAACAACGCACGTTACAACAAAGCTTAAACTTGTTCTTCATAATAATTTTAAAAACAATACTAGCTCCCTATTTAATTTTAAAAACAGCAAAAAATATCCACCTCCCTTTTTTATAAGGAGCCTTGAGGTTTAAATCTCTTCAGTGTGATAGATATGATTGCTTTGATCTGCTTAGCTCTTGGAAGTCTAGGGGCTCCAGGCTGCTGGCCCCGTGCTGCCCGGGGTCCCTAGGGACAGCTCTATCCGCCATTAGAGATTTTTTCCCCGAGAACCCCCTGTAACATTTCGTGAACCCCCAGTGGTTCACGAACCCCAGTTTGGGAACCACTGATATAGAAAGAGAGTCCCTGCCCTGAAGATCTTTCAATCTAAATAGACAAGACAGATAAAGAGTGGGAGAGAGGAATTGTTTATCCCCACTTCACAGATGAAGAACTGAGGCACAGTTAGATTACCTGTGCAGCCTCGGGCAAATCACTTAATTTGTGGCAGAGCCAAGAATTAAACTAAGTCTTTTGTGTCCCAGTCCAGTGCCTTAACCACAAGACCATCCTTCCTCACTACCACACCATAGTGAGGCAAAAAAGTCTATTGTCAGCTTTGACTATAAGTCACTCTCCTCCTCTGAATCCTCCAGATCATTCCGTCAGGTATCTCTGTTTTTAGTCTTTGTTTCCCTCTCCTGTACACTTACAATTCATAGTTGTAGTTACTTCCTGTTCAGGACCATTTGCCATTCTACTTCCACAAGGCTATACTTTCTCCCACAATTTACGTGTGGCTGCAGAGGAAGGGAAAACATGGTTCTCAGCCAGCTTTACTGCAAGTCTTTTTAGATCTCCTCAGACTTCCTGCTTCTGTACTCATAGTGAAAAGATCTTTTGTCTCTGGACAAGTTAACACTCTGTTCCTTCCACCCACCAACTACAGACTTTTGACCTACCATCTGGTGGTTTCATCCTGTGAGGAAATCAATAGATAAGGTTGCTTCTGTTTTTCTCTCTCTGCTTCTGGGTACACTTCTGCACTCAGAATCCTGAATCATTGGTGGTCACCTCATTGTGTCAGACAAATAGTTGAGATACTGCATTCTAGATAGCCTACTAGTTTTTGGTGTCTTGATATTCTGCTGGGTCCAACACTGGAATTCCAAGGACCAGGGCTCAATTAAATTTTGAGTGATGTGGCGTGGATTAGACCAGCTATCTCTTTAAGTTAGATGCAGAGGGGGTTCTGGGAATATGTTAGGGCAGTTGTTTAAAAATTACTTTGTCATCAATTTGTCACTGGTTTGTCCAAGCCTGCAGGATTGCTGCAGACAGCAGTGTGAATTAAGAAATGCAGCACTGCTTGGCAAGGCGAAAGGGAACGGTTCATTAATTTCTCTCTCAGCCAGGAAAGACTGATCCATTCGATCCCCAGTGCACTCGCTGCCTGCCGAAAGCACCCAGATAGGATTAGACATATTAGTGTTCAAATACCTGGGATTACAAATCATTCACGGTTATATGATTTACCATGCAGAGCCAGTTAACATGTAACAAACATTGCAGAAATCTTTTCAACTTTTTTTTAAACCTTGTCAATTCACGTTTTTTCACCTCTCTGCCTTTCTCTTTCCTTCTGCTGAAAAGGTTTATGTATCTTCAGAATGTTTTAAGTCTATTTTCCTCATTTTTTTCTACACACCTGAATGTTTTGATTAAGGATGGCCTGAACTGGAACCCTAGATATGCACCTCCCTAAAATTTGGAAACATCTAACTGAGATCTCATCCAAATTCAAACTTTGCTGAAATCAACAGTAGTGCTTTCTGAAGATGGGCCCTCTCCCATGGAAGTGTGAACCTAGATACTAATCTATCCTTTGCCCAAACTCAAAATTGTTGGGATTCAGGGTTATGGTATGTCTGTCTTTCTAAGGTATTGATACCATAGTATCTGAGCATCTCAACATTTTTATATTTAAAATAAATTTAAAGTATATTTACCCTTATGAGTCCATTATAAAGAGAATCCTGAGCTGCAAAGATTGGATCTAAGTCTGAATCTCAATTAAAACACATGGTAGCATGTACATTAAAAACAAACAAACAAAAACCCCTACCAAAATAAAACACTGCACTACACACACACTGTTTCCTGCCTGGGGAGAGGATGAGAGAAAGAGCAAGGAGATGAGAGGACAAGGATTTGGGTCTGGGGTTTTGACTATTATTTCACCACCTATTTTTGCCGTACTGTATCTCTCTTCCCCCATGTTCTCTTACTTTCACTACTCCTCCCTGTTTTCTCTACGCTTCTCTTCTTTCCTTTTCTCATGATGTCACTCCCACCTTCTTATTCTGTTTTTTTTTCCATTACTGTTCTGCCACACTACTCTCTTGATGGTTTTATGGGTGAGAAGAGAACTGGATTACCTTCCAAAGAAACCAAATACCAGGAATAAGATACTCATAACTGTTATGTGGTTTCTTGCTTGGGCAACATATCCAAGTCTTTCTCTCCCAAGAAATATTGTGAAATTTACTTCATGCGGCTATTCTTTATAGTCTGTGTTAGGTTTATTAGACATTTTTAATCAGCACATGCTCATGAATTGTAGGATAGTGAGGGACTACTGTGTCAATAACTGCATGATTCAGAATCCGCACCTCCCCAGGCCCAAAATAGCCTGAATCTGATTGTCTTCCAGGCTTCCTGGAGAATTGTTGGAGAGTGAAGGAGATTTGAGCTTTAAAGTTGCCTAGTTTGCTAGCAGTGAGTTATACTGAATTTTACTGCTGAACTTTTAGGGTATTATTTGTGATGTGTTTTTAAGATATGTCCAGGATGGCTGCAGACTATGGAAAGGCATTTCTTGTGTGTTTGCATAAATCTAAATAAATAAAATAATAAATTGATAAATATGAAGTAACCTCTGTTCACTGGCATCTCTTTAAGGCACGCTGTTCCGCATTTTCAGTTTTTACCAATTTTCACCAATGAATTATCAGTTTTTGTAATTAAAGGAGTTCTGTTTTTACAGACTTACACCCGTTTATTAATCCACTCAATATTTTTTCAGGTACTTATTTTTGTTAAACACTAACACTTTACATGATTGTTGAGTCCTGCAGCTCTAAGATTGAAGCAGTTCTGCAGAGTAAAACACAGAACACACACAGTGGAGGTTGGAAAATCAAACAATGTTAATATCATGCTATGATTGGCTCACAAGGAAATGCTGCCCACCTATTTCTTTGCGTCCGTTTATTACAGTGCTCAATTTAAAAAATCAGTCCCCCACAGATAAAGATAGATAAGGTAAAGAAAAGGTAAACATGGGGCGAAAATGCAAATCTATGCCTGAATACCAACAAGAAAATCAGTGCTTAGAAATTTTCAAGAAAAATAAAGACAGGAGTGAAGAGGATTCATTGTGCTGCAAGTACTGCAGCATTGAAGTCAGTGCTCGCGCTGACTGAATAAAGGAGCATGTCGAAAGCAAGCAACACAGGAAGTTTAAGGAAGAAAGTGAGTTTTGGGGATAAACAATCAATATCAGGCGCTTTCACCAGGGCTTTGAAGGAGAGGACACAGCACGATTGTGTCAATGAATTTGTGGGTGCTCTTTGTTTTGCCAGACAGCCACTGTTAATTGCAGAGGGGACTATTGGTGACTTTGTGAGACAATACAATCCAGCAGCAAAAACCCTTCCTAATGCAGGCAACCTCACTTGTATGTATCTGAAAGAAAATTATGATGCTTTAGTATCTAAACTGATGGAACGAATTGATGGAAATGTGGTGTCTAGTCTGATTTTTGACGAGTCTCTTGATGTTTTGGACCATCTGATTCTTGGCCTTTTGTTTTCATATTGTTATTTCAAAGCGAATAAACCTGCATTGTTTTGTGCTGATGTGACATTCATCCCCTCTGCTGATAGCTGTTTTGTTGAGGCAGCAATAACTGACACGATTCAGATGTACCAACTACTTTGGGAAAATATGGCCACAACTAACACAGATTCTGCTTCCTACATGGCTAAGTTTGCACGGAAGATTAAACTCAATCGGAAACCAGAGCTGCTATGTATTACCTGTCCTGCTCACCTGATTAACATTGTACTATCAGCTACTCTTACAGAAGAAATGAAAGACGTGAAATCTTGCATCACCGTTTTCAAGCATGTGAACAAGCTAAGACTTTGTTTTACACAGTGCAAGACAAATGCAGAGCCGACTGCCTTTTTTACCTACCCCCGTTGTGCCATATCGGTGGATGAGCTTATACTTTGCTGCCTGTCATGTAAATAATGTGTGGACTGTGCTAATGCCTCTCCTAGATCACCTTGAGTTGTTTGGTTCTAAAGTAGAAACTCTGAAGAGACTGGCAAATAACCAAAATGACTGCCGATTCTGTGCACCACGGTAATGTTCATTGTTGAAAACTTGGGATCACTGTGTGACATACAGAAAACACTGGAGTTTTCTCCGACAAGTGCCAGCACATTTGCCAATACAGACATTTACTGGATCCTGACAACCAAAATCTCAGCTGAATTGAGCACAAAAGCTGCAGGAGAAACATAGGGTGAGAAAACCCAGCTGTTTCTGAATATCCTTCCAACTCCAGAACACAAGAAAATCAAAAAAACCATTCATGACCATGGCCTGTAATCTGAACCCCAAAGTGTTTGGTGCCGACGATTCTTTTTGCAATGTCATCCAGGTATTGCACCCTTTCCTCAAAGTGAATTTTGCAGCAACTATGACTGTTATGCCAGAGTGTTTCAACCATTTGCCACTAAAGATGAAATTTAAAATCTGAAAGGGGAACTTACTATTTACATGAACACACCTAATCGTGTCAATGTGAAACTGAATGTGCTGGCTTTTTAGAACAGTCATCAAAATGCACTTCCCAACTTCAGCAAAGTGGCACGGCAACTTTGAGTGTACCCCCTCAATCTATTGATGCAGATTGCTTATTTTCAAAGTTGGACTACCTCCAAGACAACAAGAGGCTCAACATGAGTGAGGATACTTTGAAGAAAATTATGTGAGTGTACGCAAACCAGGATTTCTGGAAAAACTACTATCTCTGAAAGACAAAAAATAGCTTTGTACATAAAAAAAAACCACCTTTAAATTATACTGCAGTAAAATGTGTATATTATGAAAGTTTCTTTGTTTTTCTTTTTTCCAATTTTCTTTTTTTTTTAATTTTTAACCATATTTCATACCCATTTTAATGTTTGGAAAATAAACACTGAAAAATTCCCACAATTTTTTTTTTACAAATAAAAACTGAAAATGTGGAACACTAAATATATATGAGGAGGGTTCATCTTATCCTCTGCACTGTTCCTTCCTAATTTCCTTCTCTTGTCCACCAATTTTAAGTGTAATGAAAAAGTGTAAATGTAGTTGAAGGTTTAAGAAAACCCATAAAAACACTAACTAAAAGATCTTACTGTGGAAACTTATTGCCAAACATATATATAACTCGAAGACAATTTCAATGAACCAGACCTAATGTTCTCCAAAGAATCACATTCCTAAGTGCCCCATTTTATAACACTATGCTCTGAACAATTGAAACATTAAAATTACTTTCCTCATAAGCTTATCTGAAAATCTGACTCAGTGGGACTACTCCCAGCACTAAGCAATATGCCCAACAGTAAGTGCAGAGCAGGCCTTTAGATTCTAAACACTTCAGCTCAGTGCCTGTCTATTTTTTATATTTGTGAGATGCATAATATGCTTAGGATAATAAATAAATAATGACAATAAATGCATTCCTTAGACTGGAGTAAAAGACAAATTTGTCAAAAGGCATGCTAGAATCTTTTTGCCATTTAGCAGGTTTGCAGAAAGTTACAGTATATGAAGAGTATGCAGCAAAAAAAGATGCATGTTTTTCTTTTTATTTATTGATTTATTTACTTATTTTGTTAATTTGTTTAAAATAATTACATATTTTTAAAGCAACATTTTTGTCATCTGTTTTGTTTTTTTCTTTTCTTTATTTTTTAATAAGGTCTTCTGGGGTCAAGAACATTTGAATTGTTTAGTTCTTCTCCATGAACTTCTGCAAGGGTACGTTACTGAACAAGGCAAGATGGAGACACTGATCTCTGATCAAACAAACCAGACTCAGTCTCCTATGGAAAGGAATCAGACCTCAAAAACTGAACATACCTCAGATGATCTGAGAACAGGCCTGTTCCAGTACATACAAGATGCAGGTAGGAATATTATTATTATTATTTATTTATTATATTTTATTTTAAATTAAAAAGTAAGTTCAGTAGTAACCTTTTAAAGATCACTTACCTATTTTGAAGTTCTTTACCTTTTTTGGTAAAGCAATTGAAAACATCTGTTGCATCAGTGTCTTTTTGATTTCTTTCCATTTAGCTGCAATCTTTTAAAAGTCAGGGAAATTGCTTTTTTATTTTCTCTCCTTTTGATCCTAAGAGATTTGTTTTTAAATACTTTTGTCTCGTAAACCAGCCTGTTCCTTTTTAGAAATTACATAATAGATTATAGCTTTCTTTCATTTTACAGAAGCGCAGAAACTGCCTAGTGCCTATGAAGTTGTGTTTTACAATGAAACTGAGGATAGTCCAGGAATAATGTTATGGAGATATCCAGAACCCAGAGTGCTTACCCTTGTAAGAATAACTCCTGTTCCTTTTAATACAACTGAAGATCCAGATATTAGTACTGCAGACCTTGGAGATGTTCTTCAGGTTGGTAATTGGGAATTCCTACTTTCATTAACAAAAGAGAAGGTTGTTGTTATGAAGTTTATTCAATGTTTTAGAAATTGCTGTTAGTAAAAATTGTGCATAAAACAAACAACAGGGGTCTAATGAAGTCAATGGGAGGTGAATTTTGCAGCTTGAACACATTGCAAATTTAAAATGAATCAAACAGTGTTTCCTACCATTTACCTGTGAAGGCTTTTCCACAGCGTCATAAACTACAGCAAACCTCAGCAGTTCTGGTTTTCCATCTTCTTGCTGTGGGAGGCTGGTAAGTGCAGTCCAATCCTATTGCCCCAATCCATGGATGTCCTCTTCAGGAGCACTGTCTGCCTCCCTCTGTTCAGCTGGAGTGTGGCTGTATACCCTAGTAGTGTTCCTGCATCTGCCAACTGCATTGCTCTTTCATTATTTAGTAGGCCTGTTGTTCCCCAAAATACATTATTAGGAATTTTTTACTCTCTACTGTAATCCACCTTTATTATTTCCCTTATTCCCTAGATTTCTATATAGATATTTATTCAACTGTGAATTCATTAATATTTTTAATTCTTACTTTTCACTTCTTTCTGCAGGCCATCTTCTGTCTCATTCAGGTCTGCTTATTATTCAGCTTTGAAATAGTATTGCAAATTATATTAAATAAAATGTCCCCCTCCTTTCCAAGTTAGTGAGAGGTATTACATTTTATTTTTTTATTTTATAACTGTAATGGAAGAGTTTCTGTTTTAAGAATTGAATTATGCACCAGTATGCATTAACTTATGGATCAGGTTAATCTCCCACAGAAATATGATATAATATCATTATACTGCACAAAGTGTTAGTGAGGTCATTTAGGTGTCCTGCCAATTTCTTTGCCCTCTAGACAGGCAAGTTTCAACTCCCTTAAATTGTATGAAGGTTAAGAACTAAATTGAAGAAATCAACTAAGCTTGGCCTGAGGTCTCATCAAAGATGAAAATAGTGTTATCATGCACTATCCTGAGGACTCCGTTCAGTCCATGTGAAAACTTGCAAATTGCAGACCTTAAAGACTATGTTTTCAAAGCAATGTGCAACAAGTCTGCTGCGTAAACCCCATTATAGTTAACAGGCTTTGTGGGCAAATTCCATGTGTACCACTTTAAAAATGTAGCCCTATGTAGTAATATAGGTTCTCCATTGAGTATGTCAGTGTGGTTCCCACTGTAGTTGTGCATATCCCTCATGCATGCAAGACTGGAGGTTTTTTGAATACCAGTGTCTGTTGGGCCTGCATATGTAACCCACACACATTTTTAAAGTGGGTGTGGTGTTCTGTCCCATCTAGTGGCACTGAGACCACTTAAAGAGAAAGAAAAAATGAGTCTGCTCTACAGCCTTAGGTCCCCGGTTTGATCCCACCCACCGACGACCAGGGTCTGTCGGCGTTACAAGTCGGGGCTTGTCCGGGATTTCAACTGGGAAAACTCTGAAGCTCGGGACGTGCTTCCTCAGCTAGGAGAAGTATGTAACCCACACACTTACTGGGTGTGGTGTTCTGTCCCATCTAGTGGCATTGAGACCACTTAAAGAGAGAGATAAAATGAGTCTGCTCTACAGCCTTAGCTAACAGCAAGTTGGCTTTTAGCTCATGCGGTAGAGGTTCATGCACTAAGCTCCAGAGGTCCCCGGTTCGATCCCACCTGCCGATGACCAGGGTCTGTCGGGGTTACACGTATACACTCTGTGCCTTCTCATGTTCCCATACAAGGGCATAAGGGCAAGGTGTCTGCAACCCTCCCTCAGTTCAACCCACTAGTTCTTAGCTTTTGCTAAACTTCTACAAATCTTTGGGAAAATCTTCAGAACTACTTCTCATCTTCTGCATTGACTGCCATGAACTGTTTCCATCCATTTGAACCGAACTGGTTAGAACCCCTCAAACACCCTTGTACAGCATCCTTTGACATGACAAGATTTAAGCCCTGTCCATCCTGCGATGGGCTAATCCCTCTGAAAGAAGGAAATAACAGGTTTCTCTCCTGTGCGGGGACATCTCCTATACTGAGCAGATTCTCTGCCAGCTTATCATTCTCCATGAGAATGTGTAAGTTGCAAGATGCAAAGCTAAACCTCCATCTTCTAAGACACTCCATGAAGGTGTCATCAGACTCTGAGATCAGTTCTTGAGTTGTGCTTTCAGACAAGCCAGCTTCATTTAGCGCCCCATCTAGCAAAAAGCAACACCAAAGACCAGTACAGAGAAGATGGCACTGCTACCCAGTTCCAGTATCAATATTGATACCATCAGCACCAAAGCTGTTCTCAGCAGTTGAAAATGGTGCACCTCCTCTGGTGTCTACATCTGGCTCCAAAAAGGGCCACTCCAAACAGAAGCAGAGATTCCAGACTCCGTGTCCTCCCATAAGGACAGATACTGTATGGTCGCTGAAGATAAATCTACCATGTATCTCACAGCATCGAGGGTTGGGGGAAAGGAGTAGCTTACAGTGCAGCAGACTCCTCCAGCATGAACCCCTGCTCTGATGATACACCCATCAGTGTTCATGCCCACCAAGGAGGATGAGCCCAAAGGACCAAGATCACCATTGGTACCAAAACACCTACCTGCACCAGTAAAGACTCAGATACTGAGAACGCTGTATATTTTGGCACTACCCTGGAGGAGGTCTACTCCTCCTCACCATCACTGTGGCATACATTCTTCCCAACATCCAGTAGAGAGCCGCCTTCTCTGAGGTCAGTGATCAATACCATAGAGATACCTAACACCTTACCCTACAGGACTCAGCCACCACCTGTCCATCAGGAATAACCCTGAACTGACCAATAACCAACAAGCCAGCTTTATTCCTGCAGCATAACACCATGGCCCTACTGGGTTACCGGCCACCCACTAACTCAGGCATCAAGAAGCTGATTTTCACCACGCTCAAAGAAGAGGAAAAGATTACCCTCCCAGTCAGCAATCCTGGCTGGACCACCTATGCCAGAGTACCAGGAAGAGCCAGATCCAGGGACAGAGCAGCACCAGCCCCCTGTATTACCACCATAGGACCTTTCATCTTTGTTACTTGATGAAATGGTATCACTGGCACCCAATGACTTTAAAGTGTTCCAGGAGCAACTTGTGGTGATTGTTGAGACATTGACAATTGAAACATCAGTCATATTGAAGAAATCCATAAGCTATGTGATGTCTGTCAGCTTCTGGTCCTGCTGCAAAATGGTGAGAAGTGGTACCGGGCAACTGCCACAGGATTTGAGTGCTTCTACACCCACCTCAGCCTGGGCTCCTTAGTTGTGTCAATGGTACAATAAAAGTTAAAGTCGAGTAAGAGTAGCCACAAGGACAAGGACCCCAAAAGCCTTGACCTTTTGTGAGAAAGTCACACTCCATTGCTTCCCTGCAGGGGCTAATGGCCAGTCCTTCCTGGACAAATATTATCAGGACATGGTGAAAGTAGTTGAAAAGAAGAATGGACCGTACCGCCCATAGTTTCAGGGCATTGATATGCATTCTGGACTCTCGAGATGTCCACACTCCTTGAGGTGGTCCCGGTAATGGAGTGTATATCCCCAGAGAGCACAAGGTGGCTTTTGAATCCTTCAGTGAGTACAGAGCACAGTCTGTCCTCTGGCTGAACAGCTCTGAGCCCTTGATCATGGTCTGTGTCTTTCTCAGGACGCTGGATGCCTGGGGCCATGATGCTTCCAAGCAAACAGCAAATGTGTCATGTATTGCTCTAGAGGAGCCTTACGCTACCACTCCCAGGGCGATATTCTCCTCCTTACTTGGTCAGACCAGTTCAACTATGCCTTTCCTCCGCTGCCACTTCTACCATGAGTACTATACAAGATCCAACAGGATAGTGCAACGGTTATCCTGATTGCCCCTTTCTGGCCCAGACAGTTCTGATTCCCCAACCTCCTGCGCATGTCATCTCTCCTGCTGATTACCTTCCTGACATTCCCCAAGCTCCTAACCCAGTGCAATGGCAAGATCAAACACCCCAATGCACGACCACTCCACCTCACGGTGTAGTATTTGGATGGGCATCATTCCTAGAACATGCATGCTCCTCAGCTATATGAGACATCCTCTCTAATAGCAGAAAGAACTCTACTAGAAAATGTTACCTAGCTAAATGGCAATGCTTCTTGTCCTGGTCACAGCAAAGAGGCGTTCAGTCAGAAGCTACGGATATTCCCCTCATCCTAGATTATATCCTATCTTTGAAGACATTGGGTCTATCCCTCAGCTCATTGTGAGTCCACTTAGTGGTGGTTAGTGCACACTGTCCACCTGATCAGGGCTACTCCATTTTCACACACCCACTAACCAACAGATTCTGGAAAGGCTTGATAAGACCTTTCCTGCCTCCTCAGAAGATTGTGCCCCACTGGGACCTGAATCTTGTTCTTTTGGTACTAACCAGGCTCCCCCTTTTATCCTTTAGCTACTTGCTCCATGTCCCTCCTCACCATGAAAATCGCCATTCTTGTAGCTATCACATCAGCAACAAGGGTCAGTGAGCTGGAAGCAATGATGGCAGACCCTCCATATACGGTGTTCCATAAAGATAAAGCTTCTTTACACCTATACCCCAAATTTTATCCCTAAAATAGTTTTGGAATTTCACCTTAGCCAAAACTGCATGCATCTGCAGAAGAATGTAGGCTCCACTCCCACGATGTTCAACAAGCTTTGGCCTTTTACCTGCAGAGAACAAGACCAATCAGGAAGTCTCCGAGACTGTTTGTCGCTATAGCAGAAAGAGTAAGAGGGCATGCCATCACCACTCAGAGAATTTACAAATGGATATCTGGCAGCATTCTATTCTGCTGTTGGCTCTCAAACCTACCTCCCCCTACAGGCGTAATTGCTCACTCCACTAGAGCCCGAGCAATGACCATAGTGTGTCTTCAGGACGTACCCCTCCTTGACATCTGTAAAGCGGCCACGTGGAATTCCATTCACATGTTTGCAAGGCATTATGCCCTGGTTCAGGACTGGATTGCCAATGCCTCCTTTGGGACAGAGGTTCTCTGCTGAGCCCTACCATCTTCAGCCTCGCACTCTCCTGCTACCTAGGTACTGCTTGTCAATCACCCACAGTGGAATACAATATACTTCTGGGGCAATTCTGCACCATTGCATGCATAATTAATGAGCCGTGCATATTTTTAATTTTTTGCGCAGAAAACATCTGTAGTTCTGCCTTTTGCCCACCAGAGGTCTCTGTGGCAATAGAACAGAGCAGCAGTACCCGGCCAGCTAGGGAAGAGAAAGAGCCTGCCTTCTTCACAGTACCTGTTGGGCCAAGTCAGGAGACAGGGGCTATGAGGAGACAGACAGCGTAGGGCTGCTGGGGGGTCACAGACAAGGGCTCATAAGGGCTAGTGTGGGAGGACAGACTGGGGCAGGGGCTGAATGGGAGTGGAGGTGCAGAGTCACAGAGGGGAGGGAGGTGCAGGGTCACATGGGGACAGAGGAGAGGGTGCAGGACCACACAGGAACAGGTGGGTGTCTGAGTGGGGGTGGAGGGACACATGTGGACAGGGGCAGATGTGCCTGACTGAATGGGAGAGACTAGGAATCAGCCAGGTTCTGCATGGGGGACGCTCCCCAGCCCCTCCCCGCCCCCCCCAAAAACCTGTTCCAAACTTTTCCCACTCATACCCAACAACCCTCCAAGTTCACACCCTGATTCCTTCCCAGCAATTATTTCCCTCTCCCTCAGCTCCTTTGTTATTCTTCGAGTGATTGCTCCTGTGTATTCCACAGTAGGTGTGCGTGCTCACCACGTGCACCGGTGCCGGAAGTTTTTCCCTTAGCAGTACCCGTAGTGGCGCCTCTATATCACACTATAAGGGGAGCTGCGCACTCCCCCCACCCTCAGTTCCTTCTTGCCGCCAGTGAAGGTCGTCGGAACTTTGTGCTCCAGCTCTGCTGCAGCACTTCTAGCCTTAGTAGTACAACTCTTCTTCGTAGATTGCTTCTCTAGTTAGTTGCCTGGCTCAGGGCATGCCCCGAGCCCCAGGCTTTAAGTCGTGTGACTCCTGTTGCAGTTCTATGCCCAGGAGCGACCCACACTCTCAGTGTCTTTGGTGTCTGGGCGAGACTCACGTAAGTGAGCATTGTAAAATCTGCAGATCGTTCAAACCTAGAACGAAGCGTGAAAGAGATATCCAACTCCGGGCCCTACTAATGGAGTCGGCATTGGCCCCGGCACGCTGACCCGACTCGGCGCCGGGCACCATGTCGTCGGTGCAGAGCAACGCGCCATCCACCAGTCAGCACCGCTCCCACGTTAAGAAGCAAGGGAAGACTCAGCGGCGCCGAGAGAAAGACGGGGTTGAGGCCGGACCTGAGTTGGGCAGCCCACGATCCCCCTCGGGACCCAGACCTCTGACTCGCGCTGAGCGGAGTAGTCTGGTCCCATCCGCGCTTGCCTCTCCTGCGGTGAGAATACCGTCGACGCCGGAGGCAGCACAGGCAGCGCGCGACATCCTCGCCCTTCCGGTGCTGGGTGCACCACTTGAGACGGGTCCCTGATCCCGAGGGAAGCCGCTGCTGGGAGCTCATCAACCAGCCCCGGTCCGGCATAGCCCCCGCTCTGAGGATGAGGTACCTACCCGTTCTGTGAGGTCATCTCATAGCCCGCGTCAGACTTCCACTCTGCTGGCTGATTTGCCAGAGAGGGAGTGCCGAGGGTCCTCCACTACCCAGAGGGGTCTCAGGCACCGAGACAAGAGGCATCGACGCTCCTCTTCCTACCGAAGTTAAAGGAGCAGGTTTCGACGCCATCGGCACCGACCCTCAGATTCGAGTGTTCGCTCTGACAGACGTTCTGCTCGAAGCACCCCTCGACTGTCACCGGCACTGAGGCATCATAGCCATGGTCGCCGGGTGGAATCTGGAAGCAGTACCTCCGACAGATACAAGTCTTCGTCGTCGAGGTCTAAATCTCGGGGCTGGCACCAACATGGCCGTGGACGCTCCCGACGCTCGTACAGCACCGTGCATTCCTCAGTGACTTCGACTTAGGCACCCAGCCGCCCATCCCCGGGCCGCGCTGCTCCTCACGATCAAGCGGCTCCACTGGGTCCCCAAGCGAGTCAGTGGCAAGGGGCGCCTTGGCAAGGACAGTGGTGTCAGTGGGCACCGTGGCCCCAACTACCTACACCGGCAAGACCCCGTTCGGTGTCCGGGGCATCGCAGGTACACTCGACGTCCCTGCCTCGGCACCGGGAAAAGTCAACCGGCACCGAACCAGCGGCACCGCACCCGGACTCGGACTTGGGGGTTGAACCACCGGTACCGCCTGATGCCCTGGGGGCAGACCCAGTCCCCTCACTGGCACCAGAGGAATCCATAGCGGTGCCACCACCCGCCTTGCAGGAAGATTTTAAGGCGCACCAAGAGCTCCTTAGAAGGGTGGCCTCGAATCTCCAGCTTCAGGCTGAGGAGATGGAGGAGCCATCGGACAACCTGTTCAATGTATTGTCCTCCTCGGCACCAGGCCGTGTGGCCCTACCTCTCCACCACGGGGTGGGCAACATATCGACCTTGCTTTGGCAAACCCCAGCTTCCTTGGCACCTATTTAAAAAAAGGCGGAGAGAAAGTATTTTGTGCCAGCAAAGGGGCATGAATACGTGTACTCTCACCTGGCACCTAACTCTCTGGTGGTGGAGTCTGTAAACCACCGAGAGAGCAAGAGAGGCCTGGTCAACCCGCACCCACCCCCAAGGATAAAGACGCCAGGAGACTGGATACCTTCGGCAGGAAGGTTTATTCATCAGCGAACTTCCAGCTCAGGGTGGCAAATCACCAAGCCCTACTGAGCCGGTATGATTTTAACTTGTGGGGAACCCTGCCAAAGTTCGAACCTCTTCTCCAGGAAAGGGACAAGAGGGAGGTCAGAGTTTTGGTCGACGAAGGAACGGCTGCGGCAAAAGCGGTCCTCCAAGCGGCTTCGGACGCGGCAGATACAGCGGCCCGTTCGAAGGCCTCAGCTGTTGCCACGCGCAGGGCGTCGTGGCTCTCGCTGTCGGGGCTGTCCGCGGAGTCCCAGTCCCTCATGCAGGACCTGCCTTTCGACGGGAAGGCCCTGTTTGCGGATCAGACAGACACCCATCTGCACGGGATGAAAGACTCCCGCACCACCCTGCAAACTCTGGGCCTATATGTCCCACCAGCTAAGAACAAACCCAGGCCACAGACCTCGGCTCCTCCAGCTAGAGGCAGATATGAGCCCCCACCTAAGAGGCCGAGGGAGCAGAGACGCAGGTCCCAGCGCCAGTCCCACTCGGCCCCGCGACCTGGGCCCTCCAAGGGCAAGAGGCAGGGGAAGAGGTGCTTTTGACTCTTTAAGGGGGGCCACCGGGCCTGTTGCCAGGGAAGCCCCCCAGTTAATAAAGTTTGTGTTCTGCAACCGTTTATCTGCCTTCCGAGTGCAATGGTCCCGTATAACGTCGGACCAATGGGTCCTCAGCACCATTTCCAAGGGCTACATGTTGCAGTTTGCTTCGCCCCCCCCTCCATCACCCCTCGTCCCCGGGGATCCGGAGCATGCACTCCTGCTAGACCAGGAGGTGATGCACCTCCTCACCCTGGCGCGGTGGAGAAAGTACCTCAGGAATTCCAGGGCAGGAGTTTTTACTCCCGGTATTTCCTGATCCCGAAGGCAAAAGGCGGACTCAGGCGCATCTTCGAAACTGCGGAACCTCAACCAGTTTATGGTCCATTACAAGTTCCGTACGGTTTCCCTGGCCTCTATTATTCCATCCCTAGACCCGGGGGATTGGTTCGCAGCCCTGGACCTCCAGGATGCATATTTCCTCATCCATATTTTCGAGGGTCACAGGCTCTTCCTCCACTTCCTGGTAGGGCGGGACCACTACCAGTTTACGGTCCTCCCCTTTGGCCTCTCCACGGCCCCCAGGGTTTTTACCAAATGCATGGCGGTAGTGGCAGCCCACTTCAGGAGGAACGGGCTGCAAATTTTCCCCTACCTGGACGACTGGATGGTCAAGGGCAAGTCTCGGTCCCAGGTGCAGGCCCAGATGAAATTCCTGCTGGCCACTTGTGAGAGTCTAGGCCTAGTGGTAAACGAGGACACGTCCTCATTATTACCGGTTCAGCACATACTCTTCGTAGGAGCGCTGTTAGACTCGGTGGTGGCCACGGCCTCTCTCCCCCGGGACAGGTTCGAGATGCTCAAAAGTCTCATAGCCTCAGTCATGGCCTTCCCCGTGATGACGGCAAAGATGTGCCTTCAACTCTTGGGCCACATGGCAGCATGCACCTCCGTGGTGCGACATGCCAGGCTCAGAATGAGGCCCCTCCAACTCTGGCTGGCCTCCCAATATTCCCAGGCCAGTGACGGCCTGGACAAGGTTGTCACATTACCTCCCAAAGTAGTGACTGACCTGCAATGGTGGTCCCTCCCAGGCAACATGTTACAAGGGATCCCCTTCTGAGAGACCCTTCCCTCACTAGATCTGGTGTCGGCCGCCTCGGACCTGGGGAGCCCATGTGGGGAGCTTCCAAACCCAGGGCAGATGGTCGACCACATAAACGTCAGGGAACTCAGGGCGGTGCGCCTGGCATGCATAGCTTTCAGCCTGCACCTACGGGGAAAGATGGTCAGAGTCCTCACTGACAATACGTCCGCGATGTATTACATCAACAGGCAAGGGGGCACGTGCTCCTCAGCCTTGTGCCAGGAAGCCCTGGACCTATGGGAATTCTGCATAGCCCACGATATCTCTCTGAGGGCTTTTCACCTACCTAGCACACGCAATACGCAAGCCGATCACCTCAACAGGGTCTTCTCCCACCAGTACGAGTGGTCATTGCACTGGGAGGTCGCCCGGCAACTCTTCCGAGAGTGGGGAGCTCCCCAGGTAGACCTCTTTGCTACTGCCCAGAATCGTCTCTGTCCCCAGTTCTGCTCCAGGGCAGGGGCAGAAACGGGGGCGATCTCGGACGCATTCCTCCTCCGGTGGTCCGGCCAACTGTTCTATGCCTTTCCACCGTTTCCACTGATAGGCAAGGTCCTGCAGAAAGTAAAGGCAGACAGGTCGAGGGTCATACTCATAGCCCCGGATTGGGTCCGCCAATATTGGTACGGGACCCTCCTGCAACTGTTAGCGGCCTCCCCGTGGAGGCTGCCGCTCCGCCCAGATCTCCTCTCCCAGGAGAGGGGATGCCTCCACCATCCCAACCTAGCCACGCTTCACTTGACAGCATGGCTGCTCCATGGTTAAACGAGGAGGAGGGAAGGTGTTCGGAGGATGTGAGGCGAATTCTGCTGGAGAGCAGAAAGCCGTCTACACGACTGACCTACCTGGCCAAATGGTTTAGGTTTTCCAGGTGGGCGGGGGAGCGGGGCGCCTCCCCATCATCCGCATCCCTCCAACTTATGTCCCTTAGGACCCAAGATCTAGCTCTGGCCTCCGTCAGGGTACATTTAGCGGCCATTTCAGCCTTTCACCCTCCGGTGCAGGGTCACTCGTTTTTTTCCCATGAGATGACCTCCCGCTTTTTGAAGGGACTAGACCGTACGTTTCCGTACGCCAGGCCCCGGTCCCGCAATGGGATCTGAACCTAGTGCTATCCCGCTTCATGGGTCCTCCCTTTGAGCCCTTGGCCACGTGTTTTTGGTCCCACCTCTCCTGGAAAGTGGCTTTCTTGGTGGCTATCACCTCAGCCCGTCGGGTCTCGGAGCTTAGGGCCTTGACCTCGGCACCCCCGTATACGATCTTCCATAGGGATAAGGTCCACTTCGCCCACACCCTGCGTTTCTCCCCCAGGTGGTCTCCACCTTCCATATGGATCAGGACATTTTCCTACTGTTACTCTGTCCTAAGCCTCATTCCTCCAATGAGGAACGCCACCTACACATGCTAGACATATGTAGGGCGCTGGCCTTTTACCTGGACCGGACCAGGCCGTTCAGGAAATCCTCGCAACTGTTCGTTGCGTCGGCCGAGCGTATGAGAGGGCAACCAGTCTCCACCCAGCGCCTTTCCCGCTGGATCACCTCGTGCATATGCACGTGTTACGACTTGGCAGGGGTTCTCCCGCTGCCTATCGTAAAGGTGCATTCTACAAGAGCACAGGCATCGTCGGCCGCCTATGTAGCCCACGTCCCTATCCAGGACATATGTAGGGCTGCCACGTGGTCCTCTGTCCACACCTTTTCCTCACACTATGCGATCATCTCCCAAGCACAGGATGATGCCGGGTTTGGTAGGGCGGTACTCCATCCCGATAACCTTTAAACTCCTACCCACCTCCATCCGATATAGCTTGGAGTCACCTACTGTGGAATACACAGGAGCAATCACTCGAAGAAGAAAGGGCAGTTACCTGTTCCGTAACTGGCATTCTTCGAGATGTGTTGCTCCTGTCTATTCCACACCCCACCCTCCTTCCCCTCTGTCGGAGTTGTCTGGCAAGAAGAAACCGAGGGTGGGGGGAGTGCCCAGCTCCCCTTATAGCGCGATATAGAGGCGCCACTCCAGGGGTCGCAGCGGTGCTCCCCCACTACGGGTACTGCTAAGGGAAAAACTTCCGGCACCGGTGCATGTGGCCAGCACGCACACCTACTGTGGAATAGACAGGAGCAACACATTTCAAAGAACGCCAGTTTCGGAACAGGTAACTGTCCTTTACCCCTGACTTCCCCAAGCCTTTGCACTGCTTCTGCTGGGTGTGGGAAATATGGTTCTGTACTGTCATTTAAATGAATTATTACTCAGAGTTCTGTATTAATATGCCTAGTAAGGAATCTATTTGTTAAAAAAGATTTCCTGAATCTTTTTTGTTGTCTGTATTGTTACAGAAATACTTGCCGACAGGTATTTTGAAATAAATTACCAAAAATAATTGAAACTGGTATGATTATATTGCGTTATTTTAACAAATAAAATATGCAGAATTTGAAAATATTGTGTGCAGAATTTTTATTTTTTTGTTGCAAAATTTTTAAGTTTTTGGTGCAGAAGAAGGAGGAGGTTACTCGCAGAAGAAGAGGAGGTTACTTACCAGTCACTGGAGATTCTTCGAGATGTGTGGTCCCTGTCAGTATTCAGTTACCTGCCCTCCTTCCCCTCTGCTGTGGATCTGCTCTGATTCGCAGTGGAAAAGGAACTGAAGAGGCGGTTGGTCCACCCCGCCCTTTATCACCTTGGTTGCAGGCATGAGGCAAGCCAGGGTGCATGCCCAGACCAATGGACACTACTTTCAAATTCTCCGACTTAAGCCACAGTGGAATACAAATATGGACCACACATCTTGAAGAACCTCCAGTTACAGGTAAATGACCTCTGACTTATCCTACAGTAACTGTGGTTCTTCTAGATGTTGTTGTCACTGTGGATCCCATGTCCTGCCCTCCATCCCTGTTTTTGAAAGTCCTTAGGAACATGGCTTTGAATTGCAAGGCAACTGAGGGAGGATCGCAGCCTCTTTTCCCTTTATGGGAGTACAAGGAGGCACAGTGTCCATATGTCCAAAATTCCGGTTGCAAGTGCAAGAGGCACATACACACCTACAATAAGATCTACACTAACATCTCAAAGAACCACATTTACCGTACAGTAAGTAACATTCTGAACATGGTGAGTGTTTGCTTTTTGATTAGAATAATGGTGCTATTTAGGTGGGAGAGGTAACATTTAGTGGATTTTCAAGATCCTCTAGATGAATGTTTCTTAAATGTAATTGGTCTTAAATTTAGCATCAGCCTGGATGGAGCAGAAGGCCTTTCAGCATGCGTACAAAATTTTATTCTAGACTTAAAAAAAAAAAAACCTACTGTGTCTACAAGATGTTCTTGTTCTGCTTGTCTTCTCTGTGTAAATTCCCTTGTTTCTTCATTTGCAATATAGCTACTAAGTACAGAAATAGGAAATGTCGTCCCTAAAAAGACAATTCACAAGATAAAGGGAAAAGAAAAGAAAAAAAATAATTTGTATTTGAATTCACTTGTGGTGAAACACTACAAAGGCTTCAGCGTATTTGCGAACAAGGTAATTATGATTAGCACATTTAGAAAGGGAACCAAATAAGTTTTAAAAACAGTAATGATACAAAAGTGCATAGAAATCATATTGCAGCTTTCCCAGTAGGGAGCATATCTTGAAATACTATGGGGTCCCATACTGTAACCAGCTGTGATACCAATAAGGACTCAGTTCTATACTGTCAGATAAATTCAGTGTAAGGTGCACATGTGTAATTTCACTTATATTTAACATTTAAAATTTTGCCTGTTGTATATTCATCTTTTAAAGTAAATCATTGTGACATTTCATCTGGCTTTCTGGCTTTACTAAACTCTTTTATGGCACATCTTTTTAATCATCATGAATAAAGGTTGGATGCCTCTTTGTTTCTATAACTTCTTCAGATTATTAGAATTTATGAAAACTTCACTGTAAACAGAATTTTGTTAGATATCAGAATTCATTACATGCTGGCTGCAATTTGACTGTAACCTCAGGATAGACTAACTGCTTCAGATAAATAAGAACTGATCTGAACCGTGATGTGTTCTCAAATCAAATTTTAATGTAGGTCCAAAAATGTTCCAATAGCTTGTTTTCTCACTTTTACTCCATTGTAGCCTGATCTATAGATTATGTACAAGAACCCTCAGTTATCACTTTGAGGTTTGACAGGTTCTTGTCCAAAGATCAGGCCCAGTATTATTAAAATTACTGT
Source organism: Terrapene triunguis (assembly GCF_002925995.2). Taxonomy (NCBI): domain Eukaryota; kingdom Metazoa; phylum Chordata; order Testudines; family Emydidae; genus Terrapene; species Terrapene triunguis. The sequence goes on from NW_020664409.1 coordinate 77,347,614, forward strand.
GTAGTTGGGAACCCCAATTTGCACAGTTGCAACACTCATACTATAGGAACTTTCCTATATTTACAAATAATTTATTAATACATCTAGCACAGTCACAAACACTCTAACTCAGTAAGGTAGATAGAGAGAATACAGAAAGTACATCTGAACATCCATACTCTCACCATCCCTTGCAGAACAACCTGAAATGTTAGCCATTATCTTCCTCATCACCATCATCTTCCTCATCTTCACCAATGGCCATCATTCTGACACCTTCCAAGGGCTACATCTCTCTCTCTCTCCTCCTGCCCACAGGTTGGGATACCACTTCTATAATATGTTATGCTGATGCTACCATGTCTAATGCATATTCAGTAGGGTTTTCTCCCCTCTTCCTTATTTGTATTTCCTCGCCTTATTAATGTTGAGATATCCTTCTTCTATAGGTTGGTATATTAATGATTTCAACCCATCATTTATGCCAATTCGTTGCCATGGCACTCTTGTGGTTGGATGTTTTTTCCAAAACTTTCAACAAGCTGGTGTTAGCTCATGTTTCTGTGGTTGATTGATGTCATTATGGACAAAATTCCCCCTTACACTCTACTTCTAGTTCCCCAAAATTTAGGGGTTACCGTTGGGCCCTTTATCTATGCCAACGTTCATAGGCCTCAAGACTCATGCTAATTGCTGAAACCAATGTCTTACAGGATACAAGCCTGTAGGTTCCTTGCATTACTGCTGAAAATAATAAAGGCAAGGCAGTGAATATAGTAAAGGCAAGCTAGCCCTATGGGCTACAACATTGAGTGTAAACATTTGTTTTTGTCAAGTTACTTAGATTGATTTTTATATATATATATTTCTTACTTTGCTTCCTTTTTCTGTTGGAGGAAAGCAAGCTTTTCATATGTGATTTTGTTGAAAATAGTTTGGGGGAAGAGAGGGGAAACCATCCCCAGCTTGGTTACAGCCATGAGAATCCCCATTCTGCCTGTTTTACATCCTACAAGCACTCTTCTGGCTCATCATGGCTCATCATCTTTCTGGACAAAAAGGACTTCATTATACTCATTTGGAACTTGCCGATATCTCTTCTTAATTTGTTAGAAGAGCCACTGTTCAGTGACATGAGGTATTTCCTCTTCCCACATGCTAAAACCAATACCTCTGCAGCATACCCATTCCTGTTGACCCAGACAGCAAGAAACCAGGACCAGAAATGTTATTTTTCTGGCTCTTCTACATAGTGGTTCTCTGGCAGGTCAGGTCCTAACTTATCCCCACGACGCTCCAAATTGTTTCCCTGGCTCTGCATAGCATCTGTTATTGGCAATAGAAATCTACACGTTCCTTGCATAGCACATAAGAAAACTTTTAAGCTTCATATACTCCATTCTTGAAGTTAGACCTCAAAATGTAGACAGACACAACATTATACTGGTTTCAGTGTAAGATTTGGTCTATGCCAAAAAGGCATTGTTAGACCCAAGGAATGATAATTTTAAAGTTCAATATCTGGACCATCGTGGCTAGAAATATATGCCTTATATCATTAGAAACTGAGTGATCTTAAAGAAAAGTTCTGGCATCTTAATTAGCACACAAAGATGTCGCATCTCATTTACAGGAGACATTGTCCCCTCCAGACTTGACTTTTCCAAAAATTTAAATGAGCAAAGGTAAGTATTTTTCATATTATTCAGCTTTGGTTACTTACCACTACCTGTAATCCTGAATCATCACTGAGATCTTCTCTAGAGCTACCTTCCCCTATTTTCAGGGCTTATATACTAATTTAGGTCCATTTCCTGCACAAACTTTCACATGTGCTTAACTTTAAGTACTCACATGGCCCATTAAATTAAAGTTAAGCACATATATATTTTCAGGATTGGGGCCTTATTAATGAAAAAGGATGTGTGATAGAATACTTTGGAAACACAAATATAGTGCCTTAGGAAAGAGGGGTTTGCAAACTCCCCACTTCCAGTGTCAGCCTGTCCTTCTCCCAGGCTCACCCAGCTTTTTCTGAAATGGCATCATAGCATCACAACTTTCTATAGGACTCTTGTGTCTATCTGTTACAGTCTAGCCTGCGATCAGTTTAATAACCATATTTTAGCTTTATATTGTGTTGCATAAAGATATATTGCAGTCTAGACATTCGAAAGCTTGGATAGTAAATGAGGTTGTTGAATCAAAATCCAGAAAATCATTTGAAATGCTAACATTCCATATCCTTTAAAAATGTGGGAAATCTATTTTATAATAATGTACATGTTTAACAAAATAAAAACACTTGCCAACTGGAAAAATACTAACCATCTTAAACCATCACGTCATTTACTAACAGATATTTATTAGTTTGTTTCTTTTTTCCATACAAATCTACTTAATTTTATTCTGGAAACTATCTCTGTTTCTTCACTATGCTCAGCCATTAAATAGTATTGATCTCTGAGCAATGAAGCCTTTTATTTTTTCTTGGTGTCATGGTGCAAGCGATGAGTTCCAACATATATTTTATCTAACCCTTCCTTTCTTCCACAACTCTTGAAGTGGAGGCAGAATACAGAGCAAGCTCACTGCTGCGTAGCTATTGTCTGTTAATGATCAGTGTCATGTTAATATTCAAAATCACTAGGAAATTTTAAGATCTATTTTTCCTCCCCTACAAACAACTATTCTCATTACTCAGAATGAATGATACTGATCCCCATCAGCCAGCAAATTTATAATCCAGCATAATCTACAAATTTTTGCTTGAGTACAAGTTCATTTTAAAAATAAAAGTGAAAGTGATAAATCTGTTACAAATTCCTCAAAATGTGTGTGTTTTATTGAAGAAAAATGGAATAATCCCAAGTGGTTTTAGGCATAGCCACCAGGTGTTTGAATGTGTGTGTTCCAGTATATGGTTATGTCCTCAAATGCACATTTTATAGAAGCTAATGGGTTGTGGAGCAACTCATATCTTGGTTCAGTACTTTAAGGAGGGGCTATTAAAAGCTATTAAAATGTTTACTAATATATCTCCTATCATATTCATTTATAAAGCCCTGATTCTTTTACTATAAAAATAATATAAAATATTTATCAGTATATATAGTATATACTTTTCACTTTTATAGTACTTTTCATCCAAATATATCAAAGCACTTTACAAGGGTGGCTAAGCACTGTTATTTACATTTTGCAATCAGTCCAAGCATCTGTGATGACAACAGTAAAAAGAGGGACCAGAAGGTTCCAAGAGTGCTAATTTGAATAAATTCAAGAAATGAAAAACAATTTGGAAGTGTAAATGCCCATGGTTTGCTCATGCAAATTGTTGTGGATGCAACTTTGAGTGGCCATTTGAAAATTTGACTCTATATCAAGAAAGAGGTGTGGTCTGAATACAACAAAGAATCCAGAAACTCCTGAGTGAATCCTCTACACTGACATGTTCTTCTGTCACCGTGAACAAATCAACCTCTCTGCTTCTGTTTCTGTATCCTTAAAACGGTGTTAATAATGCTTGCCTATCCACATCTCTGGTGTGAGATTTCCTTGATTAGTATTTGTAAAATGCTTTGAAGATTAAAAGCCCTATATATGAGCTAGATGTTTTAATAAAAGTCATTGTGGAAGGAAGGGAAGGGACCCATACTGGAGTGGCAGTTTGATGTGCTCAGAGGACTAAATCTAACAGCACATATATTATTCCTTGTCCGTGTGATATAGTACATACTGACTCTAAACCACAGCTAGTATACCCTTTATGTAAAGGGGAAACCACTAAAGATCCTATTAGACAGTAGGAAATTCAAATGTTACTAAATGCATAGAAGTTCAATCTAGACTACAGCTAATATGGTAAAACATACATGGAGAAGAAAAAGCATATCCCACTGACAATTTGACTTAGTGGAAGACAACATATATTTCCTGAGAGTAAAGTTAATCCCAGAGCTGTCTCTGTCTAGAGTGATTTTAGGCAAGGGCAATCCATTATTGTTCAAATTGGTGAGGCCAAAAAAGAACAGGAAGTCAGTGATGTAGTGAGGATCATACTTATAGCTTGAAAGAAGGGAAAAGGCCAAAGTATGGAAATCTTTTAGGGAATTGATCCGAAGGATAAAAATGAAGACCAAGACAGAGGTAAAAATACAACTTTTTTGATATGTTAAAGATTGGCGCTAGCCAGAAAGGATTCCTTGAGACTTTTCCAAGTTTTAACTCTCAGATGAAACATTTACAGCAGCATGTCAAAAAAGTGACTAGAGTGAAGGTAGAGGAAAATTTTATGGTGATTGAAGATACATGGATAGGTTTTTAAAAAGATCCTTCTTTATTATGTACAAATGAAAAAACAGCTATTAGAGGTCTGAGTTTTGAGAGATTCATATTACATTTTACGACATTATCTTGTGCTGGTAATTTCTGAAATGAAAAGACTAGGGAAAAGAAGTATCTGTTTTTACTTACCAAGTATTCACATGTGAAAACCAAGATTTGCAAAAATGGTGAAATTTTGCCATTTTAAAGAATAGTGTAATGGTTAAAAGGCAAGACTGGGAGTCAGAAGATCACAGTTCTATCCGACCACTACCAGAAGCTAGCATTACAATTTTGATAAAGTCACTTAACCTTTCTGTGCCTCAGTTTCTCCATCTAACTGTAAATTGTTCTCTATAAGGCAACTGTAGGGCCAACCTGGATTCGTAGGTCAGCATGGTTTTGATCTGTCCTGTGACATCATCTGTTTAGTAGTAGTTAAAATTTGAGTAATCAGCTAGTGGTGTAGAGCAGTGCATTCAGCTCTTGTGACTACATATACACAATGTGTCAGGTCCTCAGTTGAGGACCTAGCCCAAGAAGTGTTGCTAGCACATAGCTGAGTTGGAGTCTTGTCCTTATCACAAGATTCAGCTGATTATGTAGTCTTTGAGATAGTTTGATGTCCTCAACAGGCAGCCACACTGGGACTAACCTCTCTGTCTTCCTTTCATCTATCTTCAAGTCTAGCAAACAATGTCTCTAGAGTATCCTCCCTCCTTGTGGGGCTGGCCTCTGGATAGTTCTTGGTCTGTCTGTTCTGTGATGATCTGTAGGCCGGGTGGGCAAACCTTTTGGCCTGAGGGCCACATCGGGGTTCCGAAACTGTATGGAGGGCAGGTAGGGAAGGCTGTGTATCCGCCCCCTCCCACTTCCTGCCCCCTGACTGCCCCCCTCAGAACCTCCGACCCATCCAACCCCCCCTGCTCCTTGTCGCCTGACCCCCCCATCCTGGGATCCCCTGCCCCTTATCCAACCCCCCCCCCCCCCCGCTCCCCACCACCTTACCATACTGCTCAGAGCACCAGGACTGGCAGCCGTGCCGCCCAGCCGGAGCCAGCCACACTGCTGCGCAGTCTAGAGCACTGGGGCAGGACAGCGGCTCTCGCGGCCGCACTGCCTGGCAGGAGCTCGCAGCCCCGCCGCCCAGAGCGCTAGGCGGCACAGCGAGCTGAGGCTGCAGGGGTGGGGGGACAGCAGGGGAGGAGCCAGGGGCTACCCTCCCTGGCTGGGCAGGATGGTCCCGCGGGCCGAATCTGGCCCGCAGGCCGTAGTTTGCCCTCCTCTGCCGTAGGCTCTCTAGGTCTTGTCTTTGGCTTGCAAGTGTCTCCTTTGCCTTTGGATCACTTGTCCCTCTTGTGTAGTTACCTTGCATGATCTCGGTGCAACCAGGCTTGAGGCAGAATGGACTCCTCTGCCTGGTTCCCAAATATGGCAAAATAAGTATTTTATTTTCCTGCTGTTGTCCTCCTGTGTGGCCAGATCTGTGTACAGATGGAACTCCTCCTTCCACTTGGTCCATTGCTGGGCTAGGTTTGTGTCTGCAAAATCCAGGGCTCTAGGACAGTGGTTTCCAAACTTGTTCCGCCGCTTGTGCAGGGAAAGCCCCTGGCAGGCCGGGCCGGTTTGTGTACCTGCCGTGACCGCAGGTTCGGCCGATCGCGGCTCCCAGTGGCCGCGGTTTGCTGGGAGCTGCGATCGGCCGAACCTGTGGACGCGGCAGGTACACAAACTGGCTCGGCCCGGCAGGGGCTTTCCCTGCACAAGCGGCGGAACAAGTTTGGGAACCACTGCTCTAGGAGCTTCAGACTGAGTTCCATGGCTTGCCCTGCCACCTGATGCACTTCAGAGAACTCACCGTTCCAATGCTGCCATCATGTTTCATTAGCAAAGAGTAAAGCTGAGTGCAGGTTAAGTTGAACAAGTGGAACTTTATTAAATGCTGAGCTCTGCTTTGGATGAGTTGCTTCCAGCCTAACTCCTCCCATTCCCTGTTCCTCTGGTGTCCTCTCAATAACAATACCTCCGGGAACATGGACCCTCTGAGTCCAGTTCCACTGATCATGATACAGTCCCCTGTTCTTTGGGCCTAGTGCTGGCAGATGGGAAGGACTGGAAATAGCATACAGTGGATCAGGAGCAGCTTTAATTTTTTTTGAGAATCCTAGATAAATTGTAACAAAATAAGCTAAGTCCTTCACAGGAATCCTGTGCTGAAATTTCAATCTATTTCAGCTTAATACAAAACAAAATCCAGTGACGAGGCTGTTCTTCCCTTAAGGTTTCTCTGAACCTATTTAACCAAATAGACAATGGATGTAAGGGCATCCCCCTGGGCTATTCATAACAGCCGCATCTCAGGAACATGCTAGGTAGTCCACAAGGAGGCAGTCTGAGGTGTGGAGCAAAGACTTCCAGGGCTGTGCCTTTTCTTCTCTCCCAGAGAAGGGAGGAGAGAGTGTTGACTGAAGCTGGCAGGGAGAACAGCACAATGTGGGTGAGTGGCTGTTGAGAGCTCTCTCTCTATCAGGTGCACATAATATCACTATCCTAATGCAAAAAAATGCCTCCTACACAATTTTAAAAGGGCTACAGAACAAATAGGAATGATACTATATATATATATATATATATATATATATATATATCAGAGCTATTTTGCAATGCTAAATCCATTAAGGTTTGTAAAATTTCATGAGAACCCCAGTTGGACAGCACTGTAGAAAGGATGAGAATTGTTATTTTTCCTCTTTGTTATTATTAGGGTTTTAGGGTTGGGGGAGAGAGTGGTGGGGGACACAAAAACTGGGCAAATTTTGTTTTTGTAATTCTTTCAATAGTGACCCTAAAATTGTACAAACTCAGAGCTTGATAACCTTGTAGGTCCAATCTTAAAGAAAATAGGGGGGAAATTAACTCTGGGGAGCTTTATGCTATATTTCCACTTCTCCCCCCACAAGGTCTTCCCATGTTCTCCTGAAGTCCAGGAAATCCCTGATTAGCTTTTGCATAGTATGGTGTTTAGTAATGAAGGTGCTTGGCAGCACTCTGCTTCATTCAGTTTCTCAATTCCAATCCCCTCTATGTTACATAACATGAACCTTTTAAAGGTCTGTTCCCTACATCTTCCTTTTCCTACCCAAACTTAACAACTACAATCAACATTTATATAACACACAATTTGAAATATTTATACCCTGCCTACTAACTAAACTTACTAACCATGTTCAGGTTTCAGAATGGTAGCCGTGTTAGTCTGTATCAGCAAAAACAACGAGGAGTACTTGTGGCACCTTAGAGACTAACAAAGTCATTTGGGCATAAGCTTTCATGGGCTAACACCCACTTCATCAGATGCATGGAGTGAAAAATACAGAAAGCAGTATAAATATTACAGAACATGAAAAGATGGGAGTTGCCTTACCAAGTGGGGGGTCAGTGCTAACGAGGCTAATTCAATTAAGGTGGAAGTGGCCTTCCTCCTTTGATATTCACCCCTTCTTGTCAACTGTTGAGAATAGGCCACTTCCACCTTAATTGCAGATCTCTCTTCTTGTGGTATTTTGGATTCTCAGTCATGTCTGCTGTGTCAGACCACTGTCCACTCTCCATAAATTTCAGTCTGGATTGGGTAACTTCTGTTGCTTAGGAAATTCCACATGCTTTGTGAAAGGGTTAATTTTATAATAGTAATTCTTCGAGTTTTTTTTGTTCCAGATTCTAATCACAATCCAGTCTTTTTATCAGGGACTCATTTAACCCCCCAGAATTCCAAGATTGGCTCTTCAGCCTCACATAAATCACCATTTGTAACCTCAGATTGAACATATCATTCATATCTTTCATTTTTACATGGGTGCAGTATTCTTCAAATTTCTGAACTACAGTTTCATAGTTAGCAGCATCCCCAAGCTCAAGTGTTCAAAAATTATTAGTCAGGCCACAAAAATCATGAGACTGTCTTTAAAAATCATGACCTCTTTAAAGCATGATCAATTTTATGTTCTTTTTATTTAACTTTTGAGTTTTGAGCCTTTAAGTGGCACTCATGTCATGTTTTCAATCTTTACTCCTCAACCAAGAGGGATAGAAACGTATTCTTTTTTTAAATGAAAGTTGACATATTTACCTAAGCACACACTGCCAGGAGCTAGGACTTTAAGAAAATCACCAGATGTCATGAAACGCATGGTAAAATTAATTGGTATCACTGAGTTAGGCTCTTCTGTGTGAGTTAACTGAAAACTGTTAAACATAGCAAGTGCTTCAGAACCATCCATTGTCAAAAATAAGGTATGTTTTCCTTTTGACCGGCACCCATTGCTTGCAAATGAAGAGGGAAGTGCTGTTTGAAATTCCTCCAGTCTTCTTCCAAGTTCCCAGTGAGTTTCAGCTGTGGAGGAGCTTTTAGTTGCTCCATTTCTTCACTCAGGTTATTTTCTGAATTTCTTTTTATTTCTGGTACTGTGTAGTATTCTGTAATCACTCCGAGAAAAGGTGCTTGACAGAGAGAAACTTCATTCAGTATCTCAGTTCCAACTGCCTCTGCATTACATAACATGATCCTCTTAAAGGTACAGTTCCCCATACCTGGCATATGTTCAGCGGAAAGGACAAGGAGGGGTTTTGACTACACAAGGAGGTGTTTATTTTTCTGTTTTCTTTAGGCCTGAGCCTATGATGTCAGTAATCCGTATTGGGAACAGGTTTTCACCATGAAAAGCTATTTGTGTAAAAACAACAAGGAGTCTGGTGGCACCTTAAAGACTAACAGATTTATTTGGGCATAAGCTTTCGTGGGTAAAAACCTCACTTCTTCCGATGCATAGAGTCAAAGTTACAGATGCAGGCATTATATACTGACACATGGAGAGCAGGGAGTTACTTCGCAAGTGGAGAACCAGTGTTGACAGGGCCAATTCAATCAGAGTGGATGTAGTCCACTCCCAATAATAGATGAGGAGGTGTCAATTCCAGGAGAGGAAAAGCTGCTTCTGTAATGAGCCAGCCACTCCCAGTCCCTATTCAAGACCAGATTAATGGTGTTAAATTTGCAAACGAATTTTAGTTCTGCTGTTTCTCTTTGAAGTCTGTTTCTGAAGTTTTTTTGTTCAATGATAGTGACTTTTAAATCTGTAATAGAATGACCAGGGAGATTGAAGTGTTCACTTACTGGCTTTTGTATGTTACCATTCCTGATGTCCGATTTGTGTCCATTTATTCTTTTGTGGAGGGACTGTCCGGTTTGGCCAATGTACATGGCAGAGGGGCATTGCTGGCACATGATGGCATATATAACATTAGTAGATATGCAGGTGAATGAGCCCTTGATGGTGTGGCTGATGTGGTTGGGTCCTCTGATGGTGTCACCAGAGTAGATATGGGGACAGAGTAGGCAACGAGGTTTGCTACAGGGATTGGTTCCTGGGTTGGTGTTTCTGTGGTGTGGTGTGTAGTTGCTGGTGAGTATTTGCTTCAGGTTGGGGGGTTGTCTGTAAGCGAGGACTGGCCTGCCTCCCAAGGTCTGTGAGAGTGAAGGATCATTTTCCAGGATAGGTTGTAGATCATGGATAATGCGCTGGAGAGGTTTTAGCTGGGGGCTGTATGTGATGGCCAGTGGTGTTCTGTTATTGTCTTTGTTGGGCCTGTCCTGTAGTAGGTGATTTCTGGGTACCCGTCTTGCTCTGTCAATCTGTTTCCTCACTTCCCTAGGTGGGTATTGTAGTTTTACGAATGCTTGATAAAGATCTTGTAGGTGTTTGTCTCTGTCTGAGGGGTTGGAGCAAATTCGGTTGTATCTTAGAGCTTGGCTGTAGACAATGGATCATGTGATGTGTCTTGGATGGAAGCTGGAGGCATGTAGGTACGTATAGCGGTCAATAGGTTTCCGGTATAGGGTGGTGTTTATGTGACCATCGCTTATTTGCACTGTAGTGTCCAGGAAGTGGATCTCTTGTGTGGACTGGTCCAGGCTGAGGTTGATGGTGGGGTGGAAATTGTTGAAGTCCAGGTGGAATTCTTCAAGGCCCTCCTTTCCGTGGGTCCATATGATGAACATGTCAACAATGTAGCGCAAGTAGAGGAGGGGCACTAGGGGACAAGAGCTGAGGAAGCGTTGTTCTAAGTCAGCCATAAAAATGTTGGCATACTGTGGGGCCATGCGGGTACCCATAGCAGTGCCACTGACTTGAAGGTATAAGTTGTCCCCAAATCTGAAGTGGTTGTGGGTGAGGACAAAGTCACAAAGCTCAGCCGCCAGGCGTGCTGTGGCCTCATCAGGGATACTGTTCCTGACAGCTTGTAGTCCATCCTCATGTGGAATATTGGTGTAAAGTGCTTCTACATCCATGGTGGCCAGGATGGTGTTTTCAGGAAGAACACCAATGCATTGTAGTTTCCTCAGGAAGTCGGTGGTGTCTCGAAGATAGCTGGGAGTGCTGGTAGCGTAGGGTCTGAGGAGAGAGTCCAAATAGCCAGATAATCCTGCTGTAAGAGTGCCAATGCCTGAGATGATGGGGCGTCCAGGGTTTCCGGGTTTATGGATCTTGGGTAGCAGATAGAATACCCCTGGCCGGGCTTCTGGGGGGTGTGTCCATGTAGATTTGTTCCCGTACTGTAGCTGGGAATTTCTTGAGCAGATGGTGTAGTTTCTTTTGGTATTCCTCAGTGGGATCAGAGGATAGTGGCCTGTAGAATGTGGTCTTGGAGAGTTGCCTGGCAGCCTCCTGTTCATAATCCGACCTGTTCATTATGACTACAGCACCTCCTTTGTCAGCCCCTTTGATGATAATGTCAGAGTTGTTTCTGAGGCTGTGGATGGCATTGTGTTCTGTACGGCTGAGGTTATGGGACAAGTGATGTTGTTTGTCCAAAATTTCAGCCTGTGCATGTCTGCGGAAGCACTCTATGTAGAGGTCCAGTCTGTCATTTCGACCGTCAGGAGGAGTCCACGCAGAGTTCTTCTTCTTGTAGTGTTGGTAGGAGGGTTCCTGTGGGTCAGTGCACTGTTCAGTGGTGCGTTGAAAATGTGTGTGTGTGTGTGCGCGCGCGCAAGCTTGTGAACAGGATTGCAACAAGAAATTTCTTGCACAGCTTTTTACTTGGGGAGTCTCTTCAAAGGTGTTTGATCTCTGCTGTTCCTTTCTATATCCTCTCTCTCCAGCAAAGAATATCACTGGCACTACCCTCTACTTCCTAAAAGCCTACCCATTGTCACTGAACTGTTTACACAAGTGGCCATGGAATAACAGATTGTATAATCAAATATAAACTGTTTTATATTTTTGCTGTTTGTGATTATATCAAGTGGTACTCTAAATTCTGATCCCTAAGATCTACACAGGGCGCTTTCACAACGAAGACCTTAATGCAATTTTCTCCCGAATTGCTATCCAGGGAGATAGTCCAGACAAATCATGAACTCTGTTGAGAGAATATTACAGGCTGTTAGAAGGTATAGGGGAGCTGAGACAAAAGGAGCATAATCTATGGCTCTTATTCATTGCTGCATATGAAGTTAAAATAAAACATCTATCAATCTATCTAACAGAGAAACAATTTTGTGTATGTGTGTTTCTCTTGTGTACCAGCTGGTATTCTGATTGCATGCAAGTGCAGTCAGTTTTATAAGAGTTGATGAAAATATTATTGTGTGCTGGGCATCTTTTTTTGCCCTTTTACCTTAACACAGTCTCTTTGTAAACAGGGTGAAAAAGCCCACGCTCTTGGTCTAGAGAGTGGTAGTTAATTCAGCTTGGTCTCACAGACAGCAGAAAAAAGCAGAGGAGTAAATAGTTTTGAGATTGCACGGGCTTAGCTTAGATTTAAATAAGGAAAAGTCCAGGTAAGTAACCCAGCTCTGGAAGCTTTCCTTTGTAAATCCTCTGAGGTGAAGAAAGCTCCTTGAAGAGAATATAAATGTCTGCAACATCTGGGAAAGTTGGGGATTTAAGAGAATTGTCTGTTACATCACATTAATCGCCTACACAGTTTAAATAAAACATTTGTAAACTACAAAACCTTGGGCTTGATGTTTTCAACACTATGCTAATGTAGAAACAGACACATTTGCTAACACCTAGTGGCTGCTTAAACAGTGGCTCAAGGAAGAATGAGCTTAAGAATGATTGGCATTAGACCTACTATAAGTCATAACTCCAGGAAAGATTTGACATGACAGTCAACAAGAAAAGAATTATGATCAATGTCAAAGGCATTCATTTTCCCCTTTAATGAAGAATACCTCATTTTTGGCTGACTCGGTTTCCTTTTTTGCTTTGTATTCCCCATTGGGGCTACAGTGTTGAGCTGGGCATTTGAAAGAGCTGGGAAAAGAGGTTTTGGGGAAACCACAAATTTTACTCATGTTTGGTTCATTTCTCACATTTCAGAAGCAAGTATTTTGGAAATCCAGTAATTTGTGTTTGGCAGGTTAGTGATTTAGGTTTGTGGTATTATTAGTTAAGCATGCTGTAAAGTTCAGCCACACTTATCAACAGCATGGATTGAAATTTTGAATATTTTAAAGTCTGTAATTATACTTAATGCTTGTGCTTTAATTGGTCAGACTTTTCTAAAGTGTGATAAAATATGTTGTCCAATTATTTTAGTTAGAGCAAGCCGAATTTGTTGTATTGTCAGGGATCTTGCCTTTTAAAGCTGTCATTTGTTGTTTTAAGTAATCCTTTTAAATTAAATTACTGGTATATATTATTTCCTTTTTATTCATTTATCTGATATTTGCACAGATTAAACAACCATAAAATGAAAGATTAGTCTTTTATTCTAAAAATTATATTTGATCTTATAATACTACACCCTTCCAAAAATTCCCTTCATCCTAGTGTCTGAAATTTCTTTCCTAGACCCACATTTTCAGAAGTGTACATGTGCAAAAATGAACACACATAATTTGTGTGTATAATTGTAGTGTTGCCAAGGATTGGAGACTTGCATGTACCAATAACTAATTAGACTTCAAATGATCTAACTGGTCATTGGTGTGCACAGGCATAATGACATGTACAATTTTGCAAACCTATTTCTGAACATTAGGACTTAATTATTTAAAACTCATTTTAAGACTGAGATAGATATTGAGTATTATCTTCATTCTGCTTCATGGAGGGGAAATGGTGGCAGAGAAAGTTATTGACTACGGTTGCACAATGAGTCTGAGGCAGATGAAGAAACAGCCAATTTTTTTTTGGTATTGTAGATTTAAACATTTGTGAATTATCTTGCTTTGAGGGACTTTACTATCCTGTTAATGTATTTGTGAGTTATTAAAATTTTTTGTTGTGTGTTCTGCATGTTATATGCAAAACTTTCTGTATATCAAGAGGAGAGACTGTATCTTTTAGGGGTACATTTTCAGTAAACTCTGCATGGAGTTAGGTGTAACTCCTTGGGAATGTTAATGGTCATTGTGCATAATTTGCCAATGCCTCACACTTTTATCCCTTGAGCCAGTGAAGACTCTGCCTGATGCCAGAAGACTGACAAAGCCATTGGAGTATTTTAATGACAGATTTATACTCTGGTTGAGTTCTGTCCTTTTCAGACTTCATATCTCTGATTTATGAAACGTTAGAAACTGAGGTTCTCTCTACTACAACTGGATGCTGAAGACCTTATGACACTTTTTATTAGAGTAGGGGTTTGTTCATGTATCCTTGGCCAAATATCTCATCAGTCCACTATTGTGCAATATATACTATGCACTAGTAAGCTGCTGGCTGCAATCCCAGAGGTGGCTGCATTTCAGTGGTGCTATATACATATTATTTGTGAAGTGCTTTGGATCCTTCAAGATGAAAATCACTGTATAAATGTGGATTATTTTTACTCTATCAGAAAAAATAGAACAATTTGAAAAACACTGTAATGAGTAGATGAGGTTATATACCAAGAGCTTTTTTTGATAACTTGTTTCTGAGTATTTGCAAGGTTAAATAGAGAAACTAGACAAAAAGAATCCAAATAAATTCTACAGCATTGTACCGTTTCTTACTACTTTTTCAGTAGGAAGTGTAAGTGACCCCACATATACTCAATGTAAAGATGAATGACATATGAAACTGTTTCTCTACTTAAGAGTATGTATATTTCTTTTCTTTTCTTAAAAAGATCCTACTGAAGTCCTTTCACCTACAGCTTGGTACTGCTCTGCTGTCTCTGCTTTAACAAAAGCTATTTTGTATGTTTAGATTAATTTCTCTTTAATGAGAAAAAAACTCAGTCTGTGACAGATTGCTTTCTATCATGCACACCTGCATTTGCTCTGAACTTGGTAGCTTGATAAATTGATAAGATAAGCTGGTCACATGTTTTTTTAAAAAACACAAAACATAGGCCTTAATAAGAGAATGCTACATATTTCTTCTAAAAGGTTAAAAAGTATTTCTCAGGGCTCTTAAATTACCATATTCTGATACCAAGGGAAAATAAAACCTGGGCTTAGAGTCTTGTTTGTACTTAGAGGGCTTTCCGGACAGGAAGGCAATCTTGATGCAATGCAGTAAGCCACAATACCAGTGGGGCATTACAGGTGAAAAATTTGCAGCTGTACCCCTCACCACAATGTATTACAACTGTACAGTGGAATATTTCCTGTACAGAAATAGGGCTTGGTTAACTTTGTTTCCCAAGAGTAGATCACATTAAAATGTTATAAAATCATGATTTCCTGCATTTGAATACTTGTGGTTTCTCAACTGGTTCCAATATTACAAAGGATTTTTTATGGCTTCTATTAGTTGAAGATGTATAGAAGCTTTTTTTCAAACTCAGCTAAAAGGCATTTAGGTATTTTTAAAAACAGGGTTTTTTTTTTTCAGAAAAGATATTTTTCTTTGATATATCTGCATTATAATTGAGAGTTAGGTGTTTATTTTATATTCTGTAGTACTGATTTAAGTGTAAGTAGAATAAATACCACATAACTAATAGCAGTGGCAGACTACTGTAAATATATTTGATTTAACATAGATAGAAGGTCTGAGATGCTATTCTTTATTTAAAAAAAAAGTATATTCCCCTTTTACCCAAAGATTTCTAAGTACTTTGGAAAGCTGAGTAAGTATTATTTGGGGGAAGGATAGCTCAGTGGTTTGAGCATTGGCCTGCTAAACCAAGGGTTGTGAGTTCAATCCTTAAGGGGGATACTTAGGGATCTGGGGCAAAATCAGTACTTGGTCCTGCTAGTGAAGGCAAGGGGCTGGACTCAATGACCTTTCAAGGTCCCTTCCAGTTCTAGGAGATAGGATATCTCAATTAATTTATTATTATCCTCATTTTACAGATGAAAAACCTGAAATTAAAACACACACAGAGGCATATTTACAATTGAACTAAATAAGTGTGACTTTCAAACAGGCATTATTAAACCCAGTTCAAATCAGGATCCAAAAGCTCTTTGTGCAGAAAAGGTAATGTATAGGTTCTTAAAGTTTTTCCAGTTGCAGTATCTGCTTATCACTATATGTTAAGCACTGAGCAGGTGTTGTTGAGGAAGAATTTTTAGTGCCCAAAGTCTAAGGATATAGCAAAATAGTGTGAATGTAACAAAATCAACATAACAAAGATGCAGAAGAAATTTGAAAAAGGCATAACATAATTTCCTTTGTGCAGCTATAATTTATTGGATTATATAAAAACTGAAACATTGTTATGCTGTATCTGACTTTGAATCACCTCCATTTTTTATTTGGATCCACATCAAAAGTCTAATGGAGTGAATTTCCAGAACATAGATATGCCAGAAGAGGTTATTTTCCACAGTGATGAGATATAATCTTAGTCCCCTGAGAAGGAGGTCAGAAATGTTATCCAACTCCTAGAAGGCAACTTGCTCTGTACTATGAGTTCACAACACTCAGTTGCATAGGAAGCTAGTCTGGCAGGTGTGTATTGAAATGTTCTGAAATTGTAGAGTTGTTCTAGAGGTCAGTTTAGATTATTTATTAGCAATGTACATAGGCACGTTTAATTTTTTATATCTGTTTATCCTTAATTTTCTTTTGAATTCACCTTCTCTATAATACACTTTTCAACTAACATTGCTTTTGCAATTTTGATGCAAATCACGGTTAACAATAAAGTTAAAAATACAGACTGCTGGGTAACATTGCCAAGAACTTTCTTCCTATAGTAATATGGACAAAAGTTTTTATTTTTCTTCTGCTACTTCTTCAGTTCACCTAAAGTGAGAGTTGTATTTTCAAGGCACTTGGCTGTAGAACAGAAAAATATCCTAATACCAGGATAGCCGTATTATGGAGCAATCAGTTATTCATGCAGGAAGCTTGGGTTAAAAGCGCAGCATGGGTTGGCGTCTAACACAAAGTACAAGATTGTTTTGTATTCCGCCTCTCTTTCACTTAGGTGGCCCTGTTAGGAGATAATAAAACACACACATGCTTCCTGTCTTCTGTGTGCATTTTGTTGTACAGTAGTTGTTTCTGGAACAAGAGTGACTTCATCTCCAAGGGGAAGCACCCACCATGTGAGGGATAGCACTTCAAGAAGTGAACATTTAATCTTTAGAAGCCTTTTTTCAAACAAAAAAAATGAAACAGTACATAAATAAAAGGCCATAATTGCATCTCTGAGGGCAACAGATGAACACATTAGTCTGTAACCCAGCTGTTCCCTTCTTTAACTCTTTCTCAAAGGTCACCAAAAGAGAGATTGAAGCTTTCAGTGCATGTATTTCTCTGCACTGCAGTATCCCTACATGGAGGGAGGCTGCTGCCTCTTCTGTATAAGGTGTATTTGTGTACTAAAATATATAGCAGCCATCTTGCAAAGTTGAGTTTAGGGATTCTGAGTTCAGTCTGAGTCTAGAGGTGCTTAAATAATACCTCTGCACTCCAGGTAACAAGTGAGATTGGGAAATAAAAGCTATACTCAGTGTTCTTTTTCTGTTTTAATGATGAGCATGATCACAGCCATAGACCTTTTTGATAACTAGGGGAAAAAAGGAAACTTTTGTCAGCAGGCGTGCTAGATAAAGAATGGCGGGTTCTTGTGTGTGTTTGTTGTTTAATCGTGGAGTCTAGTAGCTAGCCTTGTAGCTGTGGTGTTTACTCTAGTTTTCTAGAGGAAATCACAGTGGTCGCATTCTAAGAGGTAACAATTATTTGAATCGTAGCTAGAGTGTTACTCACAGATTTCAAGATAAAAGAACCATATTTAATTTTACACATGGGGCATTTTTAGTGCATCTAATTCACTCATTCCCACTGCCAGTGACTCAGTTTTGGGGATATAGCCTATTTTCAGTCTTTCACAACTATTGTTTTTGGCAGCTAATGCTGCCCAGAGCACCCATCATCCCTTAAATTTATCCAGATCAGGCATTAGCAATAAGCCCCCTAGAATGAATAAATCTAGATGTTTAGGAACAGAGGATTCTAAATCAAGTAAGTCTTTTGCATTCTTCAGCCCAATATGCTTAGAGTTTGGGACAGTCCCAAAGCATATGAGCTGTAGTTAGTTTAGGGAGATCACATAAACTGCATATTTGACCTTTTAGTTTATAACCTATAAATGATATCTTGAAACCTAATATATCTGTCTAAACTACATTTCTTATGTATGGTACATATTAAAATAAAGTTAGGAAAAATACTGTGCATACAAATGAGTTGCTTTTCAAATGTTAAAACTGTTTTTTTTTCTCATTTTAATCAGTATACAGTGTGTTTTTCCTCATTAGTCACACACCCTATTCCTTTGGTCATTTTTGTGGCTTCTCCTGAATTCTCTCCAGTTTCTATATGTTTCTGTTAATGGGGACCGAAAAATAAGCACACTCTTTCAGATCACAATGGGGCCTAAAAAGGAACTGTTGATTTCTTCCCTTTGATATTAAGTCTCTACTAATGCAGTCTAAAATTGCATTGCCCTTTTTCACTGCGTATTCTATTACAAGCTCATCTAATTTTTATGTCTTGCAGTTACTGTTTTCCAGCTTTCTTCCACTTATTGAATACCTATGTTTAAAAAAAAATTCCTTCCAGTATGCTGTATATTAGCTTGCATTTCTGCAAAATCAGTCTCGTGTCATTGTTTTCTGTCTATCTGTATTTCTGACTTCTCTGGGTCCCATTGTACAATATGTCCAGACTGTAGTATCATTTGTAAATTTCTTTGTGCTGTTAACTTGTGCTTTCAACTCAATCGGAGTGAAATTTGCAGGCTACTCCTAGCGAAGGAGGCCTTTTTCAAAATGGCCACCACCTATTATTGTTCCCAATAGAAATGAAACCAGGCTGCCTTTAGAGAAGATGGCTATTGCCATTGAGCAGTTGGTAGCCATTTTGAAAGAGAGCAATGCTTCGTGAAATTTTCTATAAAAGAACACTGTTTTTCAGCCCCTATTGAAGAAGAAACTTTCAGTTATGACGAATAACCTACAAAAAAGACCATTAATACTAAACAATCACTTTAAAAAACTTAGTTGCAGCAGAACTACTCAACAGCAAGGGCAAGAGGAAATAATTTAGGGGGTGTGGCATGCAGAAGAATGTGGGGGACAGGAGCAAGGGGGATACTGGTGTCTGTGTGTACCAGCACAGAGGAATGCAGTATCGTCGACCCCAAGAGTTCAAAAATCATGAGATTGGCTTAAATATCCTGAGGTGGGTTTTTTTTGTTTTTTTGGTTTTTTTAAATAATATATTTGGGAAAAGAACAGGAGTACTTGTGGCACCTTAAAGACTAACAAATTTATTAGAGCATAAGCTTTCGTGGGCCACAACCCACTTCTTCGGATGCATTCCCCTCCATTTGGTCTTCAGCTGGCTAAAGAAGGAGCCTCTCCACCCCCCCAGGATGCTTGAAGGAAACTGAAACAAAAGACAGTAACTACAGGGGTTGTGAGAGATTGCTGGACCCAGGCTAAAGGGAGATTAGCCTGTAAAAGGGAGCATTCTGGAACTGGTGAGGAACTTATCTGTATTTAGTTTGATCAGGCATAGATTTGCGCATTTTATTTTATTTTGCTTGTGACTTACTTTGTTCTGTCTGTTACTACTTTGAACCACTTAAATCCTACTGTCTGTAATTAATAAAATCACTTTTTATTTAGTAATTTACTCAGAGTATGTATTAATACCTGGGGGAGCAAACAACTGTGCATATCTCTCTATCTGTGTTATAGAGGGCGAACAATTTATGAGTTTGCCCTGCATAAGCTTTATGCAGGGTAAAACGGATTTATCTGGGTTTTGACCCCATTGGGAGTTGGGCATCTGAGTGCTAAAGACAAGCACACTCCTGTGAGCTGTTTTTGGGTAAACTTGTAGCTTTGGGACAAGTAATTCAGACCCTGGGTCTGTGTTGAAGTGGACTGGAGTGTCTAACTCAGCAAGACGGGGTGCTGGAGTCCTGAGCTGGCAGGGAAAACAGAAGCAGGGGTAGTCTTGGCACATCGGGTGGCAGCTCCCAAGGGGGTTTCTGTGATCCAACCCGTCACAGTGGAAGAAGTGGGTTGTGGCCCACGAAAGCTTATGCTCTAATAAATTTGTTAGTCTTTAAGGTGCCACAAGTACTCCTGTTCTTTTTGCGGATACAGACTAACACGGCTGCTACTCTGAAACCTGTCAATATATTTGGGGTTCTTTTTATTTGGCATTTGAGCCTTTATGGTACATTTAGGTCATGTTAAAATTTTCTCTGCAACCATGAGGACTACGAACTTTTTATTTTAAATGAAAACTGAGAGACTCGTGATCACATAATTCTAGGAGCACCAGATATTCAAATCTCGCAATAAAATCACAAAAGTTGGTAGCACTGGGAGAATAAGGGGCAAGAGAAATGGGGAAACTTGTATGTGTTTGTGCAAAGTGTTGTGAAAGTCAGGCACTGGGGGAAATTGGCAACTATGGCTGCTTTGCACTGCTCCAGAATGGGACAATGCAATCAAAGCACACTGGTGAACCTAACCCTAAAAGTTAAAATTAAGTAATGTAAGCTACATATCTTTTAATTATTAGCAATATCACATGGTAACATTCTCTTTGGGTTTCCTGTGTAGTGTTCGTATATGAACATTTTTATTATTTTTAAAAAATCAAGGACATTTTTAAATAAAAACTACATTGAACTGGGAGTAAGGTTGAGTATATCTCAGTAATTTAAGGGTAAAAACATTTCAGGGACGTTGTAATTATGCCAAAAACAAAAATTAAAAGCTCACAAAATTCAGAGTTAAGGGTAAACTTAAAAGAAGTACACACATGTTATAGTGCCCCAATATACTCGGCCCTGTAATGATACCATAAGAAAAGGGAAAAATTGAATGTATCTTTTTTAAAAAGCATTTTAATCTAATCTAGGATTAAAAACATAATTATGCACTAATCATAATTGTGTGGTTATTGCAAAGGGTCATTACAGAGTGGAATTAAGGTTGTTTGGGTGCCTTCACTGTGCATTTCCATGTATTACTAGGTTTAGATTTATTTTAAGTTTGACCTATCTCACATTCTCAGTTACTTCCTTGTTATCAATTAAAAGTAGATGCAAGATAGTTTCTTCTGTTTTTAGAATCTCTTGCTTTCTATATTACACATTTGTTTTCTACATACTTGAGAATTTTCTTTGATGACATTCTCCCCCAATTAACCACATGCGTAACATTAAGCATATGAGTAGTTCCATTCACAATGATTGGTCTAATCATATACTTAAAATTTGGCACACGTTTAAGTAACTTGCTGAATCGAGTCCACTGTATGGCTTTCTTTGTGACCACAGATATCTGGACAGTTAGCACATTCCATAAGAGAAGCTGTTGTTTTTTTTAAAGTACTTTCAAAGTTGGTTCAGGATTTTTTAAAATTTTCTCTCTCCTCTAGTCATAGTGATCTATAGCAGATGCCCAAACTACTTTCCTCTTTATAGCTTCACTAATTTAATGTGCATATTTTAACACAATATTAAATGTTTTAAAGACACTAATTCAAATACAATTAGACAGAGTTTTGTGGGGATTATTATTTATTAATCATTTGTATTGCTGTAGCACTCTAATTATGGACAAGGACCCCAGTGTGCTAGGCACTGTACAAACACAGAACAAAAAGTTGGCCCTGAACCACGGAGCTTACACTATAAGCATAAGACAAGAGACAACAGATGTATACAAAGAGACTGATGCAGGGGGGGAGGGATAGCTCAGTGGTTTGAGCATTGGCCTGCTAAACCCAGGGTTGTGAGCTCAATCCTTGAGGGGGACACTTAGGGATCTGGGGTAAAAATCAGTACTTGGTCCTGCTAGTGAAGGCAGGGGGCTGGACTCAATGACCTTTCAGGGTCCCTTCCAGCTCTAGGAGATAGGATATCTCCATATATTAAGGTCTCTGTATTATTGAGGAGTATAGTACTCTATACTATAGTCACATCCAATGGATCTTTTGACTACCTAATGTGAATATGGGATTTTTTGTATTGTCTTTGTCATGCATATACACTACAGTCTAAATAACTATTTCTTTTCCCAGTACATAAGAGGATGTTTTAAGTAACATCTTCATAGAAAGGTCTAATAATAATGTAACTTAACTATATGGAGGTAGAACGGGATACATAATAAGAATTTAAAATTCTCTTGGTCATTTGGCAATTATTTTAGTTTAATTTTATCGTTATAAAGTGTACTGTAGATACCTGTTTTGTGTACTTGTATAGAAGTACAGAGTAACTGAGATTTCTTTAATATCGCAGGTTCCTTGTAGCTTGGAGTACTGGGATGAGCTCCAGAAATCATTCATTGCATTCCGGGAATTCAGTCTATCAGAAAGTAAAGTTTGTGAGCTGCAGCTGCCCAGTATCAGCCTTGTGAATGATCAGAAGGAGCTTGTAGCCTCAGACCTTTGGAGGATTGTCCTGAACAGCAATCAGAATGGAGCTGATGACCAAAGGTAATCTTAAAACAAGGGAAAGCTATACTATTCCCTGGAAAGAACTGGTTCAAGAAACTTAGTGAAACTGATGTTCTTTCACTTATGCTAGTAGTAATTGCTACTAACTGATCTTCAGATTGTGATTGACCCTCACACAAGTCCATGGAGTGGAGAAAGAAACCTTCTTCTCTTCCTGCAGATTCATAAGTTAACTGTCAACCTTGCAATCCTTGGACTCTCTGAGCACAAAGATTATTAAAAAGGGGAAGGAGACCGTCAGGCCATGGCCAATCCCCACCCACCTGCACCAGGCAGCAAAACTGACTCGTTAAGGAAGAGATGACGTGCCACAGCTCATTGAGTGGTGTAGTAGGAGACATGCTTCCCCTGTGCACCTCGTAGCTACCACCAGAGTTGTGCATCTTTGCACTGCCCTTGGTTTGAGCCCAGAGCTGGATTAACTCTCGTGTGGGCCCGGGGCTTTTAGATTTTGTGGGGCCCCTGTATACAAGGAGGGCATTGGGGCAGGGGATTGGGTGCAGGAGGGGGTGCAGGTGCAAGAGGGGGATTTTGATCTGGGGCAGGGGGTTGGGGTAGAGGAGGGGTGCGAGGTGCAGGTTCTGGCGGGGAGGCACTTACCGCAGGTGGCTCTTGGCTGCGGCATGCCATGACACCACGCTGCTCCAGGAAGTGGCTGGCTGCTAGCACGTCCTGCAGCCCCTGGGAGGAGGGGGGACAGTGTGATTCCATGCGCTGCTCGCACCCGCAAGCACCATCCCTGTAGCTCCCATTGGCCGGGAACAGGCCAATGGGAGCTACAGAGACGGTGCTGGGGACGGAGGCAGTGTGCAGAGCCGCCTCCCAGCCAGGGGCCGCAGAGATGTGCTAGCAGCTGGCGCTTCCAGGAGCAGCGTGGGGCCACAGCATGCAGGCAGCCTGCCTGAGTGCCCCGCTCCGCCATGGGACTTTTAGTGGCCCAGAGTAGACTGCTGCCTGTGATTTATTTTTGCGGAGTCCTCCTTGAGCCGGGGCCCTGGGCTGCAGCCCCTAAAGCCCCTGCCTTAATCCGACCCTGTGTGAGTCAGAACCTGAAAGGCACAATTCAGTTGTGAGTGCATATCTCAATAATGTTAATTATAATCTTAGTGATGCTTTATGGTCATTATGTATCAATCACACTGTGTTCTTACTATGCTAACAAATGGAAATTTACCATCAGGAGATTTCAGAAACACTTATTATTTCAGAAGATAAATGTTTTCATTTCTTCACATCTGGAAGCTTCGTAAATGGTTAACTGTGAAAGAAGTGCACTGAGAGTCAAAGTTTGGATTTTGTTGATGAGTTTTTTGATTACCTTACAGAGTTTGAAAAAACTATTGGGGTGCACTATTGTGTCTGCTATTCAGAAATAACAATGCAAGTGATGTCAAACTGCTCTCCTTCCTGTCCTTTTAGAAAATTATACTGGATGGATTGGGAGATTGCCTACTGCAACCGTGTGTTGGTTGTTACTGCCGTGTGTGTGTGTGAGAGAGAGAGAGAACCCATAGAATTCAGGGGGAGTCAGGAACAAAATCAATAAATTAAACATCTGGTTTCCATTAATAATATCAGGTTGGAAATGATTTCTTGATGTTAATTGTGAAGGAATGCATTTTCATCATTGAGAAGTTAAGTGTTTTAGACAAGGTTAATTCCTCTGAATGTGGGACCTTTGCAAAATTACCTTTGTGGTCAACTTAGCACCATAGAAATGTGAACTCTGTGGGAATTGGAAATAAAGCTAGTGAAATTCAGTAGATTTTTTTTCATCAAAGCATTTGACATTGCAGTCACAGCTATTGTTTTCTACTCAAATGGGATTTATCGTTGTATCTAATATTTCACACAGAGAGTTCTATTAAAAAGTTTTGTAAGCAATGACCATTAGGAACAACACTAGTGTTTAAATGAAATGCAAATAACTTTAAAAGCTAATTGAGTAAACCAATTTAACTCAGAAAACGGTGATGCGCATAAGAAACATTTCCTAGCACAATACAAATTCACACATGCAAAATATATTAATCTGTGGTTTTCAGCCTCTGGTTGCAGCACCTGTGTGGGTGGTCATAGGTCCAACGTGGAGTGATGACCACCTTCCCTTTCTTTATAGCTAGATTGGGGCAAGTTTTTCTGTTATAACATGGGGTCATAATATGGAAAATGTCAAGAACCACTGTATTAAATAAGTATATCTGTAGAAAAATTAGTGGTACAGTGACATGAAACTTTTAATCTACCATGATAACTTTCATTGCACTCATACAGCTACTTTCCATAATTTTGTGGGCATAGGAAAAGCAAAAAAAACCTTTTTTAATATTAGCTCACACCAGGAGATCTAGATTCAGGAGCATGTTTGAGTCTCTAAAGGGGCCAGAAAGAAGTGTAAACCAGTGCAAATTATAGTCTTCCTTAGATTCATTTCTAGCTCTTATGAGGAAGCAGGGACAAAGTAATATGGAGAGTAAAGAGAAACAAAATGAATGCCTGATGGTGGACACTCTAAGATCTCCATTTAGACCAAATAGTATCTGGAACTGCTTCACTGGCCATCCCAATCAGGACTGATGGGGTGAAAAGTGAGAGAACCTACATCTAGATACCTGTCTCACTCCACTCTCAACTCCATCATTAAAAAAGAAAAATAGATATAAGTACCAAAAAGCACATTTTTGTGCAGATGTGTTGTTTAGTAGTATTATTACTTCATATTTACATAGCATTTGATATTTTAAGTGATGTAATGACACATGATTAATCAGTTGATTAATTTTTAAAACATCTAATATAGAATTGTCCTACAAAAAGGAATTAGTCCTATAAAATCCTTAACTTGGCTGGAGTTTATTTTCTGTATTTGATTTTTATGTTTTGGATCAGACTCCCACACTACCAATAACTTTCTTTAAAAACAAACAAACCAAAAAATACCCAAAAAACCTACAGGTTTTTGTTATGACCTCTCTGATATGCTAATAACGAGTACTAAAGGTGTGTTTTAAGTATTTTATTATTGATTCCTAACATGGAAATAAAGGGTGAAACTTGTGTGTCTCATCTTATTTGGTGACAAGAAAACTGCAGATTTTGTGGGAAGATATGGATTCAGCTTACATGCTGAGTAGTAGATGACAGGCTGTGGTAATGTCGGCCGTGATGGCTATTATGCTATCCAAAGATGGTATTGTCCAAAATCCATGGCATACTTACTATTTGCGTTGATTAGGGAGTGATTAATAATACAGAAATGGATAATCTAGGGGCTGAGTGGCTTCATTTTTAAATAACTCTTATTTCACTTGTAAGGCCATTCATTGTTCAAATCCAGTTTGAAGTCCCGTGTGAAATAATTGTAGTGGTCTTTAAAGTCTTTAGTACAGGGGTGCGCAAACTTTTTGGCCTGAGGGCCTCATCGGGTTTCGTAAATTGTATGGAGGGCTGGTTAGGGGAGGGGGTCGTGGCCCGGCCCCCACCTCCTATCAGCCCCCTTCTTCCTCCGCCCCCCCGGGATCCCTGCCCCATCCAACCTCCCCTGTTCCCTGATGGCCTCCCAGGGATCCCTGCCCCGTCCACACACCCCTGTCCCCTGACCGCCCCCAGACCCCCGCTGCCCCATCCAACCCCTCCTCTCATTCCTGACGGCTCCCTGGGACCCCTGTCCCATCCAACCACCCCTTCTCCCTGTCCCCTGACTGCCCCCGGAACCCCTGCCCCTGACTGCCCCCTGCCGCCCCATCCAACCCCCCCTCCTTCCTGACTGCCCCCCTGGGACCCATGCCTCCATTTAACCCCCTGTTCCCCCCCCGACCACCCTGAACACCACCCTGAACTCCCCTGCCTTCTATCCAACGCCCCCTGCTGCGTGCCCCCTTACCGCGCTGCCTGGAACACCGCACTGCCCGGCTGGAGCTGGGCCGCACCACTGCCACCACGCAGCACAGAGACCAGGTCAAGCTGGACTCTGCAGCTGCGCTGCCCCAGGAGCTCACAGCCCCGCCACCCAGAGCATTGTGCCGGCAGCAGAGCGAACTGAAGCTGCGGGGAAGGGGGAACAACGAGGAAGGGGCCGGGGCTAGCCTCCCAGGCCAGGAGCTTGGGGGCTGGGCAGGAGGGTCCCACAGGCCAGATGTGGCCCGCAGGCCGTAGATTGCCCACCTCTGGTTTAGTAGATAGTCCACAACAGAAGCACCCCCACATAATATGGGATGATTGGCAATTGCAACTCATGAGCAGTCCTAAAATAAGAGGGTATACAAGCAGAATTATGTTCTTACCTGAGAATAAATTACCTTTGTAGGTAAAGGTTTCGTGGGGCAGGGATGGAAAGCTCTCATTACAGAGACTTCAAGGTATTGTACTAGGCCTAAGTAGAAAAAGACTGGGGGGCAGGGAGGCTCCATCAATTTCTATTCATACTGGTTATCATAGTAAAGGCTTTAAAGGCTGTTGTATATATTTTATGTACAGAATAACAGCATTTCTATAATTATGATTTGTAATTTGTCAATATTCTTAAAAATGAAAAATGCCTTAGCAGAAACATCTTCATATTTAAGATATCATAAAACAAGTACAAACAAATTGCAATATGCCTTTGACATCTACTTTTTAAGAAATTCATATGGGAAATCACAATTGTGTTTCTAGTTAATTGTTTTGGGTTAGATTCAAAGTAGTTTGATGTAGTGGACTTAGACCTCTAGAGACGTGTGTTCTAACCATGAGTTAAGTGGTCTCTTTCTTCTCCAGGTGGATATTTTTCCTTGTCACAATTTGTCACAAATGACAGTTTTGCTTTAAAGAATTCCACTGTTGGAATAGTAGGAATAATGCAGGTCAGGATTTGTCATTGTTCCCAGTCATCACACATTTAGCCAGAGCATTTCTGGGTTTGTAAGATGTGAAATTATAATTTTTGAATATATCTTATCTGTATTGTAGAAGTTGTCCATTTTATAGACTCTGACACTTCATGTGAATCTTTGGAAATCATTCTACAATATTAGATTCAATTTTGTTTGTACTTATATTTTCTCTGTTTCTTTTGCTCTGTTTTCCAGTACAATCACACTTCAATATACGATACCATACTTGGAGCTGTATAAGCAAACTGTGTTGTTTTTTATTACTAGCAGGGAAGTTGCAGACAGTCTCTGCTACCTTTGTGCCTCTGGAGCAAGCCAGAGAATCTTGCCCACTATCATATGTTTGGAGCATAAGCTTTCGTGGGTGAATACCCACTTCGTCAGACGCATGTAACATGCATCTGATGAAGTGGGTATTCACCCACGAAAGCTTATGCTCCAATACATCTGTTAGTCTTAAAGGTGCCACAGGACTCTCTGTTGCTTTTTACAGATCCAGACTAACACGGCTACCCCTCTGATACCTATCATATGTTTGTGAATCACAATTGTTTGTTATCACAATCAGGGGCTTATTTAATGTACTTCTGCAAAGTTAAAACACCTACTTTTGCTTCAGCAGGACTCAACAGAAGGAGTGTTTCTGGACTATCAAATAATTCTGTTTTATTACCAGACTGTATATGACATATAATGGGCAGTAGAATGAAAGACAGAAAATTCAGGGCTCTAATTCTCTTTGCTTGCACTTTAAGACTAAAGCAATGTTGAAGGTCAATCTGAAGTCTGCTCAGACAAAGAATCGGATTGCAATCACAGTATATCAAGTAATTTGAATAGGAAAAGCTCTAAATTAGTTCTAAGTACTGTGGTCTCCTTTTAAAAATAAATATTTACTGATGGCTTTACCACAAAATGATATATGAAATACTGCAGTTCTTTTCTTTTCTGAATGGGGTGATATTGTGGTATCCCAGATGCCACTGAAGTAACTGTTAGCAAATATTGATATTTGTTTAATGCTGACTCCTTTATTGTACTTATTATTTTGAATACCAATATGGGAAGTAGTGACCCTGGAAGTGGTTTCTGGGAAAAAGAACAATGGACTCTCTCACTCATAATAGTATCATTTCCCCAGCCATGGCCAAACAGTTATGAAAATGAAGAACCCCAGAAACTCTTTAAATGTGAGAGAAATAAACAAAGAATCCTAATTTTCTTTTGCCTCAAATGATTTTCAGGGGACACTGATTTTCTCACAATAGCATGAGGTCCTCTTCAGGAGCTTAAAATTAACCTCTGTGTTGTGAAGGCCAAGACACTAACAGTGTTAATAAAAAACGAAATAAATTCATGGAGAATAGGTCCATCAATGGCTATTAGCCAGGATGGGCAGGGATGGTGTCCCTAGCCTCTGTTTGCCAGAAGCTGGGAATGGGCAATGGAACGGATCACTTGATGATTACCTGTTCTGTTCATTCCCTCTGAAGCACCTGCCATTGGCCTTTGTGGGAAGACAGGATACTGGGCTAGGTGGACCTTTGGTCTGACACAGTATGGTCGTTCTTATGTTCTATGTTACCTCTGTTCTCCTGTTTCTTCACTAACGTGCAACAATTTTATGCTAATTTTGTTGCAGAAAAAACATAGTTCTACTCAAGCTTGCTGTTTAACTCTAGATTACTGGACATAATTGCATCAAGCATTTTGTAAGTGGTGGGGTTTGCTATTTCAAGTTTCTCTTGGAGTTGGTCTCAGCAGTTGGTTCAGGAACCAGTGATATGGTGGTCCTTTTTCAAACTAAGGTTTCTCCGCATGAATAAATGAAAGTAGTTTAGAGTCTTTAAAGATCATTTTGAGTGCCCAGCTATTATACCCACCTGGTATATTGTTTGTAGAGCAAGGAGATCACAGTAAAGTATGGAT
Source organism: Terrapene triunguis (assembly GCF_002925995.2). Lineage (NCBI taxonomy): Eukaryota > Metazoa > Chordata > Testudines > Emydidae > Terrapene > Terrapene triunguis. The sequence continues at coordinate 77,376,676 of NW_020664409.1, forward strand.
AAATGCCTTAAATTACCTTCTAGTAGTGAAGCTTCTGACAAGTCCTCCTGCATCAACCATGTCATGCTGCCCCACAATCATTATTATGATTAGAGGTGGGAAATAAAGGCCCTAGCACACTAGGACTCTGTAAGTAAAAATACGTAAGAAGCAGATTATATGAAGTCTGAAGAAACAAGGAGTTTGATTTTTATGAAAATATCCTTGTAATAATAAATGAGGAAAGAAAAACTGAGAGTCACTGGTACAATGGTTTCTGAAAAGAAAAATGTTTGAGTTTAAAGAAAATTTGAGATGCTCTTACAGCTTCATACTACTTTGCTCTGGTTTTTATGACAATGAATAATTACTTTGGAGAGTGCATTTCTGGGAGGTTACTGTGAACAGGGATAAATGAATCAATTTGGATAAATTAAAAGTTGACTCAAAGAAAAAACTAAAATTAAATCTTTGTTAAGGTTCTAAAAAGTTAGATTAACCTTTCTTTCCCCCTACTTCTCTTTTTCATTTTTTTGTGTCTCTGTCTCTGGACAGAACAGGAAGTGCTGAAATATCATGGGAAAGGCTGCTCTTACAGTATTGCCAGTTCTTCTGAGATTACTAACTGGTTTTGCAAACTGAAAAGCACTCGATGATCCAGATAACCATTTAAATTTTGGGTGATTATCAGAATTGGTTATTTTTAAGCTTTGCCCATCCCTCCTTGAGACTACTATAATAATCATAGAATCGTAGGACTGGAAGGGACATTGAGAGGTCATCTAGTCCAGTTCCCTGCACTCCTGACAGTACTAAGTATTATCTAGTTCTTATAATTAGTTATTGCGTAATGTTTTTCATCTGTATATCTCCAAATACTTTACAAAGGAGAGTAAAGCATAATTGTTTCTGTCTTACATATGCGGAAATTGAGGCAGAGTGTTTGCATGGCAGAACCAAGATTAGAACATAGATCTCCCAGTCCAATTCCCTAACCATTAGCCCAAGCCATCTCGAAGAATTATTTATTTCCAGAGATACCAATTGGCATGGCAGAGATCAGCTGTACGGTAGAGAGAGTTATAAACATAGGCAATGGAAGTGGCAATGATGGATGGCCTATGACTTTGGCCATTTTCAAAGTAATAGGGGACAAGTGGAAGAGGGAAAAGGAAGCATAGGAAATCAACTATAAATCTAGTATACAGTGATGTTGTAGCTGTGTCAGGCCCAGGATATTAGAAAGACAAGGTGGCTGAGGTAATATCTTTTATTGGACCAACTTCTGTAGGTGAGAGAGACTAGCTTTTGAGTTACACAGAGCTGGGCTTCTAGACCTGAGGCAGATCTCTGTGTAGCTCGAAAGCTTGTCTCTCTCACCAACAGAAGTTGGTCCAATAAAAGATATTACCTCAACCACCTTGTCTCTCTATAAATCCAGTAGCAGATCTCTCTCTCCTCCCTCACTATCTCTGTACATTACATCCTGTCTTTTTCCTTTGATAATGAACACATCTTGAATTGTTTATTGTTAAACATATATAGCACCTGTTAGTCTAACATTTTCATGAATCCCAAAAACTCATCATGTCCACAAGCCCAAAATGTACTTTAAGCTCTTTGAAGATAAATATCATGCTAGTTATTTATTATAACACATGATGATCAAATTAGGTGTGTGACATAAACATTAGGAAATTAAAGTGTTTGCGCATGAAAATTATGGGCACATATATATTTATGCATAATTTTGCAGATTCGCATGTAGAAATTGAAGATAAATTGAAGGGCTGAAAATTTTGCCCTCAATGTACAAAGCGTATTGGTTACATTTTTGGAATTTTTAATCCAAATCTGCTCCAAATTTTATATGTCTTTGTTATTTACTAAATTTAGGCTCGCATAATATATTTAATATTTGGTTAAAATTGAACACAAAACCAGTATTTAACTGTGGACAAAAACTCAGAGTTTGTTGGTCTCAAACAAAACCTGTGATTTTTAACCCCAGAACTCTAAAATTGCAAAATAGCTAAAGTAGTGGGAGTGAGGAGCATTAATGATTGATTTGGCTTAAATTAGAAAGTTTATTTGTACTGCTATGATATCTTAGCAACCTATAGGCTTGCGAGGCAGTTTTAGCTGTTCTCAAGAGAACTTCAGGATAAGTCTTGGAAATATTCACAGTGTCAGGAATTGTCATTAGCAAGAGAAAATTCAACTGGGATGGCATTTTTAAATTGTTCAGTTACTGTTTCATAATAGATTTTATACGGCTCCATGCTGAGCTTATAACAGAGGTTTGTCTAAGACATATTTTTCTAAAATGCTGACTATACAGTGGCAGAGGACAATAAGAAAGAGGCTTGCAGGGAGGGATTCAAATGTGGAAAACATAGCTACAGTATATAAATTGTGGAGTACTTTCTTTTAAAAAATCCTTTTTTGTCTTGGTAAAGTGAGTTTTCAGATCTTTCTTATGGCCTTTGCAATGTCAACACAGTTGATCACTACATTTTAACAAACATTAAAACATAACTGCCATTTTTCATTAATTTCTAAAAGTTTAATTTCTTCATTTTTTTGTTCACATATTTCAGTAAGTAAATTGAATGCACTCTACTGTAATAACTAAGTTCTTTGATTGAAATATTGTCTACCGACTTCAGCTTGAAAACAGATTGTATGCCAGTATTGTATGCAGTGTTGTTTTAGCCATGTCAGTCCCAGGATGCTAGAGAGACAAGGGGAGTGAGGTAATACCTTTTGTTGAACCAACTTCTGTTGGTGAGAGAGACAAGCTTTCGAACTTACACAGAGCTCTTGCTTGTCCCTCCTTTGTGCCAGTATTAATAGTTAAACATAAAATAAAATGGTTATTTTGGCTATGTCAGAAAAACAGCATAGCAAATGCTCAAATCCTGTTATAAAGTGATAAAGACCTGGACTTGCTGAGCTACTGCTTCATTATATATTTTCCACAGCTCTGAAAGTGAATCTGGCTCACAAAGTGCATGTGATCAGCTTGTGACTCCTACAGCGTTAGCAGCCTGTACCAGGGTTGACTCCTGTTTTACTCCTTGGTTTGTGCCTTCACTTGGCGTTTCAGTCCATTTTGCTCATTTGGAATTCCATCTCTGCCATCATCTTGATCAGCTGGGCACAGGTTCGTACCTTTTAACTCATAATAACGAAAACATTTAATTATGATTTACTATCATTTTGCCTTCTATATTCCCAGTTTCTTCTTCAGGCAGCAAACTATGAAAAATCACTACTAGGAAAGGCCATTGGTAATCACTTCAGTGCAAACTCACAACTTCTGTTCTGTGTCGATTGATAGAGTACATTCCAAAAGCAGTGTGACTGACTGATCAGCTTCACTTTGTCCCTTGGGATTGAGTGATTGTATGTAGAAGCAGTTCAGTTTTCTTAGCCCTAACTAGTAATAGCAGGTGCCAGTTCACTCTCGAGCCAACTTATAGAACCAATTCAACTTTTAAACTTTCCAACATATTTACATTATTGTTGAAATATTTGACAATTTTGCAACCTCTTTAGTAAGGATTCCTTGGTAAAGGAACTGCAGATATAATCATTATTCCAATTGTGATCATTTTTAGAAAGATTAATCTGTTTTTGTTCAGTGCTCTCTATCATTGCATTAAAGTCATATACATTCCAAGAGATCTTTAGATTGTTTGATTTCAAATGCCAACAATGCTTTCCTTGGAATATGAACAAATACCTAAGATACCTTTTAAAGGAACTGCTTTTTTCATTAGTAGTTCTGGGTTTTTCTGCAAAATTAAAATATATCCATTATCAAATTTTACTAACATTAATGCTAGTAAAATCTAGTAAATTAATTGTACACCAGCTAGCTCTGTACAGTGCTTAAACTTTCGAGCTATTATACTCCCAATTCCAGTTGCTGGAGCTGTGGAATTACACATAATGGAAAAAGCAACAATCAGATTAAAATCAAACACAGCTGTTTCATGTTTCAGCAACAATTGAGTTTATGCTGATGCTGTTATCTTTATTGCACCTAAAAGTCCCAGTCAGTATTGGGATCTATTGTGCTAGGTGCTGTACAAATAGAGTACAAAACTTACTGAATCCATTACATTTTTGAACATTTTTTAAAGATAATAGGGCTTGAGTGTGCAAAAGGCTGAGCATTTTGGTTCCAGTGCAGCACATGAAACCCTTGTTATATATTTCTCAATCTTGAAGTTTCAAGATTATGTTTTGGTTTGTTTTAAGTTTTTGAGTGATTATGTTGCTTATGAAAGGGAGGGTATACTTGTGGTTTTTAAATACTCTGCTAATCAGAGCAAGTATAGAAATTTCATTATAAAACCTGTTAGTCTGCAGAATGGCAGTTCAACAAGTATAACAGTGTTACTGGTATTCATTATTTATACGGGCTCATAAATGTGTATGGCATGTTACATACATACTCCCCCTAAACAAACAGAACTGACAACAGTATGGGCCCTACTCCAAATAAGTTTACAATGTAAGGCCCCGATTCTGCATTGTGTAGTGTGCTGGTACAGGAATCTTCCTACACTACACAAAATGCAGAAATGGTGCCTAACATTGGATTTAACAGACAAAAAGTGAAAGACAGAGCTAGGACCAAGTAACATATATAAGGTTCTTTGGTTGCTTAAGTTTATGGATATATCTGGATGGATTTTATTTTTACGTACATTGTGTTTGCAGTGTATAAGGTTATATTAATTATAGTTGTCTTTGTTTATTAAATACTCTACACTATCACCAATAATTTTAAGTTTCACACATTTAAGCTATTCTATGTATTTTACACATTTTGAACAGATGAAAAGCTCCTCCAAATAAAAAAATAATTTGGGAAAGCAAAGACGTTCTTGAAGCTTGATTGCATTATTGATATCCTATTTTAATTCTATCTATTCTTTAATTTAACAGCACCAACAAGGTTCCTTCAACCATTTACCTCTGATAAAAATGTTCCATCTGAACTAGAATACATGATAGTTTCCTTCAAAGAGCCCCACACATATCTCCGGCAGTGGAGTGATGAATCAGTCTTCAAGGAGATCAAGTTTTCTACATGGACTGACTGTAAACTTTTGGAGTGCCGAAATGTTACTATGCAGAATATCGTGAAGCCTTTCAAAATCTGTGGGCAGATTGCCATTTCTAGCAGTGCAACAGAAAGGTTGCTGGACTGCACTGTGATGATGGACCCTATATTCGTAAACTTTGGGCAGCATGCAATTCATTCTCTGAATACAGCATTTCAAGCTTGGCAACAGGTATGCAAATATGGTAGCATGAAAGAAATTACATTCTGGCTATTTGGATTCACTTAAAATCAAAGTTGGTGGTAATTAAATTTATTAACAATAGTCAAAGATGTAAAAGACTTTTACAGTAGAAGTCTTTCTAATATTGAACATTAATTCAAACACAGCTGTGAAAATTAGGAGTTAATGGACCACATTCTGCTCTGTTACACTTGAGTAAATCCAGACTAACTGCTTGAACTTCAGTGGAGTGACAGTGATTTATACTGGTATAACTGTGATCATATTCTAACCCAGTGGGTCTTTGAAATACAAAATATTCAGTTAATATGTGAATGATGTATGATATGCAAGACTAGTTCATTCTTAGTAGTATGACATTTTGTTTCCAACAGCTACTGCTTTTATTCTTATTGAAGTTCAGTACTAGTGTCACATTACATTCTGTATATGCAGCATTAATCGGCAAGACCAATTCTGGTGAAAGAACATTGCTTCTTCAGTGAACTTTCAAAGGTCTATACTGCTCTCACCTCAATACAGCCCTGAACGCAAATAATTTTCTTTATCTGCCTACAGACCAATATGTTTCTTGTGAATTAATTACCTGTAATGGCACTACAATAGCAAAGTAAAAAAAAGATAAAACATCTGTTTTATATAAAAAAAAATTCTTTTTAAGGGCACTCCATGGTTTGCTTGTTGCAAAAGGACATTCATAAAACAAGAGCTAGTGTGATTTAAATCTTTACAGCTGGTTCAAATATCACTGTGAACAAAGATCTTTGTAGCTCCAATTTCTGTCTTTTGTCATATTTTGAACAATGCATTTAATAAAAAACAAACATAGAAAAAACATGAGAGTCCTTGTTAGCCCAGTTAAGCCCAGAATATTTCTGTTTTAGAACCAGAGCCCCATCTAAGATGTGTGGCAACTACTGAAACATGGCCTTCAGAAAGATTAGTTTCCTCTTAGGATAAAAAAGTCTCTCAGACACAGTTATACATCTAAATAAAATATGGTGCATAAATATTTAAATGTTTTAAACCACATCAGAGTGTAAATGGCTGACTGACTACACAGTGCCTTGAAGGAATATTCTGAGTTGAAAAAATGGACTTGTATATTTGATTAAGTAGAGCCATATGTTGTATAGTATATTGCTGACAGGTACATTCTATGAATAGTTGGTTCTGATTTATACATGGCTTTGGCAATGTTAACATGATCCACAGGAGGATATACTTCTGTAATTGTTGCTGTAATTTTCTCGTTTCCTCTCATGTCAAGGGTACTTGCCACCATGTTCTGATGTGGTGGGTATCTAGCCCTGAGTATTCTAGATTAAAAACTTGCACTACTTTGAAATTAGGGGACATTTGACACAGAAGTGGGTTCAAAACTGCTTATTAAATAAATTGCTACCAAGCTGTTATGTATGTGGTTTTACCTCCACAAGGGGGAAAAATGAATTTCCCAGTTGTAAGTATTGTTTGATGTACGGTGTTCACATCGAGTACAGAGTAAATGCTGCCAACAAGAAACATGTATTTAATAAGCAGGAAAAATAATTCTCCACATATTTTTTACTGGATTAATATATGGCATAAGTAATTTTATATTCCATGTGGATGGGACAGACAGATGAAGCATGAAGCAATTTGGCCTTGCACCTTTAGGTCAAGAGTTCAGGTTTAACAGAAGCCTTTGTCAGTGTCTTTGTTTCCTAGATGTGGATTGATTTAGTAATGATGAAAGTTTTAAAAGTAGATTAGGCCTAAAAAACACCAAGTACATATTTTGCTTTATACTTCTAGGTCACATGCTGAAAACCGGAGGGGATTAGCTCTTTTTTAAAAAACAATTTCCCTTATTGACTTTGTGTTTCACTGTCTAATCTTTTATAATATGAAATGCCTGTTCAAATACAAGCTGTAACAATCTAATGCACAACTGAATGCAAAGCTAAAGTAAATAAGGTTTTAATTATAAAATTAATGTATAGGGAACATTAAGGGGTTATTATTTAATAATAGAGTATATGCTGAAACAGAAAATGCATGCTTCACTTGAATAATGATGCAATGTTTTTTACTGTATTTGAACATTTAAACCATTCCAAATTGTTTTAAATCATTAGTGTTTCACTGAATTCCATAGGCCAAGGATCAGTTGATAAAATAGTTCCCCAAGTACATACTATGGGAATATATTTTAGAAAAATGTAAACATCCCCTTTGGGGCCTAAATATTTTTCTGAACCCCTTAGAATTTATTAAACATCACTTTTTAAAGATGAGGAAACCAATTCATTTTTTCCCCTTAAGGTCATGTGGTGCTTAACCTCTCTGTTACTAGCAGTTTGATCCCAGTTCATTAAGAAAACTCAGTCTGATTTCCAAGATATCTTCCAGTCAGTCAGATATCTGTGATCACAGCAGCTTCCTTGTATCTCTGCTACAAGGATTGGAAGAAGGAATGGTATATGCATATAGCTGCTATTTAAATTTCAGTTGATAATGTCAAAATGCAGCAGGCATATCATACCTTAGGTTTTGACTGTAACAATCATCAAAGATTGCTGTTCTGTCTTAGAAAAACAGTTGGAAAGGATATGTGAAATTACTAAAGTCCTTTCAGTAGAACAGCCACATTAAGTAATATATGCAAAACTCTTCCACAACTGTACAGTAGCTTGCAAAACACTCAGAAGATAACCCCATGCACAGGGTTATCATGATTCATTCCCAAACCTAGCACTGCTTTGAAATAAGTTTGAGCTGGAAGATCTTTCTGGCTATGGTCATTCAAATGAGCACAGAGCCCTGAGACCAGGGAAAGCTTGAGGACCAGCAGTATATAGAGAAGGGGGTTTCCTCTCTGAATTGAGTTCACAAATTATTTGAAAACCCTATGAACAAGAGAGACTTTCCAGGCCTCCCTGAAGGAAAAGAAAGACCTAGGAACAGACTAGAGAGGGCAGGGAGTTGTCCCCCAGGAACTGACCTTTGTCCATACCCAGTTCAGGGTGTTGATCTTTTGTCAAATCCTGTGATTGTTATTTTGATTCAAGAGAGCATTTTTCCCTAACCCAGTCTTAGGCATGTTTTTTGTTTGCAGCTCTTTTAGGGTACGTCTACACTACGAGATTAATTCGAATTTAGATAATTCGAATTTGGGAAACAGATTGTATAAATTCGATTGTGCGCGGCCACACTAAGCACATTAATTCAGTTTTTAACCACATTAATTCGGTGGTGTGCGGCCACACTACCCCATTAATTTTAACCACATTAATTCGGTGGTGTGCGGCCACACTACCCCTAATTCTAATTTACAAAATCGATTTTGGTGCTACTCCGCTCGTCGGGGTGGAGTACAGAAATCGATTTTAAGCGCCCTTTAATTCGAAGTAACTGGCTCCGTTGTGTGGACGGGTTAAGGATTAATTCGGATTAACGCAGCTAAATCCGAATTAAAGTCGTAGTGTAGACCAGGCCTTAGTGGCCAGTCAGTCCTCTGCTGACATGACTCTTGCACCGTGCCCCAATTTTTGTTTGTTTTCTTTCTTTGTGTCTGGGGATTAGATCCTCTCCTTTAACTATTATTCCTACCCTCCCCTTTGCCAGTCTACACTTCTTCCTCTCCTCCTTTTGCCTCTTTTCTCCCTTTCAGAACCCTCCCACCCCAGGCATTTCTAGTACTAGACATTAGCAGCAGCTTTGGGGCTAAATTCACCCACTGTGCCTCAGAGGGTGCTAACATCAAGGGAAAGCAGGCAGTGTTCTGCTGGAGAAAGATACCTTTCATCAATAATGTGAGATATGGAGGAACCCAGCAGCAGAGGCTCCATGAGCGATGTGCTGAATTAGCACATCCACAAGTCACTCTTGACATCCCCTTTGTTTTCCTTTGGGGCATCAGTGACCACCTCTAAGCCCCTCTCCCCCAGCAGGTGACTGGTATCTTGTGCCACTGCAACTCCCTTCAGGTAAACTTTCCTCTACTGGGGGCCCTGTGACCTGAGTTATGTGAATAGAATCCAGTATGACCTAGGGCTTAAAATACCACTTGTATCTAAGTCTTAGAAACGCTGCTGCTAAAGACAATAGATGCTGGTAGCACTTCGAGCATATAATGCTAGTAACTGCTATCAGTATTTGACATTAAATGTGGTTAGTGCTGTTAGTATAGTGCTGCATGCTGCCCTTGGAGGTAATGAGAGGAAGGATGATCTGATAGTTAGGGCACTAGCCTGGATTTGGAAGAGACAGGTTCAGTTCCCTGTTCCACACAGACTTCCTGTGTGACTTCAGGCCAGTCACTGAGTCTCAGTAATCTATGTATAAAATGGAATAATAGCGCTTCCCTATCTCACAGCAGTGTTGTGAGGATGAATACATTGAAAATTGGTGGGGGGGCTCAGATACCACATTGATGGAAGCCATATGTGGCCTTTAGATACATACATACAATGTTAGATCAGGGTCACACACCCAAGGTGTGCAATCCCATAGCCTATAAAGCATCTATTCTGGCATCTTAAATGCGAACTTGTTACCCCAAGCGCCAATCATTAATTGTACATATGCACTGGCGCAAAATTAAAATTAGGCTTGGCCTATTGAATTATTTTTGCATGTCAGTAAATGCATGAAGTTACTCTTCATGGTAATTGAGCTTCATATTAATACTCCAAGAAGCTCAAACTCCTTGTGGTGCTATTGTTTCAGGCTTTCTGGCTGTAGAACCAAGAAGACAAATCCAGTGGCTGTTTCCTTGGGGGAAAAAAGTTGTATTGAATTCACTAAGGTCTGAGCTAGGTTTGACTATAATAACATACTGAGTTCCTTAGCTTTTAAATCCTGTCCTTAAAAAAGAACATTTCATAAAGCTGTTACAAGAAAATATATGTTTGTGGTAGATATATGGGTATGGCAGTTTGACAATGAGAAGTCATAGATCCATCACTAGAGAGTGCCAAAATAAACTGTGCTCTCTGAAGTGGCACTGTATATGTCAGCATCTAGTATACCCAGATCAGCTGCTGAATACAATTAATGCAGATGCTCTGTAATGAGTTTTACTCCTTACAAAAAGGGAGACTTTGACTACTGTTAGCTTAGTTGACTAACTTTTCATGGAAGATATGCAGCATAAGGAAGAGAAATTCATGACAAAGGGCCAGATTTTCAGAAGTTAAGTGTCCAGTTACATACCTAATTGCTCTCACAAACCAGATAATTTAGTACACAAATGTACTTAATTAGTCATTTTCATGCTAAGTTACCTAAATTGTGCATGGAGTCACCATAGGGGCTAAATTTTACCTTTTGATTTGCACACAAAGCTCACACTGAATTCAATAATAGCCAGGCACTCACATCCAAAGGCACAATTTGGGATAATTTAAGTTAAATTTGGCATACATCTTGCACACCTAACTTTCTGAAAATCTGGCCCACAGTGTTTTTCTTACTATTGTGACAAGAGCAGATACCAAACTGTTCATGGACCATTAGTGGTCTGTAGAGAGCTGTCTGGTCTTATGTTCCTGGCTCTCTTCCTTGCTTCCAGATGCTTTTTTCAGGTTTCCAGGCACATCATTGTCAGAGACCTTGGGAAGCTTGTGAAAGTAGCTGTGGTAGGAGCCAACCTCACTTTTTCTACTAGGGAACTCCGCTACATAAAACAGGGAGTAGAGGAAATAGAATTAACTCTCAAAGACTGAAGCTACCTGTGAGCCTAGAGCTGCCTGCCAGCAGGAGAAAAATATCCTAGGAAGGAGAGATGGGAATGGAGCAACTGGACAATATGTTGAGGGGAGAAGGCAACCAAGCAACAGAGAGAGAAAAGAGAACAAGTGATAGAGAAGCATGTGCAGGGAAAGATGGGTGGAAAATAAGTGAAAACCAAAAGTAAATAATGTGATAATTTATATATGCTATATACATACAATTGCATAAATAGTATTCTAGTATTACTTCCTCATGTAAGCAATTGCTCCATTTGCCACAAGGATGTTATGTGATAGCAAGTGGAAAAGGAGAGAGTTGGCACAATGGTGATGGGGGGGTGGGAGAGGAATCTGTGAGATGATTTCTCTGTGAAAATGCTTGAGAGCACTGTGTTACAGAAACCTGCCATTTAAGGGGTGAAAGGATTACTTAGTTAAGTGACACCTTGTTTCAGCTGAGCTAAACAATGCGCCCTGATCAGTCTCAGGCTCAAAGATCCCAGTTGTAGAAAGTTCGCCTGAAAAAAGACAGTGGCACCAGCCACTTGCAACCTCTACAAGGGACCAATTTGGCATAATTGTGAGAGCAACCCAGAAAGTGGGTGAGGATATAGGAGGGGGTGGCCCGGGTGGGAAGGCTATGGTACTCATCACATCCCCCAGGCAGTTTCCATTGGCAGAGTTGCTATGTGAGCCTTGAGTATACTTTTCAGCGGCTCCATCCTGACAAAACCCTCCCTGGGGGAGGGCAGTAGTATTACTTCCAATTCTCCCTTGGCAGTGAATGCTTCTCCTGGTGCAGAGGATTGCAGTTTGTGCCTGCAGGCGTGAGTAAAGCCCTGTGGCTTGATAATTTATATTGACTGTCATGGAGTCCCATCATGCAAATAGAATAAGTGGTGGAAAGATGCCCAGAATGCTCTTTGCTCTGCTGTGATACCTCAGAACTGAAAAGGAGCCAGATACAAAGAGTGGAGGAGGGACTGCTACATTGAGCAGGGAGTATTTCTACCAAATTAAAATGATGTTATGAAAATGCATTAGACAGTTTAATATTTTGCATGTTAAGCCATTAAATTGCATGATGTATTTTCAAAAAAGCCTGTGGATTTGTGGAACTAGTCCCCAGTGTTGCAGCATCACAAGAGAAAGCCTTCTGGGAGGAAAGATTTGCTCCAGAATGTTCCACAGCAGCATTTCAAAGTAAAAGAAGAAGCTGGGGAGCAGGACATGTGCCCTGTTAGCCTGGCAGATCTTTTATCAAGCTTGGAGGAACAATAGCATTGCTTTATATTCAGCCTCTAGTGCATTGTCTGCACCATAGAACACATTATTTCCTACATATGTTAATTATGCACTAGTCATTTTTAAAAGTTGGGAGATTTCATTTTCCTTCTAGCTTTGAATGTTTATGATTTACAGTAGAAGAGCAAAAATCAAAATACATTCTTGGGATATACATTTTAGACCCCAGCACTTGTTTGTGCTTATGCTGGCAATATAGAATACTTTATAACCAAAGCTAATGACAACAGATCTTACAGCATTTCTGTGTTGTAACAATCGCCACTGGGCAGACAGCTGCCAAACATCTTGCAATTAAGCTGATGCTTGTTGGCTTTCATATTCTTTTTTTTTTTTTCAGAACCAATGCCCGGAGGCAGAGGAGTTGGTCTTTAGCCATTTTGTGATCTGTAATGACACACAGGAGACATTGCGGTTTGGCCAGGTGGATACTGACGAAAATGTTTTGCTGGCTAGTCTCCACAGTCACCAGTACAGCTGGCGCTCTCACAAGTCCCCACAGGTATGTCAGAAACAGCATTACAAATGCAGCAATTGTTAAAGTTGGCTGGAGTTTTTATTCACTGATTCTATGTTTTTATTCATGTGCTCAGCTATCTTTAGCTTTCCAATTCCATCAGGAGCCACATGCTGAAGCCACATCAGACATAAGAGATAAATAAAGGGATGAGGAAATCCAGAAGTGTTTATACGTGATTCAGATTTGGAACTGGACATGCACACACCCTTCCCAAAGAAAAATCATGTTCATAAAAATTCAAGCTTCTGAACCAAAGCAAAAAAATTAATTTGCCAGGTTCTTAAAATTGATTTTCTCAGTGCATAGTTTTTTGGGATCTGTTCTTCATGTGGTATTCACACAACTCTTACAGAGGAAGCCATATACCATTAAAAGCCTATTTCCACCCTGTTTGTCAATCTGTACTTATGGAGCCAAACATCTTGGCTCGGATTTTTAAAGAAACCAAAGAGAAATTCAGTGGAAACTGGGTGCCTAATTCCCTTGGGCACCTTGAAAATTCCAATCTTGATGTGTAAGATGGGGTAATGTTTAGGGGGGCAATTATAATGGATGTGGCTGAGATCTATAAATCAAATTCAGAGGTGATAAGATTTAGGTTGATTAGGAAGCAGATATAAGTGGCAAACTGACTGTAACTTGTGCTGAAGTGGCAGTCAGTGGGTGTGCAAAACAAGCATACCTTACATTGACATGGTAACTTGGGTGGACCAAACTCAGCCCTAGAATACGTTGTTGCAGATGCCTCTCCAATCAGCAGAATGCGACCACTTATTTCAAGGCTGAATTAAGCTTCAAAGATGTTGGAGATTGTGTAGGCATACATTAAAGTGGGGGAGGGGGCTGTTGTGCCAATAAAGGGATATCTTGGGCCCAGCAAGGGATAAGATAAGATAATAGTAGGGCTTTTCTACCTGGTCTGTTAATGTGCAGCAAGCCGGGATATAAATCTAGTGCTCTAGCCTGCCATGCACTAAGTGGCCATGCGAACCCTGCACTACAAATTCTGTTTAGTTTTTCTAATTGGCCATTAAAATCAACCAGACAAAACACATTTTGATTATTTCAATTATGAACATTTCCTCCCATTTCTAGAATCTTTCAGATCATTGGCATGCCAATCTATGACATTATCAGGAACCTTGAAGACCCCTTATTGCAGTTCTTTTAACCTGAACAATCCAGTTTGTACTAGTCTTTCTGTCTTTAACTTGTGCTTATTTTTATAAACAATTTTATATAACGAGCAGAGCAGCACCTTTGTTATCTTCGACAACTTGCAATATAGGACTATGTACAAGAGGACCTACTTTGTCTCTCATCCTCCTATTAGCTTACAATTTCCTTCTTTCAACTCCTGTAGCAGAGGCCAGAGGTTTGGTTTGGTTTATTTATGTTGAGGGGTGAATGGTAAATACCAAGAGAAAGGGGGGACATTGTGAAAAATTGTTTTCCTAGCTGGTGCCCATACGCAAATCCTTTTTGGGTTCACAGAATGATGTTTGGTAAGTAATGGTAACATTAAAGCCCCAATCCTTCATCGGTGAAGACAATGGGAGTTTTGCCATTGACTTCATTGAGAGCAGGAATAGGCACAGAGTGGGGAACTTTCTACTACAGAATGTGGCTGACCACAAAGCCAACACCTTCAAAATTCTGAAGGTCTACACAGTAATAATCAAAATCAGGGCTGTGTTACACTAGGATATGTACAAATACATAGGTTGGCATGGTCCTTTTCCCAAAGAGTTTACAATCGAAGGGTCAAATTCTTCTACCCTCACACTGAGTAGTAGCTAGTTTTGTGGGTAATCCCATAGTTTTCAGTTAGTCTACTTGTGGAGTAAGGTACTACTCAACCTGAGTGCAGATGGCAGAACTGGATCCTAAGAAATTAGATTACTTCAGGATTTAATTAATGTACATTAAATTATTAACCAATAGACACCCAAAATCTGCTGTTTGAGAGGCAACATTCTGTAGAGAAAGCCAGGCAAGGCTTAACATTTATCTTCTGTAGTTCTGCCAGCCACCTTGGGTGAGGCACTGCATTGTGCACCAGCTACATGTGAGGAAGAAAGAGTGCAGAGCTGGCAGAAGGAAAGGGAATGGAAAGAAAAGGCAGGCCTTGAAGAAGAGGGAGAAGGAAGGGCAGGGCAGGGCAAGACAGAGCTAGGGATCTCACTGAGGAGAGCAGGCCTAATGTAAGAACAGGACAGCAATCCCTAGTTCTTTGAGCTAGTGCACACCAGAATGAAAAAGTCAACAATACAAGGGTGGCACCAAATTTTAGAGCCTTTCAGCACTTCCTGGGCTGACACTAGATTGTTATGTTGAAGCTATCCCAACCCGCTGCAATAGTCTCTGGAATGTTATTGTTCTGTTAACATTTTCACTGCCCTTCCCATGACAGCAAGTTTAGGGATTGAAACTGGGAACTGAGGCAGCTTCACTGATGATGCATGGAAGCACAGGTTTTCCATACACTATTCAATTATAAGCTAATTTTCTTCAAAAAATATTCAGAACCTTTGCATCCAAATGTAAATTTAGTTAATGGGTTTAATTTTAGACAGGAATCATTGTAAATGCCATTTGCATTAGAAAGATGGTTCATCTTAATTAACTGTCAACAACATAATATTTAGACATTTTAGGTCACGCAAACCATGTTTATTAAGAATATTGCAGATATCGTCATGTATAAAATGTTTTATTTTTTAAATTGAGATATTAACTCAAGTCTGTTTGTAATGAAAACAGCAACTTGATTAAGGCTTCATGTTGTACCTGTAATGTTGTGGCACTTTCCTAATTGTTCCAGGCTGAACTGGATATTGAACAACCTATTATTTAAAGGTCAGAATAATGCCCAAGCCTGGACAAGCCCTGTGAGTGTCAGATTCATGGAATGCTATATGACTTCATAGTTATGAAACTATTTCATTTCTCATGGTAATTCCTGACTTGCCAAGTTAGTGAATTTTAAGAACTCTGAGAGCAGATTGTAAGATAAATGTGAAATAATCCATACTTTTGGAGTCAGGGACTTCCCTCCAGGCATTAGTTCATACTTGACTTACACTTGGGGATAAAATGAGTTAGGACAAGGTCTTAGATACCACATTCTCTTACTGGGAAAGAAAACCAACTTGCACAACTTTGGCTGGCTCATGTTTCTTGTTACACAGGCACTAAGCAGCAGCGGTTGCCATGAAATACTTTATTTAACCTCTGTAAAAATGTTTTTTTAATATGGCAAGGCAGTTCAGTTAAATGAAAATAAATAGTTTTAAAAGGATTGTATTTCTTTTACATTCATACCAATAAAATTCTCCATTTTTCTTTTGCTAATTAAAACTAGGAAGAAGTATTGTAATTGGCTAGTCAAAATATTGAACAAAAATAAACGAAATAAGTGTATACAACATGTTTAATATAGAGGCATATAGATAAAACATTGCAAGTGTTTTATTTTAGTTCTGAATTAATTTTATTGGATTAAGGATGCTACAGTGGATTATAGTTAAAAGTTATTTAACATTTTAATATAAAAAATGCATTGGTATGGCATTTCAGATTATCAGTTATTGGTGATTACCCTCAAAAGGTTTGGTCTTGATACGTAAGCAGGCTTATCTTAATGTATCTGAACATTCTGAGAAATCCTTCCTTCTCTCCATTTCTTCTTCTAGTCCAACCCCTCTACATTTCAGTCAACCTAACCCTTCTCTTCCTCTGCCCTTCCGTTTACTCTCTGATTCCTACAAGCCTTTCTAACTTGGTTAATATTTCATTGGAAAGTCTTATGTCTGACACTGTTTCTGCTGGGCTCCAGCCAGTCATTTTCTTCAAATTTCATGAGTTCTTGACCTTTCTTGGCTCCAATTCATCCCCAAATGTATTGTCCCTCTCTGACTTTGGGGAAGTCCAGAACTCATAAAAATGGCCATACTGGGTCAGACCAGTCTAGCCCAGTATTCTGTCTTCTGGTAGTGGCCAGTGCCAAATGCTTCACAGAGAATGAACAGAACAGTGCAATTTCGAGTGGTCCATCCCCTCTCATTCATTCCCAGCTTCTGGCAGTTGACGGTTTATGGAACTTGGAGCACGGGGTTGTGTCTCTGACCATAATAGCTATTGATGGACCTATCCTCCATGAACTTAGCTAACTCCTTTTTGAATCCAGTTATACTTTTGATCTTCATGACATTCCATGGCAACAAGTTCCACAGGATGACTGTGTCTTGAGTGAAGAAGTACTTCCTTTTGTTTAACAGAAGTATTGGGAGCATAACCTTCGTGGGTAAGAACCTCACTTCTTCAGATGCAAGTAATGGAAATCTCCAGAGGCAGGTATAAATCAGTATGGAGATAACGAGGTTAGTTCAATCAGGGAGGGTGAGGTGCTCTGCTAGCAGTTGAGGTGTGAACACCAAGGGAGGAGAAACTGCTTCTGTAGTTGGATAGCCATTCACAGTCTTTGTTTAATCCTGATCTGATGGTATCAAATTTGCAAATGAACTGGAGCTCAGCAGTTTCTCTTTGGGAGTCTGGTCCTGAAGTTTTTTTGCTGTAAGATGGCTACCTTTACATCTGCTATTGTGTGGCCAGGGAGGTTGAAGAGTTCTCCTACAGGTTTTTGTATATTGCCATTCCTGATATCTGACTTGTGTCCATTTATCCTCTTGCGTAGTGACTGTCCAGTTTGGCCAATGTACATAGCAGAGGGGCATTGCTGGCACATGATGGTATATATAACAAGGTCTCTTTTTGCCCCAGCACCCCCACGAACATGATACAGTTCTGCGGTGATCTGGAAGCCTACTTTCGCCGCCTCCGACTCAAAGAATACTTTCAAGATAACACTGAACAGCGCACTGATACACAGATACCCTCCCACCAACAACACAGGAAGAAGAACTCCACATGGACTCCTCCTGAGGGTCGAAATGACAGTCTGGACCTGTACATAGAATGCTTCCGCCGACGTGCACAGGCAGAAATTGTGGAAAAACAACACCGCTTGCCTCATAACCTAAGTTGTGCAGAACGCAATGCCATCCACAGCCTCAGAAACCACCCTGACATTATCATCAAAGAGTCTGATAAAGGAGGTGCTGTTGTCATCATGAACAGGTCTGACTACCAGAAGGAGGCTGCCAGACAACTCTCCAATACCAAATTCTACAGGCCACTTTCCTCAGATCCCACTGAGGAATACACTAAGAAACTGCACCATCTACTCAGGACACTCCCTACACTAACACAGGAACAAATCAACATACCCTTAGAGCCCCGACCAGGGTTAGTCTATCTACTACCCAAGATCCACAAACCTGGAAATCCTGGACGCCCCATCATCTCGGGCATTGGCACTCTCACTGAAGGACTGTCTGGATATGTGGACTCCCTACTCAGACCCTACGCCACCAGCACTCCCAGCTATCTCCGTGACACCACAGATTTCCTGAGAAAACTACAATGCATTGGTGACCTCCCAGAAAACACCATCCTAGCCACCATGAATGTAGAGGCTCTCTACACAAACATCCCACACACAGATGGAATACAAGCTGTCAGGAACAGTATCCCTGATGATGACACAGCACAACTTATTGCTGAGCTCTGTGACTTTATCCTCACGCACAATTATTTCAAATTTGGTGACAATATATACCTCCAGACCAGTGGCACCGCTATGGGCACCCGCATGGCCCCACAATATGCCAACATTTTTATGGCTGACCTGGAACAACGCTTCCTCAGCTCTCGTCCACTCACGCCCCTTCTCTACCTACGCTACGTTGATGACATCTTCATCATCTGGACCCATGGGAAGGAGACCCTGGAAGAATTCCACCATGATTTCAACAGCTTCCACCCCACCATCAACCTCAGCCTGGACCAATCTACACGGGAGGTCCACTTCCTAGACACCACCGTACAAATAAGCGATGGCCACATTAACACCACCCTATACCGAAAACCCACCGACCGCTATGCCTACCTTCATGCCTCCAGCTTCCACCCCGGACACACCACACGATCCATCGTCTACAGTCAAGCACTGAGGTACAATTGCATCTGCTCCAACCCCTCAGACAGAGACCAACACCTACAAGATCTTCACCAAGCATTCTCAAAACTACGATACCCACACAAGGAAATAAAGAAACAAATCAACAGAGCCAGACGTATACCCAGAAGCCTCCTGCTACAAGACAGGCCCAAAAAAGAAACCAACAGAACTCCACTGGCCATCACCTACAGTCCTCAGCTTAAACCTCTCCAACGCATCATCAGTGATCTACAACCCATCCTGGACAATGATCTCTCACTTTCACAGACCTTGGGAGGCAGGCCAGTCCTCGCCCACAGACAACCCACCAACCTTAAGCATATTCTCACCAGCAACCACGCACCGCACCATAACAACTCTAACTCAGGAACCAACCCATGCAACAAACCTCGATGCCAACTCTGCCCACATATCTACACCAGCAACACCATCACAGGACCTAACCAGATCAGCTACAACATCACCGGCTCATTCACCTGCACGTCCACCAATGTTATATATACCATCATGTGCCAGCAATGCCCCTCTGCTATGTACATTGGCCAAACTGGACAGTCACTACGCAAGAGGATAAATGGACACAAGTCAGATATCAGGAATGGCAATATACAAAAACCTGTAGGAGAACACTTCAACCTCCCTGGCCACACAATAGCAGATGTAAAGGTAGCCATCTTACAGCAAAAAAACTTCAGGACCAGACTCCAAAGAGAAACTGCTGAGCTCCAGTTCATTTGCAAATTTGATACCATCAGATCAGGATTAAACAAAGACTGTGAATGGCTATCCAACTACAGAAGCAGTTTCTCCTCCCTTGGTGTTCACACCTCAACTGCTAGCAGAGCACCTCACCCTCCCTGATTGAACTAACCTCGTTATCTCCATACTGATTTATACCTGCCTCTGGAGATTTCCATTACTTGCATCTGAAGAAGTGAGGTTCTTACCCACGAAAGCTTATGCTCCCAATACTTCTGTTAGTCTTAAAGGTGCCACAGGACCCTCTGTTGCTTTTTACAGATTCAGACTAACACGGCTACCCCTCTGATTCCTTTTGTTTGTTTTAAACCTGCTGGCTATTAATTTCATTGGGTGACCCTGGTTCTTGTGTTATGTGAAGGGGTAAATAACACTTCCTTATTCACTTTCTCCACACCAGTCATGCTTTTATAGACCTCTATCATGTCCTTCCTAGTCGTCATCTTTTGTAAGCTGAACAGTCCCAGTCTTTTTAATTTCTCCTCATATGGAAGCTTTTCCGTATACCTAATCGTTGTTGCCCTTCTCTGTACTTTTTCCAATTCTAATATATCTTTTTTTCAAGATGGGACGACCAGAACTGCACACCATATTCAAGGTGTGGGCATACCATGAATTTATATAGTGGCATTATGATATTTTCTGTCCTATTTTTGTATCCCTTTCCTAATGGTTTCTAACATTCTGTTAGCTTTTATGACTGCCGCTGCATGCTGAGTGTATGTTTTCAAGGAACTATCCACAATGACTCCAAAATTTCTTCCTTGAGTGGTATCAGCTAATTTAAACCCCATCATTTTGCATGTATAGTTGCAATTACTTTTTCTCATGTGCATTACTTTGCACTTATCAACACTGAATTTCATCTGCCATTTTGTCATCCTATACAAACCCCACACTGGAATGGAAGGGGTTAAAGGACTATACCAGGCCCAGCTAGCTCCACCCCTCCAACCTGGCAGAAAATGCTCCAGCTTGAGACAGGGTGGAAAAGAAAGCAACCCAGTGCAGAAGGGGGTGGCTGGGGAGGAGTGCAGATGTACCCTGAAGGCCAAAAGGGGCTGGAGAAGCCTCCCTGAAGGAACAGGACCGTGTGTGGAGTTCAGCTGGGGTGGCAGTTTGGTTTCCTTTTTCCTTTCTCCTTATCTGGGACCAGAAGCTGAGAGAAGGAAGCGACCAGGGAAGGTAGCTAGGGTTGCCAACTTTCTAGTTGCACATAACCGAACACCTTAGCCCCACCCCTTCCCCAAGGCCCCGCCTCCCGCTCACTACATTCCCCCTCCCTCTGTGGCTCGCTCTCCCCCACCCTCACTCACTTTCACTAGGGTGGAGCAGGGGGTTGGGGTGCGGGAGGGGATGAGGGCTCTTACTGGGGGTGCAGGCTCTGGGGTGGGGCCATAAATTAGGGGTTCAGGGTGCAGGAGGGGGCTCCGGGCTGGGGCAGAGAGTTGGGGTGTGGGAGGGGGTGAGGGCTCCTGCTGAGGGTGCGGACTCTGGGGTGGAGCTCGGGAATGAGGGATTTGGGATGCAGGAGGGGGCTTCAGGCTGGGGGGTGGGGCTGAGGGATTTGGAGTGCGGGAGGGGTCTGTGGGTTGAGGCAGGGGGTTGGCGTGAGGGTGAGGGTTCTGGGCTGGGGGTGCTGGCTCTTGGGTGGGGCCAGGGATGAGAGGTTTGGGGTTCAGGAGGGGTCTCTGGGTTTGGGGGGGGCTCAGGGCTGGGGCAGAGGGTTGGGGCTCGAGGTTGGGGCGCGGACTTACCTCGGGTGGCTCCCGGTCAGCGGTGCAGCAGGGGGGCTCAGGCAGGCTGCCTGCCTGTCCTGGCACCCAGTGGCGTTGGAAAATTTTTAGTAGTGGGGGTGCTGAAAGCCAGCCCCCTTATCCCTGTCTGCCCCCCACCCCCCGAGGCTGGGAGCAGGGCTGTGTCTCCAGGAGGGGGGAACACCGACAGGGGTAAAGGGACCGAGGCCACAGCTAGGGGAGGGTATGGGACCAGGAGTGGAGCCCTGGGCAGGGGCCAGCAGCCAGGACCCCATGTGTGGGGCCAGGAGTAGGGCCCCGGGCATGGGCCAGCAGCCATGGTCCCAGGAGCAGAGGCCTGGGAGTGGAGGCTTGGGAGCGGGGATGGGGCCAGTGCAGAGTCTGGGGCCAGCGGCCGGGACCAGAACCCCACCTCCAGGTGAGGAGAGGGGTTGGGGGACAGAGGGCTGGGAGCAGGGCACAGGCATGGGAAGCACCCCCTGCACCCCTACTTCCTGCACATATGCTGGCAACGCTCTGCACGTGCCCCGAGAACAGCAAACAACCAGCAGGTCCAGTTCCTAGGCGGGGGGAAGGGGAGGGGGCAGGAGGCTCCGCACGCTGGTCTCGCCCGCAGGCACCACCACCCCGTCAGCCAATGGGAGTGCGGGGCCAGTGCTCGGGGTGGGGGCAGCGCGTGGATCTCCGTGGCCCCTCCCCCACTCCCCACCTACCGGTAGGAGCTGGACCTGCTTGCCTCTTCCGGGGCGCAGCACGGTGCCAGCCAGGACAGGTAGAGACTAGCCTGCCTTAGCGGCGCAGCACTGCTACCTGGACTTTTAATGGTCCGGTCGGCAGTGCTGACCAGAGCCGCCAGGGTCCCTTTTCAACCAGGTGTTCCAGTCGAAAACCGGACACCTGGTCACCCTTTAAAGGTAACTCAGAGGGCCCCTCCTGGAGGCTGAACACTGCTAACCTTCCTAGGGCCCGGAATCAGAGCCTTGTGGAGTGGGTGGGCCCAGGCTCCCCTACAACCGAGTGGATGCTAATCATTAGGCCCCTCGGCCAACTGAGAACCCCATTATAGTCACCCACTTTAGTGAGATCCCTTTGTAACTCTTCGCAGTCAGCTTTGGACTCAATTGTCTTGAGAAATTTTGTATCAACTATAATTTTTGCCACCTTACTGTTCACCTCTTTTTCTAGATCGTTTATGAATGAATATGTTGAACAGCACAGGTTCTAGCACAGATCTTTGGCAGACCCTGATACTTATGTCTCAACATTGTGAAAACTGACCATTTATTCCTACCCTTTATTTCCTGTCCAGTTACTGATCCATGAGAGGACCTTCCCTCCTATCACATGACTGCTTAGTTCGCTCAAGAGCTTTTGGTGATGGACCTAGTCAAAGTCTTTCTGATAGTCCAAGTACACTGTATCGACTGTACCACACTTGTCCACATGCTTGTTGACCCCCTCAGAGAATTTAGTAAATTGATAGGGGGGAGGGATAGCTTAGTGATTTGAGCATTGGCCTCCTAAACCCAAGGTTGTGAGTTCAATCCTTGAAGGGGCCATTTAGGGATCTGGGGCAAAAATTTGTCTGGGGATTGGTCTTGCAGCTTTGAGCAGGGGGTTGGACTAGATGACCTCCTGAGGTCCCTTCCAACCCTGATTTTCTATGAGGCATGATTTCCATTTAGAAAAGCTGTGTATTATGAAGTTGTCAGAAATCCTAGCAAAGATTGCCAAACCTTGTTAGATCTGATGTGGATTTTAGTGAAAGTAAGAGGTCTGTTAGGGGTCAGTAAAAGGGATGGGCCGCTACATTTCTGCAGTGCTCTACATGCTACACTGGATCCACTTCAAGGTCCTTATCTTGATCTTCAAGCCCATTACTGGGATAGGCCCCAGTTATCTCAGAAGCCCCATTTGTCTCCAAGACAGCCGTGTTCCTTAGGAATACTGGAGCATATGGTACTTATCATAAGCACGGGTGATAGGTTCTTCTCAGCAGCTGGCTCATAGTTATGGAATTCTGTCTTGCAAGACAGTAGACTGACCAAGGAACTCACTGCTTTCACAAGTGTAAAACCCATGTGGTTACATTAGATTCCCTGAATTGCTTCCCTGAAAACTATTTGTTTGCAAGTAATCACCCAAAACTGTCTATAAAATATTATTTCTCAGCAGTGCACAAGGCAAGGGGATACTGACTGTTTGAGTGCAGCCAAAATTTAAAAAGCAAACTTCAGTGGGGGCCCATGATAAATTAATGTGAAGAAAGGGATTTTTTCCAAATTTCTGGCATAATTTGAAGTTTGGGCCAGGTTGCCTATCCCTAGTATCGGTTCCTTATTATCAACTTAGCTTTAACCATTTATTTTTAATACTTAACACTCCTCTCACTAACTTTCCATATTATGAATCTACTGCTAAAGACAACGGATTGGATTTTAATGTTAATTACACTGGTTCAAATCTAATAAAACTCCATTGAATTCAGTAGAATTAGTTCAGTATTTTGTTAGTGTGACAGAGATCAGAACATGCCCCATATGTTCTTCACCTTTCGTAAGCCATAGTTCAGTTTAGCTAAGTATATCTCTATTTTTCTTTTCCTTCCTCATTTCAAAATGGAGCCGATCCCAAACACAGCACACTCAGTCCCTCTTGATGTCTGTCTGTAATGCTATAATGTTAAGCTTTAACAGTCCTGGGACTGACACATGCCTTCCCTGCCCATATTATTAATGGTGATTGTTATTTGAGAGAGATCAATAAGTTTATATGGTATTTGTTTTGGGGGGGAGGAGAGGGGAGAAAGACAGTCTCTATCGTAAAGAGTTTACCATCTAAAGCCCTGATCCTACAAGCACTAGTTTACATAAGTAGTTACGCATGTGGGCAGTCCCATTCAGTTCATTAGGAATGCTCGTATGCATAAATGTTTGCACATTCAGACTAAGTTAGACAAACAAAGGAAATGATGACACCAGACATAGGACGGGGCAGAGAAGGATGAGGCAAGTTCTATAAAAATGAAAATGTTGATTAATGTTGTGTTGCGTCTGAAGCTGTAATTACTGATGTATTGTTATTTAAATTTGAGAATACAGGTAGGGCATAGAGTAAGGAATAGGTAGCACAAGAGAAGAGGGCAGGGTGTAAAGCTAGCTAAAGAAAGTGGGTTTTGAGAAAGGCTTTGAAGTAGAGAAGGGGGATACTTGGAGTGCTGAAAGAGGAAGGTTTTTCCAGACATAAGGAGCAGCATGAAAAAGGGTATGAAGGTTTGAGTGATGGAAGAAGACAAGGAGGAGCAACAAGGCAAGAAGAGGGTGCAGAGAATAGGGTATGAGACTAGGAGTAGACAGAAATAGCCTGAGGTGTAGGTGTAATTTTGCAGCACCCTGAAAGTGAGAATGAAGAGTTTGATGTGGAAGAGATGGGGAGTAAGTGAGAGGGATTCTGGGAGGGAGTGACCTGGTCAGAGCTGTAGGAAAGGAAGGGTTTTTTTGTTTTGTTTTGTTTTTAGCTGCAACATGATGTACATGTTGAAGAAAGGATGAGCTGAGAATCAGGATGGCTAAATAATCTGTAAATACTGTGATAGACCTAGGCCAGTTGGGTACAACAAAGTAGTCGAAGGCAGATATACTGGCCACTGGATTAGCAGTTTTCTATTCCCTGACTGACCAGAGCAGGGGCTGCTCTAGACTAATGAGAACACCTGACTCCAATTAACTTGCAAAGAGTCAGGTGAGTCCATTAAGGTAATGTGAACACCTGACTCTAGTTAAGGCCCTTTTGATACTATAAAAGGGCTCACTCCACTCAGGCTGGGGAGAGCCAGGGAGCCAGAGGAGAGGAAGTGTGGCTGAAGGGCTGGTTAATGAAGACACCCTCAAACCATCGGTAAGGGAGCCCTAAGGTAAGGGTGAAGAAGGGAGAAACAGGAGAGCTGTGGGGAAGTGGCCCAGGGAAATGTAGCAACTCTAGCAGTGAAAGGTTGGCTGCCAACAGCTGCTACCATTAGGGTCCCTGGGCCGGAACCCGGAGTAGAGGGCGGGCCCAGGTTCCCCCCAACCTGCCACTACAGAAACACCTCCTGGGAAGGGAAGACAGGCCTCTGTCAGGACAGGAGGCTAAACTGTTCTGAAATAAATAAGCCCTAGAGACAACAGAGACTGTGGGAGTTCTCTCACCAACCTCCTTGCTAGCTTATGATGAAAAAGGCTCAGTAGACTGTAACCCTGGCCGTAGAGAGAGAAGGGCTACGTGGAGGGTCGCAGTGAGCCACTGAGGCTAGCATAAACCGCCTAGAAGCGCGGGACCCACTGGGACAAGGTCAGAGCTCTGCCACAGTACTTACATGGGGAGATTTCTGGTAGTAGGGGTTCTACAAGTTAGCAAACAAAAGCATACCAAGATCCAGTGGCTAAAACTTGAATCTAGATAAATTCTAAACTGGAAACAAGGCACATATTTTTAACAGTGAGCGTGATTAACGTTGGAGCAGCTTACCTTGGGAAGTGACAGGTTGGCCCTCATTTTGATGTCTTTAAATCAACATTCAATGTCGTTCTAAAAGATTACATGGTCTAGTTCAACCAGAAGTTATGGGACTGATGCAGGAATCATGGGGTTGAAGTTCTATGATCTATGTTATGCAACTGGTCAGACTAAATGGTCATAATGTTCCCTTCTGCCCTTAACACCTATGAAAAACAAGGAGGTTACAGTAAACCAGGCAATCAAGAACTGTGATATGAACCTGTGTTTAGCACTGGGCATGGCTAGGTAGGAATGGATCTCATATTCTGTTGATCTGTATGGCAACATAATGTCTTGAACCTGAATTACTAGGCAGGTTAGCAGTTTATGTAGTTCTAGAATACTTTCAAATGTTGATAAATAAGAACTACAACTTCGAATTTCTTTTCTGTTATGCATTTATAATATCAACCATAAGGTTGAATTGATGCAGTCTGCATTTAAGGACTTGATCACATCATCACTGAAATCAATGTATATTTTGCCATTGACTTCAAGGAGAGAACAGTCAGGCCTTTGATTATTGGTAATGTGTATATTTTTCATTAAAATACTGTAGTTTAATATTCCTAAATGAGCTATATATAATTTAAATGACTATTATTATATAATTTTGGTTTGGTATTCACATGGTTTGCATGATGTTTCAGTGAATATACCATATAAAGTATTGTACCTATCTACACAAATTTTAGTAACACTTTCAATTTAATACTGGAATAAATATAAAGTTTCTTTTCTTTCTTCTTTAGATAGTGTGTTCACAAAACAGACCTTCAGCTGTAACTTTATAAATGACTTTTTTAAAAAGGTATTTGGAAAGGCTTCTATTAAGAACCTCCTCCTCTTTCCCCGAAGAAAAAAAATGAAGCCAAAATGTAACTTATGCTTCTTCTCCAACCAGATAATTCATCATTACTTATTTCCAAGTTGCTATTCTTTCAGGTACTAGGTTATGTCCCATAAAGTCTAAGAGGATATACAGTACTCTGTGGGTTCAAACATATAGAAACTGTGACTTCAAACATCAGTCACTATCTGGAAATTTTCCTGTTTAATTGCTTAGGGATGTTACAGATTCTCTGAACAACCTTTGGTACTTAACTTAATCCTCCCCAGGCCATTTACAGAACAACAGCAGGCAAAATAAAGCTTTATTTTATTTTTATACTATTTAAGTAGTGTGAAATGTATTGTCAATTCCACTTGGGATTCCACATTCCAAATTAATGATTTAACTGGATTATATTTAATTTACTTTCCAGATAATATCTTGGACAGATAAGGATTTTTATTACCCAAGAAACATATGGCTCATCATAATTTTGTTCATGTTTCTTGTTCTTAACATTCTTCTAATCTAGAAATGTGGGGTTAGATTGAGCCTGTTAGGCACAAGCCTACCTTACAAGCTGTGTGGAGCCAAACAATGCCTCCTGGAGCTCTCTGGTGCACAGGAGGAGTGTGCCCGCTGAGCCAACACTAAGAAAAGTTCAGCCTATACTCCAATGGCCAGCTTGAAGGGGATGGGTCCATGGTCCCATTCTCCTCATCTCTATCAGAGTAATTTGCACCACCAGTGATGCTAGCAAGAAACTGTTGCTGTGTTGTGGGATCCATAAAGAAAGAAAAAAACAGTCAATCTGCATTTCCAATTGGAAAAAATAATCCCAACTATACATACAAAATGACGGGTTCTAAATTAGGTGATACCACTCAAGAAAGAGATCTTGAAGTCATTGTAGATAGTTCCTTTAAAATATCTACTCAATGTGCAGTGGCAGTCAAAAATCTTGACAGAACGTTAGGAACCAATAGGAAAGGGATCGATAAAACAGAAAATATCATATTCCCTCTATATAAATCCATGGTACTCCCACATCTTGAATACTGCATGCAGATCTGGTCGCCCCATCTTAAAGAAGATATATTGGAATTGAAAAATATACAGAAAAGAGCAACAAAAATGATTAGGGGTATGGACCAGCTTCCATATGAGGAGAGATGAATAAGATTGGGACTTTTCAGCTTGGAAAAGAGACAACTAAGGGGGGATATGATAGAGGTCTATAAAATCGTGACTAATGTGGAGAAAGTAAATAAGGAAGTGTCATTTACTCCTTCTCATAACACAAGAACTAGGGGGTCACCAAATGAAATTAATAAGCAGCAGATTTAAAAGAAACAAAAGGAAGTATTTCTTCACACAACGCACAGCCAACCTGTGGAATTCTTTGCCAGAGGATGTTGTGAAGGCCAAGTCTATAACAGGGTTCAAAAAAGAACTAGATAAGTTCATGGAGGATGTGTCCATCAATGGCTATTAGCCAGGATGGGCAGGGATGCAAAACCATTCTCTGAAGTGTCCCTAGTCTCTGTTTGCCAGAAACTGGGAATGGGCGACAGGGGATGGATCACTTGATGATTATCTGTTCTGTTCATTCCCTCTGAAGCACCTGGCACTGGTCTCTATCAGAAGACAGAATACTGGGCTAGATGGACCATTCATCGTATCAGTATGGTAGTTCTTATGTTCTTAAGTTAGAAATTCGACTGTTGCTGCAGCATTTGATTCACTCC
Organism: Terrapene triunguis; assembly: GCF_002925995.2. Classification (NCBI taxonomy): domain Eukaryota; kingdom Metazoa; phylum Chordata; order Testudines; family Emydidae; genus Terrapene; species Terrapene triunguis. The sequence continues at coordinate 77,405,235 of NW_020664409.1, forward strand.
TTACATTTTACCTTCCTTCAGCTTTTGTTTTTCAATGAGAAATATTACTTTTACTTCAGGTCCCTAGAACCCAGCTCTCCTCTTGGTCTTTACACTTTTCACCTGTTTCTGTGGGACCACAACTTTTATTTTATCAGCAACACCTCTTGGAATTTACACCTTTTCCCATGCCACTGACCAAGTCATTACTTCCCTTCTGCAGCTCACTAGAGGTCAAAAATTCATTTACTACCCATTGGGATTGACTCACAATAAGTATCCCAACTAATGGCTCATAAGTCAAATTATCTTTCAAAAGCAAGTTTAGTTATTTAAGCTAGAAAATAGAGAAATTATTTAAATAAACTGAAACAGAATAAACTTGACCGCATCTACAAGCTATGCAGAAATCTAGTTTGTGAGACTAACAATCTCTAGGTTACAAGCATTGAATTGTACCTACTTGCAATCTGGAACATGCTGGCTGGGCAAAGCTGCTTCAGCAATACCCCTTCCTTAGCCATGTTTCTCATCCCTTTCCTTGGTCTCTACACCTTGTCATGTGACTGCTTTATTTATCTAAATCTCACCCATCTCCCTCATTACTGGCTGAAAACCCTTAGCAAAATGAGACAGAAGAGGCGGTGGAGGGAAAATGAGGGGAGGGGGGTTGTAAGAAACCTCTGAGCAGAAAAGTGGTAAAGATAGGAAGTCCAGAGGAGACAAAGGGGCAGTAAATAGGAGTAGTTCTCACATGGTCTCTTGGACTGCATAGAGGCCACTGAACGCATTATGTGCCTCCCTGATTTTCTGTCTTGAGCCAAATCTGACATGTTACAGGATAGGATGTTTGTGAGGGGCAGGTGTTCGTTGATGCCATCAAACCATCTTGATTTGTGTCTTCCATGTGATCTTTTCCATCCTGCTGTCATTGGGTCAAAGCCAAAGATGATTGTTGTAGGGAAGTTGGTAGGCGTTCAGAGCAGATGACCAGACCACCTTAAAGCGGGTGACCATTTGAGAGGGTGGGACCAGTTAGGAAACTGATGTCTTCATTTGACTTGAATTTGTACCATTTGATGTTTTTGATTACTCAGAGATACTTCATCTGAATGGTGTTCAATTTCTTTTCAGTCTTGAGAGTAAGGGGCCATGTTTCAATTCCAGAGGTCAGATATTGAGCACTGAAGCATTATGTATCCTTAGCTTCATCTCTCTATTTATCTATTTAACACTTTCTTGATGAGGCACCCTATTATTGATGATATTTTTGCCATGTGAGCTTCAAGTTCTTTCTCACCAAAAGAACTGAGGTGGGTGAAATAACTGACAAGCTTGATTGGGTGGTCACCCACTAAGATGGCAGAGCCTGCAGCATGTTCAAAATTGACAACAAGAAGAATTGTGCTTTTACCCCCAATTAATTTTCAGGCTGACTTCTGCAGTTGAGCTTTCCAGGGCTTTAAAAGCCACAACCAGCTCGTCCATTGATTCAATGATTAGCTATATGTTGTCAGTAAAATTGACATCGGTAAGGTTCTTATAATCAAAATGAATGCCTAAAATGCGTTTATTATTGTCTCTGACAACATTGCGGCGTTCGGGGCGGCAACACATACTTGTTAATGCCTAATCTGATTAGAAAGAAGGCAGTTATTTTCCCATTTACAAGAAAGTTGCTTGAGGAGTCATCATATAAAAGAAATAACATTCTAAAGAGCTTGTTGGGGAGGCCAGCAAGTTTCAAGATCAGACAAAATGACTCCCTGTCAACGTCAGACGTGGCCTTGATATCCACAAATGTAATGTGAACGGAGCACTTGAATTCTTGTGAATTCTCGATAAACTGGCACGCTCTGAAAATTAGCTCCATCGTTGAACAGCCGGAAGTGAAGCCAGTTTGTTGTGGTCTTCTTTTGTTCCTTAAGATATCAGTGGCTTTGGCCAAAAAGGCAGAAGCAAAAACCTTCCCTGAGATAGATAGAAGTCTAATGCTGCGATAACGGCGACAATCTCATTGCTGCTTTTATGTTTATTTTTGAATAAATATGGGTAGTTAGAAACTCCTTTTGAGCCTTATCCTTGATCAAAGGCGAAGGGAAGGAAGGAAAGCTCTGAGGAGAGGGGGAGAAACGCCCTTAGGAAAGCATTAGAGGAAGGAGGACAGTCCCAGTAGCCTGAGCAGCAGGAGGGCAGAAATACCCAGGAAGTGGATAAGGAAAAGGAGGGGAAAGACACAAAGTGGTCAGGAAGCAAAAACATGTTATAAACTGTCTTTAAAATTTCTAGTCTCCGACTTTTCAGCTCTTTGGTTTATTTGATCCATTGTTTTATTTAATGTTGTGATGAGATAACATGTTGTGTTCAAAAAGATTTCTGAACTCTGCAGTAGTGCTGATCAACCTGCTGACATATGACTATTTTACCCAATAACATCTAATATTTTAAGAACATTTTCTAATTCTCATTAAAAAGACCAGAGCAGAAACCATTCCAAAAAAGAGGATAATGGTATTTCTACTCTTGTCAAGTTATATTGTCCAACTCTCGTTTAGTGTATTTTATGGGTTCATTCTCTCTCTCTCTAGAAATTTTACCATCACAATTAAGAGTTCAGTTCAAATGGAATATCCATATTGTGCCCTTATGTTATTTGGCTTTCTTTATGCCCACGACGACTCTCATTTGCCCTTCTGTGGCACTGATTTGGAGGGCAAATGCAGCCTTCTCTATGCCACTTACCTAGCACAAACAACTTACTCTGCCTCCCCAATATCAGTTTCATTTGTTTTTGAAGCAGCAGCCAGTAATGGCTACAAAATTAATAGTCCAATACCCCAGTACAGGTCAGTCTAAGCGAAAAACAGTATTTATCAACATATTAGATAGTAGAGAAAAAGCACAGACGTCAAAAGGATTAAAGGTTCATGCACATTTGAATAAATACAACAAAGTATTTTAGATTGGCTCTAAACTTTGAATTACAGAAGGATTACTTTGGTCAAAACATCTTTGAACTCTGGTCATCATGTTCCTGCCGACACTTCTTTTCTCTTGTATTAGCAACACTTCTTTTCTCAGAATGTCTCTCTGCTACTTAGCTATCTGCTTTTATAAACCCCTTCGTTCTTAAACAGAATTGCCAAAGTACACTTAGCATTTGCTTATATCTTGGTGGGTGAAGGGAGTTGTCTGGTAATTATTCTGCCAATACACCTTTAGGTCAGTTTATTAAGATTAGGACAGAGCATGTATTAAATGTCTAATTAAACATCCTTCCTGATATTGGCTTATGCTAAAATAATGTTTATTCCTGATTACTTAATTTTCCAAAATTACATCAGTCTCCATTTCCATCTTTTTACATACATAGCACTAGAGGCCTTCGTGTTTTGAAAATGATTCCAGATCTTGCTTTTCAAAGAACCTCATGAACAAGGTTTTAAAAGTAGACAGACATATAATGCAGACTACTAGTATTAATAAGTCATGAAGACAGTTATATTAGGTAAAAATTAAAATAAGATAGCTGGGTTATTCCATGTCGCATGGTAGCATTCACAAATATTTGAGTGATATGGCTTGAGGAAAAAGTTACTATGTAATCAAAAGGATAATACACCAGTCTGTTCCTCATTTTTCTTAATCTTTTTTTCTGAACCATAGAATCAAATGCACATAAATCTTTGTGATACACAGAAAATTACTAAGTCAACATTCTGTGAACTAATGACTGCTAAATGACAACTGACAGCATATTCCTTGATGACATTCAGTTAGTGACCAAGTTGCTCACACAGGACAGGAGTCATCTTAAAGTTGGGGTTATAAGCAAATGCTAATTATTAATTACATCTTTATGTATGGCATCTGTATTTGGCGTGTATTTTGAGTATATTCTAACTGGGACTGACTCTTTAGTACCTTTTTTCATTATTTTGTTATAATTTCCAGCTACTAGTCTCTCCAAAGTAAACAGCTTACTTGTTTCTTTTAGTTTTTATATGCCCAGCTGCTTCTGTAAGAAACTGAAATGGTTCCAGCCATTACAATTGTTTTTCTTTTTCTGTAACTAATATTTAAATATCAAAGCTACTAGGAGCTTTTATGTCATGGAGTACACTTTGCCTCAAAGTACTTTTTTTTTTTTTTTTTAAAGCCATTAAGCGTTCTTCTAAGGTGAAGTAATTTGAATGGGAATGCAGCAGTCATTACTTGAGTGATTCAGAAGCCACCCACTGTATGGATGTTTTTGTTTTGTGTGTAATCTTGTGCTGAGGACACCACAAATTATGAACAGGCTACTGAGTTGTAAAGTCTTAGAAGGCGGTTACTGTGGCTGCTTCCTAAAGGTCAACGTAGAAAGCAGTCCTAAGACACTGCAAAAGAATAATATCTGGACAGTCACTCAGCCAACAACCCTGACCTATAGACTTCACAATCTCCCTTTTTCAATTGTTTTTTAAACATGGCAGGACATAATATTTACAGCTTTTATTTTTCATTGGTGCAAGTAATTATACTATGGGCCTGCTCCTGCTTCCAATTAATTGACAGAACTCTTATTGACTTCCGGCCCCAGATGCCCAAATACAGAGTGCAATTCAGCCTTGCACAGAGAGTTTTCATAAAGCCTTTGCACAACTATTTTAAGGGCTTAAGTGGGTGCTTAGACTGTGTGCTGGCCCTCTGGAAAGAAATGCTTATTGCTTTAATTGTGTATATGTAAACTCACTTCCTTCTTCGAGTGATTGCTCCTGTGTATTCCACTATAGGTGTGCGTGCTCGCCACATGCACCGGTGCCGGAAGTTTTTCCCTTAGCAGTATCCGTAGTGGGGGAGCACCGCTGCGACCCCTGGAGTGGCGCCGACATATCGCGCCATAAAGGGGGCTGTGTGCTCCCCCCACCCTCAGTTCCTTCTTACCGCCAGTGAAGGTAGTCGGAACTTGCTCCAGCCTTGGCTGCAGCATTTATAGCCTTAGTGGTATCTTGTTCACTGAACTGCTTCTTTGTTGAACTTTTCTTCGTTAGTGCCTGGCTCGGGGCATGCCCCGTGGCCCAGGCTTCAAGTCGTGCGACTCTTGTCGCAACTCTATGCCCAGAAGCGATCCACACTCTGTGTCTTCGCTGTCTGGGCAAGGCTCACATTAGCGAGCGTTGTATGATTTGCCGCTTCTTCAAGCCTCGGATGAAGCGGGAGCGTGATATCCGACTCCGTGCTTTGCTAATAGAGTCGGCATTGGCCCCGGCACAGGCGTGTCGACCCCACTCCGCGCCCGGCACTGCATCTTCGGTGCGCAGCGAGGCACCGTCGTTGACTCAGCACCGCTCTCCCAGTAAGAAGCAAGGGAAGACTCAGCGGCGCCGAGAGAAGGAGAGGAGTGAGGCCAGACCCGAGTTGGGCAGCCCACGATCCCCGTCGGGACAGACCTCCGACTCGCGCTGAGCGGAGTAGTCTGGTCCCGTCCGCGCGAGCCTCGCCTGAAGTGCGCATGCCTTCGACGCCAGAGGCAGCTCAGGCTGCGCGTAATATCCTAGCCTTTCCGGTGCCGGGAGTGCCACCTCAGTTGGGCTCCCAGTCCTGTGGAAAGCCGCCTTTGGGCGCCCATCAGCCCTCCCCGGAGATATCGGAGGTCGAGGTACTTTCCAGGGTCGAGGTGCCGAGCAGAGGCCCGTGTCGTATGTCAACTCCGCGTGCCGGCTCTTCTGCGAGCGAGTCCCACTCCTCCGGTCTCCAGAGCCATAGAGGAGGTGACAAGAGGCGACGCCGTTCCTCCTCGAGTCAGTCCGAGAGGAACAGGTCCCGACGCCATCGGCACCAGCGCTCCTATTCTAGCGCCCGCCGTCACAGAGGCCGTGCTCCGAGTCCGTCCCTAGAGTCCCCGGCACCGAGGCGCCGTGGCCACAGGCACCGTAGGGAATCCAGAGACAGCTCCTCAGACATCTACCTCTCGACTTCATCCAGGTCGAAGTCTCGGGGCAGGAGCCGTCACGACAGAGACCGCTCCAGTCATTCCTACGGCACCGTGCGCTCTCCTCCAGGACTTTGGCGTCGGCGCGCAGCCATCTCTCCCCGGGCCGCACCGCACCGCGGGAGCAGCCAGCTCTGCCGGCGCCCCAGGCGTCCCAGTTCCAGGCTGTGCCCTGGCAAGGACAATGGTGCCAGTGGGCACCGTGGCCTCAGGCACCCTCACAGCCGGGACCTCGCTCCATGGCGGGAGCCTCTCAGGGCCGCCCCGCGTCACCTCCCCGGGACCAGGATGGGGCCGCGGGCGCCGAACAACCGGCACCGACCCCAGGACACTACCCGGACGTCGAGCCTACAATGCCGTCAGTGGCTGAGGGCACCGCACCATCTACCTCTTCGGTGCCTTTGACACAGTTGCGGTACCGCCTCCCTCTTCTCAAGAGGACTTCAAGGCGCACCAAGAGCTGCTTAGGAGGGTGGCAGCAAATTTCGAGCTCCGGGCCGAGGAGATGGAGGAGCCCTCCGACACGCTGTTTAATGTCCTCGCCTCCTCGGTATCAGGGTGGGTGGCCCTCCCATTCCATCAGGGGGTGGCCAACATCACCACCGGCCTCTGGCAGACCCTGGCCTCTCTTGGCCCCATTTCCAAGCAGACCGAAAGGAAGTATTTCGTCCCCGCAAGGGGTCACAAGTACCTATACACCCACCCGGCCCCGAACTCTTTGGTGGTATAGTCGGTCCACCACCGTGCGCGGAACGGCGAGCCCACGCCCACACCAAAGGACAAGGACGCTCGGAGACTTGACACTTTTGGTAAAAAGGTTTATTCGTCTGCCAGTTTCCAGCTCAGAGTGGCCAACCACCAGGCACTGCTGAGCCGTTACGAGTTTAATCTGTGGGGATCCGTCCCCAAGTTCGAACCCCTTCTTCAAGATAAGGACAAGAAGGAGTTCTGGGCTCTGGTCGAGGAGGGTGCGGCGGCGGCCAAAGCAGCTCTCCAGGCGGCTTTGGACGCAGCGGACACAGCCGCTCGGTCAATGACTTCGGCAGTCTCCATGCGAAGGGCGTCATGGCTCTCGCTTTCGGGGCTGTCTGTGGAGTCCCAGTCAATAATGCAGGACCTGCCGTTTGATGGCAAAGCGTTATTTGCGGACTAGACAGATACCCGTCTACATGGGAGGAAGGACTCCCACACCACCCTGCAGATGCTGGGCCTCTATGTCCTGCCTTCTAAGGACAAGCCCAGGCCTCAAACCTCTGCTCCTCCAGCTCGGGGCAGATACGAACCCCCGCCTAAGCGGCAGAGAGACCAAAGGCATCGGTCCCAACGCCAATCCCATTCGGCGCCAAGGCCCGGGCCCTCGAAGGCCAAGAGGCCAGGAAAACGGCGTTTTTGACTCGTTAAGGGGGGTCACCATGCCAGTTGCCAGTGTACCCCCCCCCCCCCAGTTAATAAAGTTGCATTTTATCAACCGTTTATCGGCCTTCCGACTGCAATGGTCCCGTATAACGTCGGACCAATGGGTCCTCAGCACCATCTCCCAAGGGTACAGGTTGCAGTTTGTTTCAACCCCCCCCCAACCATCCCCCGTCCCGGGAGCTGGCCGGGGACCCAGAGCATACCCTCCTCCTCCGCCAGGAGGTAGAGCGCTTCCTCTCCCTAGGAGCTGTGGAAAAGGAATTCCAGGGAAAGGGATTTTACTCCAGGTATTTCCTCATCCCGAAAGCGAAAGGCGGGCTTCGGCCCATCCTCGATCTGCGGAATCTCAACCAGTTTTCTGGTTCATTGCAAATTCCGCATGGTGTCCCTGGCCTCTATTATTCCATCCCTAGACCAGGGGGATTGGTTTGCGGCGCTGGACCTCCAGGATGCGGACTTCCACATCCACATTTTCGAGGGTCACAGGTGTTTCCTCCGTTTCCTGGTGGGTCAGGACCACTTCCAGTTTATGGTCCTTCCCTTTGGCCTCTCTACTGCCCCCAGGGTATCTACGAAGTGTATGGTGGTGGTGGCGGCCCACCTCAGGAGGAAAGGGCTGCAGATCTTCCCCTACCTCGACGACTGGCTGCTCAAGGGCCGGTCTCGGTCTCTGGTGCAGCAGCAGATGAATTTCCTGCTGGACACCTGCGCAGATCTAGGCCTACTGGTGAACGAGGAGAAATCCACGTTAATCCCAGTTCAGTGCATAAGCTTTATAGGGGTGCTGTTAGATTCCCGGGTGGTCATGGCCTCCCTCCCATGGGACAGATTCGAGACGCTCAAAGCTCTCATCGCCTCGGTCATGACCTTTCCGGTAACCACGGCACGAGTGTGCCTTCAAATCCTAGGCCACATGGCAGCATGCACCTATGTGGTGCGGCATGCCAGGCTCCGGATGAGGCCCCTTCAGCTTTGGCTGGCCTCCCGGTACTCCCAGGCCAGGGATGGCCTGGACAAGGTCGTCACGGTGCCACCAACGGTGGTGGCAGACCTCCAATGGTGGTCCCTCCCGAGCAACATGCTCCAGGGTATCCCCCTCCCTCGCTAGATCTAGTGTCCGATGCCTCGGACCTGGGCTGGGGAGCCCACGTGGGGGACTTCAGGACCCAGGGTATGTGGTCACCAGGGGAACTGACCCTGCACATAAATGTCAGGGAGCTCAGGGCCATGCGCCTGGCGTGCGTTGCCTTTTGCCAACACATAGAGGGGAAGGTGGTCAGAATCCTCACGGACAACACGACTACCATGTATTATCTGAACAAGCAGGGGGGCACGCGTTCCTGGGCTTTATGCCAGGAAGCCCAACTCCTGTGGGAGTTCTGTATAGCCCATGACATACTCCTGCGGGCCTTTTACCTGCCCAGCAAGAGCAACACGCTCGCGGACCGCCTGAGCAGGGTCTCCTCTCAACATCACGAGTGATCCCTGCACAAGGAGGTGGCCAGGTGGATCTTCCTACAGTGGGGCACTCTCCAGGTAGACCTGTTCGCCACCGCCCAGAATCGACTGTGCCCACGATTCTGCTCCAGGGCGGGAGAGGCCGATGGGGCGACGCGTTCCTGATCCCATGGTCGGGGCCCCTGTTTTACGCCTTCCCGCCCTTCCCTCTAATAGGCAGGGTCCTACAGAAGGTGAAGTCAGACGGGGCGAGGGTTATCCTCATAGCCCCGGATTGGGCCCGTCAACATTGGCACGAGACCCTACTGCAGCTCTTAGCGGCGCCCCCTTGCAGGCTGCCGCTCCGCCCGGACCTCCTCTCCCAGGAGGAAGGTCGTCTCCTCCATCCCAACCTAGCCGCGCTCCGCCTGACAGCGTGGCTGCTCCATGGTAAAATGAGGAGGAAGGGAGGTGTTCTGAGGATGTGAGAAGGGTCCTGCTGGAGAGTAGGAAGCCCTCCCGCGTCGAACCTACCTGGCTAAGTGGTATAGGGTCTCTAGGTGGGCGAGGGATAGAGGTTCCTCTCCCTCTTCCGCGTCTCTCCAGCTTGTCCTCGATTACCTCCTCTCCCTTAGGACCCAAGGGCTGGCGCCCTCCTCCATCAGGGTGCACCTGGCGGCCATTTCGGCTTTCCATCCCCCGGTGCAGGGCCTGTCTATGTTTTCACATCACATGACGGCCCGGTTTCTGAAAGGGTTAGATCGGACATTCCCTTACACCAGACCCCCGGTCCCGCTCTGGGACCTGAACCTAGTGCTCTCCCGCCTCACAGGGCCTCCCTTTGAGCCATTAGCCACGTGTTCGTGGTTCCACTTGTCGTGGAAGGTGGCGTTCTTAGTGGCTATCACCTCAGCCCATCGGGTCTCAGAGCTCAGGGCCTTGACCTCTGAACCGCCCTATACTGTCTTCCATAAGGACAAGGTGCAGCTCCGCCCTCACCCTGCCTTTTTGCCGAAGGTAGTCTTGGCTTTTCATATGGATCAGGATATTTTCGTCCCGATCCTCTGCCCTAAGCCCCATTCCTCCAATGAGGAATGCCGCCTGCACATGTTAGACGTGCGCAGAGCGCTGGCCTTTTACCTGGACAGAACCAGACCATTTAGGAAGTCTCCCCAGCTGTTCATTGCATCGGCCGAGCGCATGAGGGGACGACCGGTGTCCACCCAGCGGATTTCCCGCTGGATCACCTCGTGCATTCGCACCTGTTACGACCTGGCAGGGATTCCCCCGCCTCCTATTGTGAAGAGAGCCCAGGCCTCGTCAGCGGCCTATGTGGCTCATGTCCCTATTCAGGACATCTGTAGGGCTGCTACGTGGTCCTCTGTCCACACCTTCTCATCGCACTATGCAATCGTCTCCCATACGAGAGATGACACCGGGTTTGGTAGGGCGGTGCTCCGCCCGGGTAACCCTTAAAACTTTACACTTAAACGCCTACCCGCCTCCATCAGGTATAGCTTGGAGTCACCTATAGTGGAATACACATGAGCAATCTCTCGAAGAAGAAAGGACAGTTACCTGTTCCGTAACTGGTGTTCTTCGAGATGTGTTGCTCAAGTGTATTCCACGTCCCGCCCTCCTTCCCCTCTGTCGGAGTTGTCTGGCGAGAAGGAACTGAGGGTGGGGGGGAGCACGCAGCCCCCTTTATGGCTCGATATGTCGGCGCCACTCCAGGGGTCACAGCGGTGCTCCCCCACTACAGATACTGCTAAGGGAAAAACTTCCGGCACCGGTGCACGTGGCGAGCACGCACACCTATAGTGGAATACACCTGAGCAACACATCTCGAAGAACGCCAGTTACGGAACAGGTAACTGTCCTTTATTAACTTTGCACAACCATGAATCATCTATATAAAAGCTAAATGGCCAGCTCCTCAGCTGGAGTAAATTGATGTAATTTTATTGACTTTAAAAGAACTGTATCAATTTTCATTAGCTGAGGACTTTGGCTCACAGAATCTCCATGGAATAGGGATAGGTACATACTGTGTTGAAAGACTTTTTGAATGATGAAAGACTGAGGGCTTGTCTATAGAGTGCATTAGTGCGCACCAGCCGAGGTATAAATTCTAGTATACACAAGCATGTCTTGTACTAACTCTCTGTGTGGACCTTCTTGTGCACACTAAAAGTTCCTTAGTGTACGTTCATGTAATACTGCTTCAAATAATACTATGTCAATGTGCTCTAGGGGACTTTGAGTGTGTTCCAGCAAGGTCCATGTAGAGAGTTAGTACACAACATGCTTGTGTGCACTAGAATTTACACCCCTATAGTGCATAGTGATGCACCAGGTAGACAAGCCCTATGTTGCCTTAGAAATGGTTTAAGCTAACCAGAAAAAGGCATTCCTATTCCAGAATAAGAGTGACTACAAGGGGACTGATACTGGTATAACTATATAATTATAATGGTATCATTATGCCTGCAAAAGCCCCTTGTCACCACTTTGATTCAAATGAGATGTTCCCCATTTCTAAGCAACATATTTAAATACTGATACATTTGATATACTTATGAGCACAAGTGAGCCGCCCCCCCGCCCCAAATGGATTGTTTTGGAGGGTTTTTGGGTGGGGGTAAGGGGTTTGAATTCATGAATGACAGCTTAAAGATTTTTTTTAAATGGCCTGTATCTGAAGTACCTGCTAACCGTAAAGAGAGTGGCATTCCAGAGCAGTAAAGGAACTCTTATTTTCTTTGCCCTGCCCTATAGTGTGCAGGGCCTCTTCTTAACAAGTGTTGTACTAGATCTTTACCATTCAAGAGCGTAAATTATTTGCAGTATACAGTATGGAAATTTATTTTGGAAATACTGTAATATAATCATTCAGAGTGTTACATTATTCTTTGTGTAGTCAGCAATTCTGAAAAATGGGTGTTACACAGATTTCAATGAAAATATCTGCTTGGCATTTTTAAGTTTTATGGATAGAAACATTTCCCAACATTGGAACTCATATTCTAGTGCAAGCCTTTTTTTGCCGTTCTGCATTGAAGGAATTATTGTTTCCTCTCCAGCTGTTACACATCTGCATTGAAGGTTGGGGAAACTGGCGCTGGTCTGAGCCATTCAGTGTGGACAATGCAGGGACCTTTATCAGAACCATTCAGTACAAAGGCAGGACAGCATCACTTATCATCAAGATTCAACAGCTCAGTGGAGTGCAAAAACAAGTAAGTGCCCTTATGCACAGTATAGGGGAATCATTTTTAATCTGAGTAAATTAGATTATGCTTTTTACATAAATAATGAATAATCCATTTTTAAATTATATTATTTCCCTGTAATTGTAGTGTTGCTCACTAATGCCATAATATTTAATGAGACTAGCAGGACTTACATTATAGAGATTATTTCAAGAGTTAATATGACTCTGCTGTAAGAATTCACTCTGGTATGAATCTTGGCACACAAAATCTTCATCCTCAGCACATTTTTTACACATTTTGTAAAACATCCTTTTGCCTGGGTTATAATTTCTAACAGTGCAAAGTTATACAGTTTCTGGCACATTTTTGTACTCTTGAAAAGTAGGAATGTGTTATGTTATTTATGTTTTTATTCAGTAGTGTGCCTCAGGCCCTTAGGTTATTGAAAAAGAGGGGGGAAAAGAAATGACCAAATTAAAATTTCAAAAGGTGTGTTGTCCCTTTAAGGGTCAGAGAGCCAAAGAATTACTTGCTATGGCAGCTTCATACCAGGTCAGCCTGGGGATACTGACCCATTTCCCCCTCTTCCCCCGTCCTTGACCAGGCAGAGCAGCACTTACCCTCTCACCCACAAAAGTAGTTAAAATACTAGATTTAGTCATGATCTACTGTGGGCATTACATTATTCACTCCTTTCTCGGCGGGCTGGGAATGAATTTTTTCCCTCACCACCAAATTGGCCAAGGTGAGGTGGGTTGTTTTTTTTGCCTTCCTCACCTAAAGCTTAGTTGGGGCAAAAAATAAAATGGAGTTAAGCTATGATGGCACAACTCTTTAGGTAAGCGTAGCATGGATGTCCAGTGCAGGTACTCTGTGTGGAAGGGATACGGTGATCAGATCAAATGGATTGGTAAGGAATACAGAGGACATGTTCTTTAAAGGAACGGAAAGAGGAAGGATTCAGCGCTCCTGTGACTTGTACAGCAGGGAAACAACCCCTTCTCCTTTATGGCCCCTTTAACTCTCATTCAAGGGGGATGCAGCTAGATTCCAGCAGCGGGCTGTCTGGGGACCAGGATGGGTAAAGGGGGAAAGCTGACAGCAGCCCCCCCCCCCCCCCCACAGGAATATATAAATGATTATGGAATTACCTGCACTCTACAATTTTATCTGCTGGGTACTCCCGAACATTTAGGAATAAAGTTGCAGCCTAATTAAATCACATCCACTGACTCCTGTTCTCCTTCTGGCATAGCCACACAATGGGCTACTGTGCAGATGTTTTCCTATAACATGTTAATATATCTGTAATAATATTGTAATAGTTCTGCCTCAATTGGCAGAAGCCAGGGCATATGGTGGACATAACACATTCAGTCCATAGACATAGGAGAGCACCTTGTGTTACTCAATAGTGATTCATCTGATTTGGACAGTAGTAACTCTCAACCTGTTTGGCCAATTTTTAGGTAGATATATTTAATACACATAGTGTGGAGGGCCGCAGAGCTGGTTGAAGCTTTGTTTTTTATTTTAATGTTTAAATGGGAGTTTAATTTCAGGGTAAGCTTGAAACCTGTAAACATACTGCAGACACTTGCTCCTTTGAGAAAGTGAACCCTAGATAGTGACCAGGATTTGGGGTTTCAGTGGAACCCTTCAAAAGCCATTGTGGCTACAATTCAAAATATCCATAGCGATGACACCATATGCTAAGAGAACTGCAATATATAGGGACATCAGGGAAAGGCAAAGACATAACTACAGCCACAGAGTGCAATCCTACAAAGTGCTCAATAGGAGTTGAGGACACTAACACCATGCAGGACCTTACCTGAATTTTTTGCATAATATCCATTTACATCAAATCCATACGTTATTTTAACATAGTTTGGGGTATCTTAATAATTATGGTTCTCTGAATTATCAATGCATTTGGCCGTCATAAGAATATTTTTCTTTATAAAATCAATGCACTGTTGGAATATCTAAAGAGCTCACTCTCCATCATTTTCAGCAACTCTCAGAAACAAAACATTGCTCGATTTTTTTTTTTCACTGTAGATTGTTCTTGTAAAATTACTCAAGAGGTATTTGAAGAATCTTGTCTCTTAAATTTAATTCCACAGTGACACCCTTTGAGTTTTCTTTTCAGAAATTGGTAATGCAGCGGTTGTCTATTTTTATGTTTTAGATCATAATCTGTGGAAGACAGATGGTCTGTAGTTATCTGGCTGACAGCATCGAATTAAAAGTGGTTCAGCACTACATTGGTCAAGATGGGCAGGCAGTTGTTAAAGAACATTTTGACTGCCTTGCAGCCACACAAAAGCTGCCTTCCTATGTTCTAGAAAATGATGAGCTGACGGAGTTGAGTGTGAAAGCTAAAGGAGATGAAGACTGGTCAAGAGATGTATGTCTCAGTTCCAAACACACAGAATATAGCACAGTCATTCAGGTATGAAGATAAATAGATGTTTGAGTATAGCATTTAAAAATTTCCACCTAAAACTCTCAGGCTCCTTTGCAAATTCCAGCTTAGAGTACCTGGTGGAAACCTCACAGCCTGATTATCCATGTACATTCATCGGAATGGCACTTTCTTCTGGTCCAAACTACCTTCCCTCCTCTCATCAGTAGCAGATAGCTGATAGAGGAACTTCTGATTGCATCCTTAATTATAGTAGTCCTATTAGACTCCATTAGAGTAAAAATATATGGTATTGCATACCTTAAATATGTCACATATTTAGGTTCCTATGTAAATTTAAAAAAAGAGAGCGAGCAATGTTACTCAAAGTGGTGAAGTGTTCTCTTCTCTACTTTCTGACTTACAGTAACTCAGAGTTCTAACTGATAGGGATCAAATGTTCAGCTTTATAAGCTAAAAATAATCTATCTTAATGCTGTCTATTCATCTCTCTGTGTGCAGGTGCCATCTTCAAACAGTTCAATTACTTATGTGTGGTGCACAGTTTTGACATTAGAACCCAACACTCAAGTACAACAACGACTAGTGAGTGCATTCACCATTCTCCGAATTCTGTATAGCTCTGTGGTCTTTTCGTGTTCTGAAATAAATTAAGGTCAGAATGACCCAGAGCAAAGATTTATTAACAGCTTGTTTCAGCAGCTGGAATAGAATTAACATTAAGTTAGTGTGTTATTTTTTGTTTGTTTTTCTGTTTTTCTTTTGTTTTTCTTTGTAGATTGTTTTCAGCCCTCTTTTTATCATGAGGAGTCATCTTCCAGATCCAATTATCATACATTTGGAGAAAAGAAGTCTGGGGTTGAGTGAAACACAAATGATTCCAGGAAAAGGGCAGGAGAAATCATTGCAAAATATAGAGCCTGATCTTACCCATCACTTGACATTTCAAGCCAGGTATAACTTGTGTATTTTCCTGAAAATGCCTACAATAAAAAAGGAGTCATCGTTTGTCATTTCACTTTCAGTGCACTACTTCCAAGAATATTCCCTTTCATTGCATGTATAGAACAGATAACTGCATGGGCTGCTGAAAATGATACGATGGAATATTGTAAACTGTGCAGTTCCTCTTACTGCACCCATATCTGTTTATGTTGATCATACAAATTAAGTGCGCCAGTTTTGGCATTTTGGAAAAAAAAGTTCCTACCATCTCCTGTGATGCCATATTCTACCAAGTTTGTGGGAGTCCATTTTCTGTTATATGTCTGGTTAATTTAATCCTGGTTTCGTATGAGATCATTCAGGTTTCAGAGTGCGCTCATAATGCTGCACTAAAGAAAATGTTAGCCATAGTTTGGACAACCTAGTGCTGTAATTGATTTCTGTTTCTGTTTTCATTTGACAGGGAAGAGGATGATCCATCAGAGTGTGCAGTTCCTATCTCAACAGCACTTATTAAACAGATAGCTACTAAATCCCATACAGGTGGCACTGTGAATCAGATACTCTCTGAGTTCTATGGGATTAATAGCTCTCCCCAGCCTGTGTGGCCATATAATAGAAAGGATTCAGAGAGGTAATATAGGCTTTGCTAAATGTTGCCCACTGAGGTTGCATTGTCATGAAATTAAAGAAATACATATGCAAATAAGGCAATATGTTAAAAGACCCTACATATTTCAATTGTAATAAAGGATCTAAAAGCCTTTAATTTTGTTCATGCTTGTGTAACTGGCTGATAATTTTATAAATATTTTCTGTAGTTAGGAGCTTCAGAAATCATTGCAAATAACCTAACAATACATTTTTTACCAATTTTTCACCAAAATCTCTTTTCCAAGTGAGCCTGTCTAGGTGTGCTACACACCATTAAAAGTACATAGATTAGAGTAGTTAGCAAAAGTAGCTTTGGGGTTTTTGAGCTAACCAGCCAGTGAGCAAACAGCACAACCGACACATGTGGATTTATGCCCAGAAAGGCAATTTGTTCATTAGTCTAGCTTTCCTCAAATGCAAGTGGTATTTAGCCAGTGGATCATTTTACTGATTTCCTTTATTTAATTTCCTTCTTCCTGTGGTTGTGCAAGCCAAGAGAAAATTTTCTTTCAGTTATTATGAGCCTAGAATAACTACTCTTCACTTGGTACTGGTAGTATTTGAATTGAATTAATGGAGATATCCTATCTCCTAGAACTGGAAGGGACCTTGAAAGGTCATTGAGTCCAGCCCCCTGCCTTCACTAGCAGGACCAAGTACTGATATTTGCCCCAGATCCCTAAGTGGCCCCTTCAAGGATTGAATTCACAACCCTGGGTTTAGTAGGCCAAGGCTCAAACCACTGAGCTATCCCTTCCCCCCCTGTTTTTGTTGTTGTAGTACAACAACAAAAACATGTAAATGGTCTAACAGGACACTGAAATGTAGTTATGCGACTTGTCCTACACAATAACCACAGCTGATACATGGCTCAGGCCCTGATCCTGCAAAGACTTACATGCTTAACTTTAAGGACTTAAGTAGTCTCTTTGAAATCCATAGGACTAATCACATGCTTAAAGTTAATAATTGTTCATGATCCTTATAGGATCAGGGCCTGATTGAATACATCACTTCATAACAAGGGCCCTCAGTTCACTAAGAACTAATCTTAGTCATATAAAAATTGTTGCCTATGGCTTGTTAAAGCCTAAAATCCTGCTGAGAGTTCTTGAGAATAGATAAGTAGGGTTTCTCAGTGGTAATGCAGTTACCCTAAAAACTCATTTTTAATCTGTTCTGACTTCTGTTATAACTAGCTAGAGTTTTGTCCAGCTTCGAATCTTTACTATTAAGCTACTCATTTGGAAGTAACTAAAAAACATAGAAGCAGCTGTCTTTACAGTACTTTATTTACTAGAGAAAGTTAGCGAGAATCAGTTTCCTTTTTTTGTGTATATTTAGCCAGATTTGTGAAACCAAGTTGTAAGGACTATATCTAGTTTAAGTCATAGGTGATATTCAAACATATCTTTATCTATGTTTGAATACCATATATGACACCTGTACTGATTTTTTAAACTGACAACAGAGTTTAAAGAATTTAGATCAGCTCAGAGACTGCTCAAAACTACACTGTAGGGGCCATATCAGCCTTGTTTGCCCCCAGAATTGAGGAGTCTCAACCATTTTTTGTGGTTCCAACACCTCTACTGTGATCAGCAGAGACTGTTTATGCAAATGTGATTTTTACAACCACTAAAATTAGCAGGAAGTAGTCAGAGCAGGTGTAGTCGGGATACTACTTTTAATGTTTTTTTTTAATTGATCAGATTTCAAATTGATTGTCCCTTTAATAAATTCCTGCGTTTACAACCTACACTTAGGGCCAGCTTTTTCCTGACAGTACCTCTATGCATTTCAGAATGATATGTCATGATGAGATATTGTAGAATAATTTCTGAGTAGCTAGAATGATTAAATGCAATTTTAACATTGAATTCATAATTTTCTTTTTTTTCTTTTGATATGTTATTTGGAACAGTAATGAACAGCTCTCTCAGTGGGATAGCCCAATGAGGGTGAAGCTGTCAGTGTGGAAGCCATGTGTTAAAACTCTGCTGATAGAACTCCTGCCCTGGGCTCTGCTTAACAATCAGTCCAAATGGGATCTCTGGCTATTTGAAGGAGAGAAGATAGTTCTGCAGATACCTGCTGGGAAAACAATTATACCTCCAAATTTCCAGGTAGCCATACTGTTCAAGTTAACACGCACAAGTTTTCTAAACATTCAAACCTTATTTCAAGGCTATATTTCAATCCACATGGTCCACACGTTCTTGCTGCATTCTAGTCCATATGTGTACCAGTAATATGGTTATGGTCCGGATATAAATATAAGCTGGAATCTGCCATGCTGATTGGACAAAATAAACAGATGTAGTCCAAGGCAGTTTGGCAGGACATGATGCAATACAGTGATTGACAAGTTAAGGTTGCTGCACAATATGGCTCACAGATGCCCATGAAAAAATCTGCTTTGAGAGTATAGAGCAGATCTTGCATGCTAGATGAGCTACTCTCCTAATCTATGCACAGACAGATTGCATTCTTCACTGTTTCCTTCTGGGTATCTGTAGTGCCTACTTGATTCTAATTATCTGTCATCAATACTTGGGAGAATCTGGCTCTGCCATCCAGCTAACCAGTGGTGGGTGTTGACCACCATGGAAGATTTCACCGCTATCTTCCCATTGTCCCAGTAGCCAGTTGCACAGCTACCTTCCTAATTGCACAATGCCAGATGCAAAGGCTACTTTGTCCATTATGTATATACATTGGCTTAGGTGGCACAGCTGATGGCCTGGGAAGAATGTTTGTCTTGAGAGTAATTTTTTTCATGACTTGTGCTGTGTATGTAGTATGTGCTTTCAAGAACGTTGATGATGTCTGTTGTGATAAAGGTGGATTTCAAATGGGGGAGATGGGAGGACTGCTCAAGTATACATCCTCCAACTTGAATTTGGTTCACAAAATAGATTTAGTTGGATTTTCCCTTTGACGTGCCTTCTTTTTGGCCACCCATACACTTTTCTTATCACAACTCCCAACCTGTTATCTGAGTTTAAGCAGAATTAAACTTAATTTTCATGTCTACTCAGTGCCTCATCAGTGCAAGTTATACAACTTTGTGGCATATAACTGTTTTCTGGATATGTTGCTTTGGTTGACTAGCTACACCACCTTGTATTTGCCACTAAATGTTGCCGGTAATTTTTAAGATATTTATACAGTAGCATCAGCATGTCCCTTATAAAATGTATACTGTATAGAGAGAATTAAAGAGGGGAAATATAGGTCTGCAGAAAAGCAGTAAAGGAAGTTGGTTTTAGGTATATGCATACTTGACAATTACTGTTAACTGTAGTATGAGTGTAAAAGTTAGCAGAAAGTTCTAAATATGGTTATTTTCCATTTACAGGAAGCTTTTCAAATTGGAATATACTGGGCAAACACTAACACTGTGCACAAATCAGTGGCAATCAAACTAGTTCATAACATAACATCTCCAAAATGGAAGGATGCAGACAATGGGGAAGTGGTAACACTGGATGAAGAAGGGTTTGTTGAAGCTGAAATAAAACTTGGTGCCTTCCCAGGTCATAAAAAGGTGAGGAAGACATTGTGACGATTTATAACTTTATCATTTCAAACAGAGAATAATCAAACGGCAGATGAAAGCTGTCAAATACATAACAATGCACAGACTTTGCTCAAAAATATGTTAATAGATTCAAAAGCGTAATGCAAAGATAAATAATGGATCAAATGTAATTTAAAGCTTAGATCATCTATAAAATGCACATCACTTTAAGCAAATTAAAATTATGAATTCTCAGTCTTCTTTGAAAAATATTGACTGATGCAACTAACAGGAATTCTGCTTAGAAATTTGATGCAGATCAGGTTATAATGTAGAGGAATTAAGACAGGGTCTCCAGCCTAAAATATTGTTTTCTTACTGTATTACAAAAACTTTGTTGTTTTTATGTCTGTTAACATATTCTTTTAAATTATCCTGCAGTTGTGTCAGTTCTGCATTTCCTCTATGGTTCAGCATGGTATTCAAATTCTACAGATTGAAGATAAGACAACAGTAATCAACAATACATCATACCATATCTATTGTATACCACAGCTGTCTGTTTCAAGGCCTCGGTCAGGAGAGGAGGTAGAGTATTTTGGATATTATTTTTCTTTGGCTTCTGCAATAGGTAGGCATTGATATTTATTTAAAGTCTCAAATTTGTCTTGCAAAAATTGAACAGAAAAAAGTAAAAAGTTAAGAGTTAATAAAGATAAGTAATTTCATATTGTTTTAATTAAAAACGGGGAAGCTATGGTAAATTCAGCTACGGTAATTAACTGTGATCGATATCTGTGCAAAGTGGCAGATCCCTACACATTGCAGGATTAGTTCTGCCTGGTTTCCATCTGTTCAGAGAATGAAGACCATTGCTGTAATATAGGCAGTATAATCCATAATAGCTGTTGAAGTACTTCTGAGAATTTGTACTAAATTCACATGTAGAAGAGGTACATCTGCTTTGCAGGATGAAATATTTGAGGTAGCCTTTTTAGACAACTCCAGTACCTGATCATAAGCCATGGGTCTGTAGATATTCCCCAAGTTTATGTATTTCAAGGAGTGAAATATTCATTCATTAATGTAAGTTTTCTGTGACAGCACTGTATGTTTAGAAAATAAGCATACAGTAAGCAAGAATGCATGCAGGCACAAATATATTTTTAATCAGTCATTTATGTATTGATTAGGGCATGCAGGTAAATGAACAACAGACACATGGGAGGTATTTAAGGGGCAGGCTGCAACTTTATTAATTTAACACTGGGGAGGGGCACTATATGCCCACCCCCTGCTCTCACATACCAGGCAGAACAGAATTTAACTCACTGACTTAAATTTGATAGCATGGGTGTAATGGGACAGAATATGAGGACAGAATATGGCTGAATATCTGTTGAATCCTGCAGCCCCATTGATGCTGTACTTTTAGTTACAGTTTTCTAATTGGGAACTTATAACTGTTCATGGTAAAAGTTAAATATCAATGGACTGTTGTTATGACCCAACATGTCTTTGCATTATCTTCTTTTTCTTTCCAGTATTTACACATACCAGACAGTACTGCATTCAGCATCTGCCCAGCTGGGGAGCCACCTACTGAAAAATTGAGCTCTGTTCCTTGCTGGGACCTGATGTCAGACATCAGTCAGTCAACTTCAGAAGTGTCCCTTTTTCAAAAGCACATATTGCTCAGTTTCAGTCCAGTTGTGTGTGCTGACAGCTCACGGTGCTGGAGCCTGCCAGCTGTGATTAGACCAGAGTTTCCTAGACAGAGTGTGTCAGTACCCATTGGAGTTTGTAATGAAAGTGGATTTTGTACCAGGTAAATTGAATAAATGTGAATGACGTTCTTCTTTGACTGTCAGTATAAAGCTTTATCTAGAAACAAAGCATAAGAGATTAATAGAAAAGTTAAAATAACAACATATGTCCACCATATGTAAAGTCAGATCTCACTTTAATTTAAAAAAACTGTTACTGTTTGATGTTTTAGACACTTTTAATAAATGGTTGACTGTTATGATCATGTACAACTTGTACTATTTTACTATTTACATGGCTCCTCCTTTTACATGTATAATCCTATACAGAATAAGAGAGAATGAAAAGAAGTCTTTTCAACATTTTTGAAAATTTGCATGAAATAATACAAATTAAGAGTTGGAAGTACAATGTTAAGTAATATAATTCCAAACTATAGGTTTTGTTTTTAAAAGAGTTGACCAAACCAAATATTATAGAAATGCTTTCAGGATTATCTTCTGTCAATTTAAAACAATTTTTAGTTTGGATTTATACAATTCTGTACAGTGTTTGAAACCCAAATATTGCAGCATTAAGAGCCAGGAAATGAAACTGACTGAGAGGGATTTTATTGTCCAGGTTGAATGAAATGCAAAAAGTAAGCAAATGGAGTAAATGGTGAAAAATATAATTGGTTTAAAAATCATTTCAGTTTTATTAATCTAAGTTGTTAGTAGCACAGGAAAGAAAAAATGTTTGTTATTTTTAATATATGATTTTTAACTTTGTAGTAGCCCTTTGAGAAACATGCTGAAAAATAAATAATGAAGTAGAATTGGAAACATTTTCTGTACTTTTTCTCTCTCCAAATATTTCTAGAAATCCTAAGAGAGAACTTGAGAAGATGTTTTCTTTGTTCAGAGATTTTGTGATCCACTATATTTTAACCATGTAATTTTTAATTTGTTTAACCATTTAAATTTTTAATCTAGCAATTTGGGGAAGTATCTTTGAAAGCTATGCAAAAATGCACAATAACATTTAATAAGAAGAATAAGAGAGAAGAACAGGAAAAACAACATTGGGGATAAACTGTTTTGAGAATGTAGCAAGAAAAGATCTCCAAGTTTTAAAGCTTGCTATATCCAAATATGTATTCTCCTTTCAAAACAAGAAATGCCTCCAGCAAGTTAAAAATAAAACTCCTGCGATGTAGGAGACCTGACTTTCATTTCCAGACCTGAGGTCTGATTCTGCTCTCACTTATGCAGGTGTAAATGAGAAATAAATTCACTAAAATCAGTGATGCTACATCACTGTAAGTGAGTCATATAGTCTTTCTTTCACTTGGCCAGCAGAGGTGGGAGGGGTTTTGGAGGCAACATGCTCAGTCTATATGGAGTAAGGTGGGAATACCTCATATCATTCAATTACTCAACAGCAATTCCTCTAGATAATTTAGAAGTGATATTGGTGGATTCCAGAGATACACATGCAGACTTCAGGTGGAATGATCTAGCAAAAATAGGGTTCGTAAGAGTGAGGAAGAATAATGTGAGGTTCCTCAGGGTTCTGATGGGGATGAACTCCCTTTCAAAAACTGGCATAGTCATATTTTAGACCTGTTATTTCATAAAAATCACTTTAAAGAAGCAGATTTTCAGAAGTGGCCATTAAAATTGCACATTCAAGCAAGCAGTTGTGTGTGCAAATCAGGAAATGGTACCTCTTATTCACTAATGATAATCCATAATTAATTGATTTTCTTTTTTAAATTGCAACAGTAGTGATCCAAAATGCTAGAATTTAAAATACTGATATTGTTATGGATCATTACTGCAAAGTATTGTGTTGTTGTATTTTTCAAATAATATTTACATGTACAAAAACTTTTTTTTTAAATAGCATTTATATGTACGTGCAAATTTTCCTGAGCTGTTTCAGAAGTCAATTTTCAAAATTTGGCCCTGAAATTCTCATTGTTTTCAGTTCCTATAAGTCTGCAGTTTAAGGCTCTAACCCTGCAAGCATGCAGGTACTTAATTTTGAACACAGGAGTAGTCCCATTAAAGTCAGTTTATTCTCTAATGTTGTCCTATTTTTCTCTTGCCTTTCTTTTAAAATGTATTGTCAGTAGGACTTCTCACATACTTAATCATAGGACTGAAAGGGACCTCAAGAGGTCATCTATTCCAGTCCCCTGCACTCATGGCAGGACTAAGTATTATTTAGACCTTTCCTGACAGGTGTTTGTCTAACCTGCTCTTCAAAATCTCCAATGATGGAGATTCCACAACCTCCCTAGGCAATTTATTCCAATGCTTAACCACCCTGACAGTTAGGAAGTTTTTCCTAATGTCCAACCTAAACCTCCCTTGCTGCAATTTAAGCCCATTGTTTCTTGTCCTATCCTCAGAGGGTAAGAAGAACAATTCTTCTCCCTTCTCCTTGTAACAACCTTTTATGTACACTGCTACCCCTATATAACATGACCCGATATAACACGAATTCGGATATAACACGGTAAAGCAGTGCTCCAGGGGGGCGGGGCTGCGCACTCCGGTGGATCAAAGCAAGTTCGATATAATGCGGTTTCACCTATAACGCGGTAAGATTTTTTGGCTCCCGAGGACAGTGTTATATTGAGGTAGAGGTGTACTTGAAAACTGTTATCATGTCCCCTCTCAGTCTTCTCTTCTCCAGACTAAACAAACCCAATTTTTTCAATCTTCCCTCATAGGTCATGTTTTCTAGACCTTTAATCATTTGTGTTGCTCTTCTCTGGACTTTCTCCAATTCGTTCACATCTTTCCTGAAAAGTGGCACCCAGAACTGGACACAATACTTCAGTTGAGGCCTAATCAGTGTAGAATAGAGCAGAATAATTATTTCTTGTGTCTTGCTTACAACACTCCTGCTAATACATCCCAGAATGATGTTCGCTTTTTTTGCAACGGTGTTACACTGTTGACTCATATTTAGCTTGTGGTCCACTACGACCCCCAGATCTCTTTCCGCAGTACTCCTTCATAGGCAGTCATTTTCCATTTTGTATGAGTGCAACTGATTGTTCCCTCCTAAATGGAGTACTTTGCCTTTGTCCTTATTGAATTTCATCCTATTTACTTCAGACCATTTCTCCAATTTGTCCAGATCATTTTGAATTATAATCCTATCCTCCAAAGCACTTGCAACCCCTCCCAGCTTGGTATTGTCCGCAAACTTTATAAGTGTAGTCTCTATGCCATTATCTAAATCAGGGGTCGGCAACGTTTGGCACGCGGCTCGCCAGGGTAAGCACCCTGGTGGGCCGGGCCAGTTTTATTTACCTGCTGACACGGCAGGTTCGGACGATCGTGGCCCCCACTGGCCACGGTTCGCCGTCCCGGGCCAATGGGGGCGTCGAGAAGCCGCGGCCAGCACATCCCTCGCCCGCGCCGCTTCCCGTTGCCCCCATTGGCCCGGGACGGCGAACCGCGGCCAGTGGGGGCCGCGATCGGCCGAACCTGCCGTGTCAGCAGGTAAATAAAACTGGCCCGGCCCGCCAGGGTGCTTACCCTGGCAAGCCGCGTGCCAAACGTTGCCGACCCCTGATCTAAATCATTGATGAAGATATTGAACAGAACCAGACCTCGAACTGATCCCTGTGGGACCAGTGCATAAGTGTCTGCAGAATTGGGCCTAAGAGTGAAAAATCTTACAGAGGGGGTGTTAATAATAGTAAATTTGAAGTTCATCCAAAGAATTATATAATCACATGTATAATGTTTTTCTGTTGTAGAGCCATAGCATTGACTTATCAAGAGCATCTTGGGGTGACATACTTAACTCTTACGGAAGACCCTAGTCCTCGCATAATTATCCATAACAGGTGTTCTGTCTCATTGCTTATAAAGGAGAACATCAAAGGTATGGAATTTGTTACAACACAGTAATCAGAAACAAAGCATTGTCATAATAAAACCATTATGCTCTTTATCTCTACTGTAAGTTTTAAGTCTGTAGGTGCTATAGTTATGACCATCACTGGGTGGAGAATGGTAATTCCGTTTTGCTGAGGATTGATGCCCAGATTTTTAAAGCTATTTAAGCATTGTGGTACTCAGCATTGCAATGCCTAACTGATTTAGGAGCTTCCGTCTCATTTTCAAAACTGAATCAGGTGTTTGGGAGCCTAATTCCCATTGGAATGAGACATAGGCTCCTAAATCGGTTAGGCGTTGCAATGCTGTGCGCTGCAACACCTAAATGCCTTTTAAAATTTGAGCCTTAGTGATTTCAAACTACTGGTTCATTTCGATTCAGAACGAGAACCTAAAATTTGAAATTCTCCACAAAATGGAATTACCGTTTTCTGCCCTGCTTTACAGGGAGTCCCAGCTTTGGGGCAGTCCACCTGGCGGGCTGTCCATCAGCTGGGGAGCCTACAAGCCTTGGGAGCCTGAGCAGTCAAGAAGTCAGGCGTCTGGGCTGCCAAGAGCTGCAAGCCTGGTAGCCAATGCTTCCAGCTTCAGAGGAGCCAGGAGCATGGAAACTCAGGTTCCCCAGTAGCCCACCTGATGAGCCGGGCGGGTAAACTGGCAGGAAACTGGGCAGGTTTCAATGGAATTTATTGAAATTGACATGTCCCCACAGGACATTTGGATTTTGACCAATTGACAAATTCTGACAAAAAAATATTTGTTGAATAATTTTCAATCAGCTCTAGCTATGACAAATTACTGTACTGAATAATATAAGTTGCTGGAAAAAAAATGTTTTAAAACAAAAACCAAACATAAAAGACAAAGGTGAGCTTTTTTTGTAGTAGAAAAATCTCTTGTATGTGTACAAACAGTTGAAGAGCCTAATCTAGACATTTTGTAAAATTTCAGACACACCAAAGTTTGAAGTTTATTGCAAGAAGATTCCAGCTGAACGTTCTATTCATCATGAGCTTTATCATCAAGTCTCCGGCTACCCAGATTGCAAAACCAAGGACCTGCTGCCCAGCATTCTTCTGAAAGTGATATCAACAGATGAACTAACAAATGAATGGAGTGATTTTGTGGACATTAATAATCAAGGAACACAGGTAAATCATTAAAAAATATTTCTCAACTTAGAGGGTAAATGTCTTTAAAATGTGGGATAAATGGCCTAAACCAGGCGCACAGTAGTAAGTAGGCATCTCCACATGCAAAGGCAAATTCACAGGGAAATGTATTTTTTTCCATCATGTTAGACCTTCAAAGATCAATATTTCTAGGGGTTTTGCACTGAACACTGCCCAGATGAGTATAGTCATTTTGCTTTTGAAATTTACAATGGTAGAACTATATTCTGCATCTGCACAGAACCAAACTCCATGCTAAACATGTAATTACCTTTTTGGTGCATGGCCCTGGTAGTTGTGTTTTCTGTTTAAGTCCTAGGAGCTCCCTCCAAGCCTGTATTTGTTGACGTTTTAGATCCTGCCTTAGTTCAGGGGACTGGATTAGATGGCCTATCAAGGTCCCTTCCAGTCTTAAATTTCTATGATTTTATGATTATTGTTTACCTTCTCATAAGCAAACTAGGGAAATATGGACAATATGAAATTAGTAAAAGGTGGATGTACATCAGTTGAATAACCATACTCAGAGAGAACTTATCACTGGTTCACTGTCAAATTGGAAGGATGTATCTAGTGGAATCCCGTTGGGGTCTGTCCTGGGTCTAGTACTATTCAACATTTTCACTAGTGACTTGGATAATGGAGTGGAGATTATGCTTATAAAATTCATGCATGACAGCAAGCTGGGAGGGGTTACAAGAACTTTGAAAAAGAGTATTAAAATTAATAATTCTTCTTCGAGTGCTTGCTCATATCGATTCCAATTAGGTGTGCGCGCGCTGCGTGCACGATCGTTGGAGAATTTTCTACCCTAGCAACACCCGGTGGGTCGGCTGTGGAGCCCCCTGGAGTGGCGCCTTCATGGTGCTGGATATATACCCCAGCCGACCCAGTGTCCCCTCAGTTCCTTCTTACCGCCCGTGACGGTCGTTGGAACTGTGGAGCACAGCATAGCTGTTCTCCACTCTCCCTAGCTTTACTCGTTAGTTCTTGTAAGATAGTAGTTGGTTATATTCTTTAGATTAGTAGTTTGTTGTTAATAGTTTGTAGAGTAGTTATAAATAGTTATAAATAGTTAGCGGGGGTTAAGGGGGCTATTATCCCCCCTTTCCCCCCCGGTGCGCAGCCGGGCTCATGCCCAAGGCTCCTGGCTTTAAGCCGTGCGCGACCTGTGCTAAGCCTATGCCAACAGGAGACCCTCACGACTCTTGTCTGAAGTGTTTAGGGGAGTCTCACCAGACGGACAAATGTAAGATCTGCAAGGCTTTCAGGCCCAGGACCAAAAAGGAGCGGGACTTCAGACTTAAGCAGCTCCTTATGGAGGTGGCACTTAGCCCACATCCTCCTTTGGCGCGCCAAGTTCCGGCACCGAGTGCCTCGGCGCACAGCACCCCAGCGGCACCCTCCAGTACTGCACCGCGATCAGACGCGGATAAGGCCCCACGGCACCGTCCTCCCTCGGCACCGCGTCCGTCGCAAGCCCCTCGGCGCCGTTCCCTGTCTCCGGGACATAAAAGACCCCGTAAGACCCAGGACGCTGCCGTCCAACAGGCACCGGCTCCCCCCATACCGGTGGTAGAGCCATGTCCGGCTTCGGAGCGCCAGAAGGTGCAGGCATCATCAACACCGTTGACTCCGGCGCCGGGTGTAGGGCCGTTGAGTTCGGTGCGGACTGGCTCACCGCCTCGTCCTGTGGTTGAGCCTTGTCTCCCTTCTACACCGGAAACTTTTGCAATGGCGAAAGACCTCATCGCCCTCACGGAGCCGGTGCCATCTCAGCCCGCGGCACCGCATGCCCTTCGTGCTGTGCAATCCAGGGGCAAGCCTGCCCTGATACACCCTCCATCTCCGAGCGTGGACTCGCGGCACCAGTCCCGGTCTTGGAGCAGGTCCCGACGCCGCTCACAGTCCCGGCACCGATCTTCATCTCGGCGCCGGTCATACCCGCGGCCCAGATCTTCCTCTCGGAACCGGTCTACTTCTCGGCACCGACCTGAGCATCGGTACCGGTCGGAGTCCAGACGCAGTTCCCGGCACCGGTATGAGCGCCACTCCCGTTCGCGAGGCCGCTCCCGGCACCGAGTCTACAGACGGTCTTCATCTTCGCGATCCAGATCTGGATCCCGGTACCGGCATGGCCATTGGCACTGTTCTCGATCCCAGTACCGCTCACCGGCACCGCACAGAGACCGCTCGCCTGTGGACCGGCACCGCTCGGCACCGTACCAGGACGAGCCCCTGCAACCATGCTCGGCACCGCCCTGGCCCTCAAAATTGGCGTCTCGCTCGTCGGAAGGGGCCTCCCGATCAGCATACCCTGCTCAGGGTCAGGCTGCAGACGACTTGGGTCATTGGCAGGAGGGAGCAGAGGACCCTAGACAGGACCCTGCACATTGGTCTTTCTGGACCCCATGGGCATATCACCAAGCTCAAGAGGCTCCACCAGTGGCGCCTCGCTCGGCACACTCTGAGCCCAGGGTTCCTGAGGCCACCATCTCCCGTCCTCCCCCAGGGGGCATGGAGGCTCCAGTGCCGACACCCACGCAGACCCCAGTGCAGGGGATCCTGCACATCAGGGACCCTTGGAGCCGGACCCTCATATGGATCCTTTACCCCCTGAGGCGTCGTCCTCATCCTCCCCAGATGAGGCGGTGGCGGGTACAACAGCCTCAGGCCCACCTCCAATAGACCTCCGTGCCCACCAAGACTTGTTGCGTAGGATGGCACGGAATATGGACCTACAGGCTGAGGAGATAGTGGAGGTGGAGGACCCGGTGGTGAGCATCCTCTCAGCTGATGCCCCATCCCGGGTGGCGTTGCCCATTATTTGTACAATCCAGGCTAACGCTAATGCCATATGGCAAACCCCGGCCTCCATCCCTCCCACTGCTAGAGGTGTAGAGAGGAAGTACTTTGTCCCCTCTAAAGACCATGAGTATCTCTATACACACCCTCTGCCGTGTTCACTGGTAGTCTCCTCAGTGAACGCAAGAGAGCACCGTGGTCAGTAGGCAGCAGCGCCCAAATCGAAGGACGCCAAACGCTTCGATTTGTTTGGGCGCAAGGTTTACTCAGCGGGGGGTCTGCAGCTCAGAGCCGCAAACCAACAGGCGCTCCTGAGTCGTTACAATTACAACTCATGGAATTCCATGGGTAAATTTAAAGAGTTGGTCCCCCAGGACTCGAGGGAAGAGTTCGGGGCCCTAGTGGAGGAAGGTAAAAAGGTGGCTAGGACCTCCTTGCAGGCCTCCCTGGACATAGCGGACTCGACCGCCAGGACACTAGCGTCTGGGATAGCCATGAGACGCGCCTCCTGGCTCCAGGTTTCGGGGTTACCGCCAGAACTGCAGCAGACCCTGCAAGATCTGCCGTTCGAGGGCCAGGGGTTGTTCTCGGACAGGACGGACTCTCAGTTGCAGAGCCTCAAGGACGCCAGAACCATCATGCGCTCCCTGGGGATGCATGTCCCGGGACCCCAGCGCAGGCCCTTTAGGCCCCAGCCACAAAGGTTCTACCCTCCTCCTCCTCGTCCGAGACAGGACTTCCCCAGAATGCGGGGACGAGGTGGTAGACGGAGGTCGACCGTCCCCCAACCCGGTGAGAACCAAGGCCCTCCTAGACCACCTTCAGGACCTAGGCAAATCTTTTTGAAGGTGCGCTCGAGGACGGCGTGCCAGCCACTACCCAGGATGCATTTCCTTTCTTTCGGGATCGCCTCTCCCGTTTCCACCGTGCTTGGTCCCTTATAACCTCGGACCATTGGGTCCTTCGCACGGTGGAGAGGGGATACGCTTTCCAGTTTTCTTCGTTCCTCCCCTCCCACCCCCACCCTCCCCGTCCCTCTTCAGGGACCCTTCTCACGAGCATCTCCTTACACAGGAGGTTTTTGGGCTCCTCTCTATAGGGGCCATAGAGGAAGTTCCCCCAGAGTTAAGGGGCAGGGGGTTTTACTCCCACTACTTCCTGATCCCCAAAGCAAAAGGGGGTCTGCGACCCATTTTAGACTTACCCGGACTCAACAAATTCATAGTAAAGTTGAAGTTCCACATGGTCTCCTTGGGGACCATCATCCCTTCCCTGGATCCTGGAGACTGGTACGCCGCCCTCGACATGAAGGACGCATATTTTCATATAGCAATCTACCCCCCACACAGGCGCTTCCTTCGATTTGTAGTAAACAATGTGCCCTACCAATTTGCCGTCCTTCCCTTCGGCTTATCCGCGGCTCCGAGAGTGTTCACCAAATGTATGGCTGTCGTGGCAGCATACCTTCGTCGACAAAGGATACAGGTGTTCCCGTATCTAGACGACTGGCTGGTGCGCGGCCGCACCAGGGAGCGAGTTCAGGCCCACGTCCAGATAATACTACAAACATTCCACGAGTTAGGCATTCTACTCAACAAGGAAAAGTCCACTCTGGAGCCAACCCAGAGAATAGAGTTTATCGGGGCAGTTTTAGACTCCAGACTCGCCCGAGCTCTTCTACCAGACACTCGGTTTCACACCATCACAAACATCATCCACGGACTCCAGGTCTTCCCGATCACCACAGTAAGGACGTGCCTCGGCCTGTTGGGACACATGGCCTCTTGCACTTACGTAACCAGGCATGCCAGACTTCGGCTTCGCCCACTTCAGGCCTGGGTATCGTCGGTGTATCGTCCTTATCGGGACAACCTGAACATGGTGGTCACGGTTCCGAACTCGGTCTTGACCTCTCTCACCTGGTGGCTGGATCACAAGGTGGTTTGCGCAGGAGTGCCATTTCACGCCCCACAACCCTCCCTCCACCTGGTCACGGACGCTTCATCTCTAGGTTGGGGCGCTCACCTCGGGGAGCACCATACCCAGGGCCTGTGGACCGCATCCCAACTAGCTCTGCACATCAATGTTCGAGAGCTGATGGCGGTGCGCCTAGCCTGTCAGGCATTTCTCGGTCTCCTACATGGCCGTTGCGTGTCAGTCCTCACAGACAACACCATGGCCATGTTCTACATCAACAAGCAAGGAGGAGCCCGGTCGTCTCTCCTATGCCAAGAGGCCATTCGCCTGTGGGAGTTCTGCATTGCCCACTCAATACATCTCATGGCATCGTTCCTCCCTGGAGTCCAGAACACTCTAGCGGACCGTCTCAGCAGATCCTTCCAGAGGCATGAGTGGTCAATTCGCCCGGATATCATCCATTCCATCTTCCAGAGGTGGGGATTTCCCCAGGTCGACCTGTTCGCCTCACGAGCCAACAGGAAGTGCCACGTGTTCTGCTCCCTCCAACGGCGATCTCCGGGCTCCCTGTTGGACGCTTTCCTCCTATCGTGGAGAGACCAGCTGTTCTACGCTTTCCCTACATTCCCACTGGTCCACAGGGTGCTGCTCAAGCTACGCAGAGACAAGGCACGTATGATTCTAGTCGCTCCAGCTTGGCCAAGACAGCACTGGTACACCACGCTTCTGGAGCTATCGGCACAAACTCCGATCACGCTTCCCTTATGCCCAGACTTGATCTCTCAGGACCACGGCCGACTCTGTCACCCCGACCTGCAATCGCTCCACCTTACAGCGTGGATGCTCCATGGCTGAATCGGACAGAGCTACGATGCTCACATCCCGTGCAACAGATTCTACTGGGAAGTAGCCCTCTACACGGACCACTTACTTAGCCAAGTGGAAACGGTTCTCCTGTTGGTGCGAGCAGCGGGCCACGCCCCCCTTGCAGACGTCTATTCCTCTTATACTTGAATATCTCCTATCCCTAAAACAGCAAGGCTTGGCGATATCTTCGGTCAGGGTTCACCTGGCCGCTATATCGGCGTTCCACCCAGGAGAACTCGCTTCCTCGGTCTTCTCTAACCCGATGGTCGTCAGATTCCTCAAGGGCTTAGACTGGCTATACCCACAGCAACGCCAACCCGTTCCGGCGTGGGATCTTAACCTGGTTTTCTCCAAGCTCACAGGGCCCCCGTTCGAGCCATTGGCTACCTGCTCACTCCTTTACCTATCTTGGAAGACAGCCTTCCTTGTAGCCATCACTTCAGCAAGGCGTGTTTCTGAAATCAGGGCGCTCACGTCTGAGCCTCCATACACAGTCTTCCATAAAGACAAGGTGCAGCTTCGCCCCCACCCTACCTTTCTTCCCAAGGTGGTATCAGCTTTTCATGTGAACCAGGATATATTTCTAATGGTCTTCCATCCTAAGCCGCACGCCACCCGTCAAGACCAGCGTATGCACTCCTTGGATGTACGCAGGGCCCTTGCTTTCTATATTGAGCGTACGAAACCGTTTAGAAAGAGGACGCAACTCTTCGTTGCAGTGGCCGACCGGATGAAAGCCTTACCGGTGTCCTCGCAACGTCTCTCCTCTTGGATCACGTCCTGCATTCGTGCTTGCTACGACCTGGCCGGTGCCCCAACGCCGCATTGCACCGCCCACTCCACGAGGGCCCAAGCCTCCTCAACTGCCTTCCTGGCTCATGTCCCGATCCAGGACATTTGTAGAGTGGCGGTTTGGTCATCGGTCCACACCTTCGCCGCTCACTATGCGCTTGTACAGCAATCCAGAGACGATGCTGCATTCGGATCAGCGGTTTTGCACACAGCGATGTCTCACTCCGACCCCACCGCCTAGGTAAGGCTTGGGAGTCACCTAATTGGAATCGATATGAGCAAGCACTCGAAGAAGAAAAAACGGTTACTCACCTTTGTAACTGTTGTTCTTCGAGATGTGTTGCTCATATCCATTCCAAACCCGCCCCCTGTGCCCACTGTCGGAGTAGCCGGCAAGAAGGAACTGAGGGGGCGCTGGGTCGGCTGGGGTATATATCCAGCGCCATGAAGGCACCACTCCAGGGGGCTCCACAGTCAACCCACCGGGTGTTGCTAGGGTAGAAAATTCTCCGACGATTGTGCACGCGGCTCGCGCACACCTAATTGGAATGGATATGAGCAACACATCTCGAAGAACAACAGTTACAAAGGTGAGTAACCGTTTTTTACCTTGACAAATTGGAGAATTGGTCTGAAGTTGTCAAGATGAAATTCAATCAAGACAAGTGCAAACTACTGCATTTAGCAAGAAAAAATCAAATGTACAAATACAAAATGGGGAGTAACTGGATAAGCAGTAGTACTGCAGAAAGGATCTGGGGGTTATAGTGGATCACAAATTGAACATGAACCAACAATATGATGTTGTGGAAAAAATCCAATATCCATCTGGGGTGTATTAACAGAAGTGTTGTATGTAAGATGCAGTATATGATTATTCCACTTGGCACTGGCAGGGCCTCAGCTGGAGTACTGTGTCTGGTTTTGGGTGCCTCATTTTAACAAAGATGTGGACAAACTGGAGAGAGTCTCGAGGAGAGCAACAAAAATAATAAAAGGGTTAGAAAATCTGACCTATGAGGAACGGTTTAAAAACTGGGCATGTTTAGTCTAGAGAAGAGAAGACTGAGGTGGGAAGTCTTCAAATATGTTAAGGGCTGTTATAAAGAGGACAATGATCAATTGTTCTCCAGGTCCACATAAGGTAGGACAAGAGAATGAGCTTAATCTGCAGCAAGGAAAATATAGGTTAGATATTAGGGAAAGCTTTCTAACTTAAGAACTGGAAAAGGTTATCAAGGAAGGTTGTGGAATTCCTGTCACTGGAAATTTTAAAGAACATGTTAAATAAATATCTGTCAGGGATGGTCTAGGTTTATTTGGTCCTGTGTCACCAAGGGGGAATGGATTAGATGACCTCTTGAGGGACATTCCAGCCCTACATTTCTATGATTCTGTTATTCATGCATGGCTATTTTTATGACAAATAATACAAATTTTCCAGTTTTAAATTATGTCGCTCCTTTTTCATACTCCCAGATGCCTTGTTGTGAAAATTACTTGGTCTAGACACATCAATCTTGAGCAACTCTGGCCTCTTGAAGCAAATATATGCAAGATCCAACAGAGTAAATTTCTCTCATTTAGTAACTTCACTATTCCAGTTTCCTTATCCCTCCAAATCCCACAGGACCCATCGTTGTCATTCTCCTTCTGTTTCTTCATGGGAATGAAGTTTATGTTTATACAAAAGGGGGGTTATTTTATTCTTCAATTGGTTTTTCTCCTGTTTTGAGGTAAATGAAAACTTCCTTGCCTGGGATAGTGGTGTTTTGGGTTTTTTTTTACAGAAATTTGTCCATCTTTAAAGTAATTAGCATACATGGAATCAACACAAACAGCTTTGCCACTTAAAAAAACATAGTAATTTCAGATGTTTTCCTTTGGGACCACTCACAAAATGTTCCTGATTATTAACTGGTATGTTAATTAGCAAGTAGTTCAGTTGAGTTCAGCAAGCCAGCAATGTAAGGTTTCAAATTCCAGTCATTGATATTATGCCAGTCCAGTGTTCTTTATAGAAATCAGGCTCAAAGAAGGAATTAGATGCTTTGAAAGCATTTGGGGATCCTATCCTAGTGGAGGAATTCTCTCCAATTAAAAATTCTGATACTTCAGACCCTCAGCTTGCTTAACTCAAGCTTTAAAAGTCCCTTTGACTTACTGGTTTGAAACATCTCAATTTCTTGGACTTTCTGAACCCAAAGCATTGAGGCTAATAACAAAACTTTTTTTGCTCAATGATGAAGCGTTACTTGAGTAAGCAGAATTTTTAAAAAAATCAATCCAAGATTACACTTTGAAATTGTTTATGTACTATGTTGGTATTTTGTGTGCATACTGTAACTACTCCACTTAATGATCTATCTTAAAAATAAAGAGATGGCTGCAGCGATCTTAATTCTGTTTCTCTATAGGAAAATACTAGATGTTGTTGCAGGTGTGTGATAACACTGCTCTACAGCCAAAATGCTTCTGAAATAAATGTAGTCAAACGTTACTAATTCTGGGTCACTGAGAACGAAAATGATGCTTAAAATTGTT
>NW_020664409.1:77440977-77506504 GCF_002925995.2 Terrapene triunguis
TAGACACTGAATAGGACTAAACTATGTACATAATAGTTTTTTGCCTTGTGTTTCATAATAAATTTTATTTATATAACCCTTTGGTTGATTTTTAAAGTGGTAACATAAACAGGGCAGGTGAAATATTATCATGTAAAGCAACCATAAACACATGAAAAGACCTAGGTTTACAATTTATGATTAAAACTCTACTATCTACACAATATACATAGACATAAAATGTAAAACCTTAAATATCTTAGAAACAGTAGCCAATCAGTTGTTTTAATTGTCATATTTGAATTCAGCACATCAAAATACATAATAAATAGCACATTTTATCTCTGAAGCAGACGACTTCTCAAAAATTGTAGACCAGTGTTATAGGTCCTGGTGACTGCTATGAATATTCATGTTGATGCCCAGCTTTCTTTGTTCATAACTGACTTCCTCACCATAATAATGTTGAGGTGTCCTTATCCTATAGGTTAGTATATTAATGATCTCAACTTAGCATATACCTCATTCATTGCGAAGGCAAGTTTGTGTTTGTACTTTTTTCAGATGTTCCTATCCTAAAATATCCAAAGCTGATATTAGTTCCTATTCCTGTGGTTGGCTGGTACAAAAAAAATCTCCTAAGCATGATATTCCCTGTTCCCCAATAACTCAGAGTCACTGTTGGGTAACTCGCTTATGCTAAGGTTCATAGGCTTCAAAGCCTTAGCTAAATACTTAAGCTAAATATATTACAGGGTGTAGGCCTGTAGGTTTCTTGCATTAGTGGGATATAAAATATCTTTAAACTAGCTCTGTGGGCTACAGTGATTCCTTCAGAATATCTAAGGCAGGGGTCGGCAACCTACGGCATGCATGCCAAACACGGCACGCGAGCCGATTTTGAGTGGCACGCAGCTCCCTGCCGCGGTCCCAGCCCCACTCAGACCCCCGCCCACCGCTCTCCCCTGCGGGGGCAGGAGGCAGAAGCTTGGTTCTGCGGCAGCCAAGCTTCCCCCCTCCCCCCGCTTCTTCCCCCAGCGTGTGCTTTCCTGCCCCACCTCCTCTCCGTCCCTGGCCAATCAGCTGATGGCCCTAGCGAGGGGGAGGGGGAAGAGCGGCAGCGTGCACACAGCTCCGTAGAGGAGGCAGAGAGAGGTAGGGATGGAGCCTGGGGGAAGGGGGTGGAACAGGGCATATCCCTTTCAGGCCCCTGCCATGAACCGCTCTGGGCAGGGGGCTGGGAGCACCCCCACGAGCCGAGCACCCCAGCCCTCTGCCCTGATCCCCTCACACACACACTCAGCCTTCTGCCCCGCACCCCCCACACCTCCCAGCCCTCTGCCCTGAACCCCCCCACCCCAACACACACCCAGCCTTCTGCCCTGCACCCCCACAGCCCCATTCCTCTACCCTGCACCCCCCATACCCCAACACACCCCCAGCCCTCTGCCCTGAACCCCCACACACCCCCAGCCCTCTGCCCTGAACCCAACACACACCCAGCCTTCTGCCCTACACCCCCACAGCCCCATCCCTCTGCCCTGAACCCCCCACACACACTCAGCCTTCTGCCCTGCACCCCCATACCCCCAGCCCTCTGCCCTGAACCCCCCACACCCCAACACACACCCAACCTTCTGCCCTGCACCCCCACACACACCCAGCCCTCTGCCCTGAACCCAACACACACCCAGCCTTCTGCCCTGCACCCCCACAGCCCCAGCCCTCTGCCCTGAACCCCCCACACCCCAACACACACCCAGCCTTCTGCCCTGCACCCCCCACACACCCCAGCCTTCTGCCTTGCACCCCCTCCCCCAGCCCTCTGCCCTGACCCCTGAAACACCCACCCCCAGGTCTGGGGTCCCGGCCTCAGGCCCTACTCAGCCCACTGACGGCCTAGGTGAACAGAACCCCAGGCTGGCAGCGAGCTGAGCAGGCTGGTGGCGTAAGATCAGCATTTTAATTTAATTTTAAATGACGCTTCTTAAACATTTTGAAAACCTTGTTTACTTTACATACAATAGTTTAGTTATATAATATAGATTTATAGATAGAGACCTTCTAAAAACGTTAAAATGTATTACCGGCACGCCTAACCTTAAATTAGAGTGAATAAATGAAGACTCGGCACAACACTTCTGAAAGGTTGCCTACCCCTGATCTAAGGGCTTATCTGAACAGCAAGGTACTGCACGGCAAGTCAGGGTGTGAATCTACAGCTCAAGATCTTGCCATGCAGAAATGCCCCATGTGCACACTGTTACAGTGCACTGAAAGTCCTGGAGTACAATTTGGCATTACTGCTACTTCAGGGGTGGCCAACCTGTGGCTCCGGAGCCACATGCGGCTTTTCAGAAGTTAATATGCGGCTCCTTGTATAGACACTGACTCCGGGGCTGGAGCTACAGGCGCCAACTTTCCAATGTGCCAGGGGGTGCTCACTGCTCAACCCCTGACTCTGCCACAGGCCCTGCCCCCACTCCACCCCTTCCCTCCCCTGAGCACGCCGTGTCCTCGCTCCTCCCCCCTCCGAGCCTTCTGCAGGGCACGAAACAGCTGATGGGGAGAGATGTGGAGGCGCTGATCGGCGGGGCTGCTGGTGGGAGGGAGGCACTGGGAGTGGGGGGGAGCTGATGAGGACCTGCTGACATATTACTATGGCTCTCTGGCAATGTACATTGGTAAATTCTGGTCCTTCTCAGGCTCAGGTTGGCCACCCCTATACTACTTGAAAGTGTAGCATGGCAAGCCACGCTCTGAACTTGCACTGCACTGAAGCAGTGCCCACACAGCTGTAGATTCACACGCAGGCTTTTCGCACTCTAAATTGACATGTAGCAAAGCCATAACTCTCACAGTTTTATGACTCTTGTGATATTTGGTGTTCCTATTAAGGGTCAAGTGATTATGTGAAAATCACAGATTTCATTAAAAAAATACATTTCTAGACCTCGTGGTTATGGGGAAAAGCATGAAAACATGACCAGAGCAAACCCTAAAGGTTCAAAATCCAGAAAGTAAACAAAATGCATTCCAAAAATATATGATGCTTTTAAAAATCTCATGATTTTTAATCCCATTTCATTATTTTGTGTGGGTCTGACTCAAGATTTTTGAACATTTTGGGTTGGCAATACTGTTCCTTTGACCCACCAGAGCATGCTAGACCTTCAACTGTCATTTAAAAGCTTGGTTGCATCAGGTTTTAGACTTTTAAAAGTGTGTCAAAGTCCTAATGGGAGGGTTACATTGATTGTTTCCTCCATCGTACAGCCTTTATAGATATGGATGCTCCAAAGCTGAGGGAAAGAACCTTATTCAAACTCCCTTGCTATCTCTGTTTGGAGCCCAAAGAAGTCCTGCTTTACATCCTGTTTTGAAAGAACAATCATTCAAAATTCTTACAGATAACACCTCAGTGATATGCTATATAAATTATCAGGAAAGGAGTCTGTATTCTCTGATGAA
Organism: Terrapene triunguis; assembly: GCF_002925995.2. Taxonomy (NCBI): domain Eukaryota; kingdom Metazoa; phylum Chordata; order Testudines; family Emydidae; genus Terrapene; species Terrapene triunguis. The sequence continues at coordinate 77,444,428 of NW_020664409.1, forward strand.
AAGAAGCAATTTACGTGGGAGACTGGGAGGAAGTAAGTTTTTACTGGAGAATCTTTCCATCAGCTATTAATCTGAAGGACATGAACTGCAGAGTAGCTTGAACAGTTTCATTTACAATCCCCACAAATAATCTGTTATATGAAGAACATTTGTCCCACTTTTGACATGTAGGTACTTCCTGAATCCAGCTGGAAAGTTATTGCACTGCAAAGATGCAGAAATTCTAAGTGGCAGGTACTTTTAAAACATTCTAATTAAGATTTCTTGTCTATCCCTTCCAGTGTTATTAGGAAGGTTCATCTTAAGGCAGCAATGAATCTGAAAACCTCATCGACTATCTATGCTTAGAACCTCTCCATCATCACTTAACTCTGTCTCACAAATAGGATCAAGCAGGTATACTGGCAGGTGATCTGGATATTGTATCAGTGGCCTAGATATTGAATTTCTAGGATATACAAATAGTGATTTTTCTTTTAAGAGGCCTTGCAGTTCTCTTAAAAGAGAACACTTTATACTAGAAAAATACTAGTACCTGAAATAAGTGATGAGTATGCTATTCAACAACTAGGCACGTTCCTTTTGTGTACCACCCAAGTTTGGACCCTGAAGTTTCTGAGATTTACAGGGTCACAGATCATTTCCTTTCTTTATGGCCAATCAAGTACAAAGTACAAACAGGTACAGTCTATTCCTCTAGAAAGAAAGTGCTTTACTAATTTACTAAAAGAATTAGTCACATCTAGTATCCATTATCAGAGCCAGCTGAGATTGGAATTAAAAGGACACTTGATTGAGATGTATAGAATACTGAAGGTATAGTGAAAACTCACCAGACACATCTGTTTCTTCTATTCCATAATGCAAGAATAAGAGGACCTTGGTTGAAAGTGAAAGGCTGTACATTTAAAGCTGCTAAATGGCAATACTTTTTTATGTAATATACAGTAAACCTGTGAATTCATTGCCTCAGAAAATCTTTAAAACAAATAATTTAGCAAGGTATTTTAATGCATTTGACAATTGTATGATCATAAATAACATTTGTAAGCTAAGGTAATGGTAGAAGAAATTAATATTCATGCTTCCAGGCATAAACTGGTATTGTCTGGGGCTTGAAAAGAAGCCCATCCCTCACAGTTAGTGAGCTGGGGCATTCTAGGGTTATACACTTTCCTCGGACACAACAAGAATTGGTTACTGCTAGAGGCACAATACTGGAGTAGATAGACTAACAGTATGATCTGATTTGGCACAATAACTACAGTATAAATAACTACAGTAACTGTGGGACCTAAACTTACTCCAGGGGCAACTAATGATGAAAATATCATGACAGTGATTTAAATGTATACATAGTACCTTTCATCCAGGAGAATCCAGAAGTGCTCTATAAATGTTACAAACTATGGGCTAGATTGTGGATTTTAAAACCAAAGGGTGCTTAAGAGGCAGTACAGGGGTAGAGAGAATGTCATTAGGGGCAAAGGAGGAGAAGCCACTTCTATAAGTGGGATTCTCCCCCTCCCTCCCTCCAGTTTAGGTCCATCAGCTGATGTGGCAGGGCGAGCACCACCCTTTTCAAGTCATAGGGCATCATGGACTTGTGCACAAGGAACTGGTAAAGTCTTTATTATTCTCTTCCTGCACTCTTTCACAGCCATGAAGAATGGCCAGAATCTGTCCTTACATGTGGGAATAATTTCACCCAAAACAGAGATGCAATCGCAACAGAAATGTGGCCCAAAAAAGTGCACAACACTACACAAGAGTTTAGGACAGGAGGCTAAGAATACTGTATCCAACTGAAAGGGTGGGGGAATTTTAGGTTAGTAGAATGTACAGTGATCCCTGAGTTAAAATTAGACTATGACACAAGGCTAACACACCTATTCTTGCAAAATGTGCCATAGGATTTTAATGTCTATAAATGGTCAAGACTTCAGTTTTACATCCCATTTGAAAAAACACCACCTCTAGCATAGATACTCTGTTCAGATACCACTGTGATGCATTCGGATAAATGGATAGCAGAACCATGATACAGTGGTTGGGCATTGGTTCAGAATGAAGAGCACCACCTATTGAATCACCAACACAGCGTTACTCCCTTCAGCGCTTACTTTCACCTTAGAGCTCTCTCATCCAACAGCTGACCATAGCTCATGTGGTGAGTTGAGATCACAGTCGGAGGCTGTGTGGCTGCAAATAATGTCCATTCATTATAGTTCTGCTATTGTTCAATTTTTTGTTCCATAAAAAACAATTTTTGTACTTGTAATGTGGAAAACATAAAACAAATTACAGCTATAATAACATCAAACTATTATCATTCTTATCTTGAATCCAACAATCACACATAAAATTGGATTCCTTATGAACTACTGGATTTTATTTAATATTCTCACAGTTGGTTTGTCAACAATCAAGTCATCTCATCATCAGAACTGGATACTGAGTTTCCTGTGTTTGTTTCTTTCTTAGTTTTGCCTAGCCAATTCTCTGTATTTGTATTTCTTTCCTTTGTACCTTACCTAGAGTTTTGAAGAACAGAAGAATCTCTTCTGTGTTCCCATCAGTAAATGTCCTTGTTTATGCAGAGCAGTTTTCTGCATTTGGCTTACCCTACAGATCTCAAGTTCGGAAGCTTGTTTCGCCATGTGTTATATATCTCTCTTATTTCAAGCTACCAACACAATTTTTCCTTTTTCCTTCGAAGTAATTCTTTTAATATGGCATTGTGGAATTTCATGTTGTTGTCTTTCAATGAGTAGTCATTATCTTCAAATTAGGCTTTCAATTTGAAACAGGTGTAAATGATAGGCCATGGAATTAAAATTTAGTAAACAATTCTGTTGGCGATGTACAGGACGATATAGAATGCAGCTTGCTGTCTCTTCTGCAGGGCTAACCAAGTTTGTGGTGTTTTTTTCAAACCTGAAAAACATACTCTCTTTTTTTCTGGAACAACATGAAAATCTGTGAAGGTTTCATGAAATGAAGTACAAAACACATGCTATATGTGAGTCACTTCATGAGCACATTTACTTCTCAAGCACACATTGCAAATCTGTAAGCAAAACACAGCAACACAATCATCAAATCCTCAGGCTACTGACTAGTTAGGCCTTCCATACTTTTGTAGCTGTCCTTAGATACTGAGATGCTTTTACCACTTCTTTGTTGCTTAGGGCATTTAAGTGAATGAAAGGCAGACACTGAAATGGTTTTTAAGGGGGCAAGCTGCAACTTTATTGACTTAACACCAGGGCCGGCTCTAAGTTTTTGCCGCCCCAAGCAAAAAAAAAAAAAGCGCCGCCCTGCCGTAACAACCCCCCCAGCGCCGTGCTGCCCAGCCCCACCCAACCCCCCCCCCCAGCGCTGCGCCGCTGAAACACTTCCCTGAGCGCCACAGCGCAGAAACACACACCCCCAGCGGCGCCCTGCCGAAACACCCCTCCCCAGTGCCACGTCGCCGAAACACACCCCCCCCAGCGCTGCGCCGCCGAAACACTCCCCCCCCCCAACGCCGTGCCACGCCGCCAAAACAAAACCACCCTCCCCCCCCCCGCCCCCCCCGAGCGTCGCCTGGCCGAAACAAAAACAATAAAAAAACCCTTGAGCGCCGTCCCGCCGAACCAAAAAAAAAACCCCGAGCGCCCCCCGCCACCCCAAGATTGGCCGCCCCTTACAAGGTGCAGCCCCAAGCACGTGCTTGGTCGGCTGGTGCCTGGAGCCGGCCCTGCTTAACACCACGGCCACCCATCTCACATACCAGGCATTTAACTGGGTCTGGTGCAGGGTTACATGGCTGCCATCATATAACTAATAACTCAGGGTAGACCCTTAATCCCTAGGACACAGCTCACTTCTGAATCCTTTAGCCTTCCCTTGCTGGGAGGAGTTGAGAGTACCAAAGGGGACCTCGGTATTTGAAGACTTCAGGCCCCCATACAGGCACAACATCCACCAGCTAAAATCCTAGGTCTCATTTATCTCTAGGAGGAACTGGCCCTTTTAGCCTTTGTCCACACTGGACACCAGCTGCAAGTTTTGACAACTGCACATTCCTATATTTTCTTTTAAAATTATGTTTCTAAATCCTAGTATTGGTTACCCCAACTTTGCCTCCACATTGCTGCAAGGAAGGCAAACAAAAAAAGCTATTGAGGGCAGGGAATGTATTCCAGCACTCTTGCCTATTATAACGTTTTAACTGAACCAATTTGAATGTGCTAACAACAAGCTCAGTTGATGCTGACCTGGCTGGTTAGACGTGTGCATCTTTGAAAAGTTGACAGCATTTAGAAATTATCTGTCTTTTGTGAGTTTACTTCCACGTTTCCCACCATTTTGATACAAGTGACGTAGCACTCTCTCATACCCACAGATTTGGGTAGAAAGCAGGATCTTCAATTTTAAATGCTAGAAAACTGGACGGAATTTGGGATTCTGTTCAAATATAACATGCATGTTTGTAAAAGCATACTTACACTGGACTGGCTTGTTTTTTAATGAATTGGCGACACCTCCAGTGAGGCACAGCATAGTTTCTCTCGTTGCATCAAAGGGGTTCTTCTTTGCAAAGAGTCTTGTTGATGCAGCTTAGTTCTGATTTTTGGGAGGTGTTTTGAAGAGCTCCAGGGAGATTCTTTCCTCGGTGATCTGAAATCAAAGAGTTTGAAAGTCATTCGTTATTTTTTTTAGCATTTAAACCGGTTTTTCCCTCCCACATCCAGGTTAGACTCTAGGAAGCTCCACCCTTTTAAAATGTATTTATCAGTTCTTGGAAGTAAAGGATGAGGAGCTAATTTTCTCTCTCATTTATTATATTCTTCTCTATTAACCTTACAGATGGAATATTTAAGAATCTGGATTTAACCTTATTTTTTTTCTTTTGAAAGCAAACTGTTTCTGCCTCTCAACAGAAAGTATGATTTGAGATGAAAAATTGCAACTAGAAAGTGGTAATAGCATTAAATCAAATTGTACTAGAGTAAAATCAGCAATTTCAGTAGAATTTTATATATGTCTAATTAGTTTTTTAAATGTTCTTTTCTAGATTGTGTTCTTAACTGGTTTTGGATATGTTTATGTGGACATTGCTCATTGCTGTGGTACAATAATAATAACTTTGGCACCAGAAGGAAGACCAGGACCTGTCCAGATCCACCAGAACAGGTATATAAAGCACATGGAAGATCATAAAAAACATTGGTAAATTTAAAAACTTATCCAGGGAAGTCATTAAGCCCTCTAAGTGTGAAGTGACTTATGAAATCTGGCATAACTGTTTGTTTTGTCTAATCCCACTGCATACTCAGTGGCATAAGTTTAGACCACATATTATGTTTTGTATATCACAGTAAAACATGACAATCTAACATCTGAGGTCATGTCACTCTAGGGTAAACACTCAATGTCTGGTATAATAAACAGTGCTGAGCTGTTCATTTTAAAGAATTAAAAATAGTTTCCATTGTAATTTTGAGTGTATTCACAAGTTTAAAGTTTATGTGGCCAGTTCCTGCGGTCCTTACTCGTGCAAAATTCCCACTGAAATTGGGAGTTTTCTTCAGTAAGGGCTGCAGGAATGGCCCTATACACAGTAGTTAACTATGCACTCCATCATCTTTATAACACTCTTCCTTAGAAGACTCTCTCCCACTGTTAGAGCATTGCTAAAACTTGGCTCTCAAATCCATTCAACTCTAATTTATAACATCACCTATTTATAACACTCAGAATTCTCAGCTTCCAGAGATGATGTTACAACGAGAGAGGAATGTTTGTTTGCAGAGTTTTTATTTGAGCTATAATTAAGGATTAATCCCTGAGAAATTGATCATCCAGCAGCACTAGTTTTTTTGGAAAAACAAGATGTCAGGTCAAATCAAGTAAAATTACAAACTCATGTTTTCCTTTCCTCCTATCTAGAACTCAGGAGCAGACTGTTATATTTAAAATGTTCATCAGCCAGGCAAGCCTTGCAGTGTTTGATGAAATCACAAATCATAAAATGTCATCTGAACTTCTGCGGCTTACAGTGGACAACATTTTCCTTAACATGGCACCAGTAGCCAGCTACTTGAGATCCCTATCTCATGAATTCCAGGGAGAGACCTCCGAAGGTCTTCTTCAGTTTTATAGTCTCCAAATATATTGTGGAGACTTGCAACTGGACAACCAGCTGTATAATAAATCCAGTTTCCATTTTGCAGTCCTGCTGTGCCAGGGAGAGAAAAATGAAACCATGCAGTGGTCCAAAGTGAACAACCTCATTTTATCCAACAAAGATTTGGAAGAATATAAGGAAAACTGTTTCATAAAACTCTGCATCACTTTATCAGAGGAACAGAATTTCTTGTTTTGCGTTAATGACCTCAACTTCGAACTGAAACCAGCGAGGCTGTATGTGGAAGACACATTTGTTTATTACATTAAGACCTTATTTGATACATATCTTCCAGACAGCAAAGTGATTGGTCATTGCATGAAAACCTCAACTATTACCCAGATACTGCCTGAACAAGTGAGACAGCATGCTAAAGCTTTAGTCGACCCAGTGAAGTTAAGGAAGTTAGCAATACAACCAGTTAACCTCTTGGTCAGTATCCATGCTTCACTAAAGCTGTATATAGCTTCAGATCACACCCCTCTCTCCTTCTCTGTGTTTGAAAGAGGACCCATCTACACCACTGCCAGACAGTTGATCCATGCCTTGGCCATGCATTACGCTGCGGGGGCACTGTTCAGAGCAGGTCAGTGTTTTTTCCTTACGCTTAGAATTGTAACATTTTCATTATGTACCAATATCCAGTAATTCTCTCACAAGCTACTTACTACAGTCAGATCTGTTGTTTTGTGCTTTAGATGGTCTTGCAAAATGACTATAATAATCTAAGAAACATTTGATATTCTGCAATATGATGGGGGTCAAATAAAATGGTGGGGCTGAAATTGATGTACGTTTAAAGCTGTGGTGAATGTTAGTTGGCTACCTGAAGACTTTTTTCCAAAGCCCTGTAAAAACTATTGTAATGTATTCTATCTGTTTTGGTTTTTGTCATCTCATATTATAAATACAATCAGAATCAAAACACGAATTCCTAACATGAACTCACAAAAAATAATTTATTTAATCAAATTATTCAATAAGTTGCTATGCATTCAAAGCAAATTATACCACTGTATGTTGTTTTCTTGTTAAACCTTTTGGCTGCACTTTATGATTAGGAATCTGTCTTTCTTCATAGAGCCTTCATGCTAAACTGGCACACAGATGTTTATTGTCCTTTGATCCATGAAGTATGTAGTTTGCTGTACTGTCTTTTTCCCATACAGAATCAATAGTGAGCAATTAGCCTCTTAGATTAATGGATACATTCTTAAAATTCTGTCTCCCATAAATTCATAATAGTGTCTCAATCTCTTCTACACCTTAATAGGCATGGGAATTTGTATATGATTAGACACAGTTAATGTAGAACTTATTGCAACATCGTATTTATTTTCCTAAGTATCTTAGAGTCAGATTTTCCAAAATCTTATTTTTTCCGCTTTTGCTACATGCACAAAATGTGTACACAATTATGTACCACATTTTCATGCACAATTACCATGATTGTGCATGTGTATCAGGTATTTATAGATGAATATAGCCAATGAGATGCCTAACTGGCCTTTCCCATGTGCAAATATCTGATTTGCAGAGCTGATCATGCCATAATGGTGCACTTGCATGCAAACATTTTTTAAAATCAGGCCCCTATAGTACTAAAGGAGAGATTTAACTTCCTGCTAATTAAGAGCCAAATTGCAGTCCAACTAATGCAGTGGCACAAGATGCCCATGACCTCCATGCACCAGCTATCCATATCACAGGTAGCAGTGTGGTAGGGGAAGCTTATGGACTGGAATGGTCACCTTTTGGATTTGGAGTTAGCCATCTCACATCCTCCAAATAATTAACAGGAAATGACAACTTTTGTGGCTTGGGCAGTGTTTGAAGGGGAACGCTGTTTAAAAATGTTGTTTAACACTGTCACATTACATTAGCAAAAGTCATATGGAAATTCTGAATTTTATTAGCCAAAATTAATCCCAATAGGTTGCCTATTAAGAGAACATGGTGGATCTTTGCTAAGACATTGTAGTAATAGTTATTTCTTGTTAGTAGATATAAATACTAAGTGCCTTCTGATGTGTAGTGGAATAAGGCTTATGAAACATTGTGCAATTTTAATATAGAATTTGTGAATTTGGTGGATCCTGCTCAGTTCCTCGTTTCTCCCCATATACACACACTTCCTCCCACACTTACCTCCTTCATTAAAAGGGTTTGAGTTCCATTGAGAGCCCATCAGCTTCACTCCAGTGTATGGGCCAGAAAGGGTCGCTCATGATGCAAAATACCTCTATTTCTCTCTCCCCCTCTCTCACTCCAAGGTGAGCTTGCTGCCTTCCCAGCCTTGCCAGAACCAACAGCTCATTATTCAAAGCCAAACTGTGGTGCACAGTCACTGGAATGCCAGGTTGTCCCAGAACTTTGTATTTAAACAGTTTCAGCCCTGCCTATCCGTAATAGTTGAAAAAGCTGATTGGCAGTGTGTGAGCAGAGTTCAGGCAAGTTCAGTACCCCACACCTCGGACTGGCAGGGTCTGTCAATTTGGTGGAGAGGCTACATGTTCTACCCTCTGTGGGATGGACCATCTTATGTCATTCACAAGCAATCTGTGGTCAGTGATCAGATCAGCACTGATCATTTCTCGGGGATCTGCATCCATTCCTCCTCACCTGGAGAACCATTGTTTTGATGATGGGGTCTTTGAGGGAGAAGCAGCTCCTGGAAGGACTCCATTTCCTAAAACATTTGAAAAAACCTGAAATGTACAAATATGGTAGATGTAAATGGTCAGTGCAACATTATTGATCAGAAAGGATCCTGAGCAGATGGAGCATACATTCCATCTGTACACCACTGCCAGCCTCATCCTGTTTTCCATCACTTTATACAGTGGCAAATACTTTTTTATAGAAATATTACATTGAAGCGAGATAGCAAGCCCATGCTGGAGCGCAGGGTTCCCCTGGGCTCCCAACAAGAGAGGGCTGCCAATGGGACACACCTCTGTAGGGCAGCAACTGCAGGACTTTTGCCAACGTCCGAAGGTTTTCATTCCAGATCTTCTCCTGGAGTTGCCAGTTGACAGTACATGGGGGTTTTTTTTTTGGTTTTTCTATCCATCCCAGTCTCTCCCTCATGTCCACTATGATCCCTGCTTTTTATCTTTAGTGTACTGTACCTCTCAACTGACAAAGCTGAAGTGGGGGACAGATTCTACAAGAATAATAGATTTTCCAGGAGCTTAAAATGATAGCACGAGATTAATTTCTTTCAGATGAGTAACATTTTCTCTCTGCTCAGTTTCATGATTCAGCTTTGCTTAGTAGTGGCTGTGAGGGGTAACAAAGAAAGAATCTGGAGAACAGGAACCCACAATGATGGGTTGGGAATAAGGAGAGCAAAGCAGTTTCACGGCCCTTAGTAGGAAGACAAGAGGCAGTTCAGTCCCTCTTTTACTATTCTGTCACTATTATGTATCATGTAACTCTGGCAGCCCTAACTGAAATCTGTGATTGTAAGACTGGCAGAGCAGGCAAGTTCCAATGAGTCTTTATTGTTGTTTCTGAAATAGTCTCGATAGGCTGCTGAAAACAACAGTTATGGCAGCACCATCTCTTTAATAACCTCCTGCCAATCCACCAACCTGAAAAAGAAGAGACCTGCAAACCAGATTTACAATAAGACTCACAACAGAGCACTATACAGTGGCCATCAGGCTGGCCTCTGACAATCCTGTATTTATATAGGAAACCAGATCTCCAGATACCTCTCCTGGGATATTCATAAGGAATACTCCCTTATGAGTAATCTAATCAGCATGTATATGTCATTGCTGTTTACACAACTGTACTGAGAAAAAGACATTTGTCTGGCTAGAACTAGGCTCAAAGAAGAAAGTGATCAGCTCAGAAGGGTTGGGGTGGATGAAAAATAACTTCTCATGCACTTGTCAAAAATCTGCATCCCCTTTTCCAACACCCCATCAAGCAATTGACCTCCATGCTCCCATAAGTCTGTACATTGAATCGCTGTAAACTGGCTGTCATGATTCTCTCACATAAGGATGAGAAATCACTATGTTGCCTACAAAACAAGCTAAGCCTCCAGTACTGTTGCTTCTAGTTGTTAGAATCTAGCCTCCATCTCTCCACGCACACATTTAGCAGAAATACGGGAGGCTCGTGGAAGGAAGTCATTCCAAAGCTATTTGTGAGTTTGCCAAAGGGATTTCTTTGATTTACAAAGTATGAAAGATTGCCATTTCTGAATTCATAGTGGATGAGTTATTTCCCGTGTTTTGCTCAGAGGAAGTTCATAATGTGGTGAATTCTAGTGTAAAAAAAAGGGGGGGGGGGCGGAATTAAGGAATAACTTTTTTCACAACTGCTGCTTCCACAATTTTAGTGAATGTAACATTTGTCTTGTTTCTCCACATAGGCTGGGTTGTCGGATCTTTGGAAATTCTCGGAAGCCCAGCTAGCTTGGTGCGAAGTATAGGGAATGGCATAGCTGACTTCTTTAGGCTCCCATATGAGGGGCTGACCAGAGGCCCAGGAGCATTTGTCAGTGGAGTTTCCAGAGGAACAACATCGTTTGTTAAACACATTTCCAAAGGTAGATCTTTCACTTCATTGGTCCTATTTCTGCCGTGTTGTCATGCATTGTTAAAGAATGTGTTAAAGTTTAAAATGAAATTGCCTGCAGCTTTGTTTGCCTTGTTAGATTGCAAAGAAATGCAGGGAGGATAACAAAGCTCATATATAATGTCTTATGTATTAAACAGATCACTTCTTGACTACAGTATGCTAGAATGTTTCAGAAACTTCAGAATTTTAAACCTCCCATTGGGGAAACCGAGATTGGCTTGGCCATTATTCCGTGTGATAACTACAGAAATATTAAAGGTGTTCAGTACTTCTGCTAAACATAAGAAATTCTACACTACGTTGCCTCATCATATTTATTATTTCTAAAAAAAATGTAGATGCAGTTGTCATAACTTTTGTATGTACATTTTGACGTGAAGGCAGATCTGAATTTAAAACACAGCCAGCTTTTCTTTTACAAGGATACATAAACAGTGCCATCTTGTGGCTTAACAAGGTCAGCAACAGAAATGGAGCATTAGCTGTTTGCTAGCAATTCAGATTCATACAAGAGAAGCTCTTGTAGGATCATTTTATGAATCTTGGTTTACCTTTCCATCCATCCCCAGTATGCTCATGTCAGACTTGTAATAGTTTGGGAACCAGGGAAGGATATGTGGATGAGCTGTGCTTGTCACTAGTAAGGCAGGCCTGGTGAAGGGCAATGTAAAAGGCATGATGTGCACTAATGAAGCACATTGATGTTGCTTAACAAATAATAATAAATGTATGTTACACATGGGCAACTTATTCAATTGAATTGCTGTTCTGTTGGTAAGCATATTTCAGTGAGACTTAAAATAAAACAGTCTGATCCAGATTCAAACATATAACTACGTGTTTTTAGGTACGCTGACATCAATTACCAATCTTGCAACAAGTCTTGCTCGGAATATGGATCGTCTGTCACTGGATGAGGAGCATTATAACAGACAAGAAGAATGGAGAAGGCAGCTTCCAGAGAATTTGGGAGAAGGACTGAGACAGGGGCTTTCCCGCTTAGGCATCAGCCTTTTAGGTAACGTATTGTTACCAATTTACTATAGTTTTACTGGATATTTATGAACTACTCATCAGTCTTTTGTACAGTTGTATGCAGGTTAGAGACACAAAGGCCAAAACTTTCTTAAATGGCCATAGAGTTACTTATACGAGAGATTGTTTCTGTTCATCCAGGATTAGGGTGAGTTTAAATATTGTTTTTCCTGTTAATAATAATTGCAGATATAGAATAACTTCATATTCTCATGCTGTTCTTGGGAAACGCTTTTATTGGTACATGATGTATAGCTCAAAATGAAAGAATAATTCTGTGTTGGGCATGCTGGCTTGTAGGCAAGTCAGCACAAAGACGTCATCATTCTGATGTTTACTTTCCAGTGAGTTCTAGGAAAACTTTCTAAAACTGATTGTGTTTTCTACTGCACAATAGATATCAGAGATGCTTGTTTTTGTTTGAAAACCACTTGAGCGTAGTGCAAATGTCAAGTAAACTTTGATGAAGAATTCTACTTTTGCAAAGAAAGCCAGATTGGCCTGACTCAGTATAATTATATTAGTCAAGCAGCCAAATGGTTTGGTCAGAGGTGAAGATCACTATGGATATTTCAAAATATTACATAAAAGTTTGAAAACTAAACCACTCTGGAAAATCTCTAAAAGGAAGTTTTCTAGTTAAAGCATTCAGGAACTGGATTTTCTAGGGTACTTCTATTTGTCACACTAGCAAAGGAATGCCAAATTGTATTCTTTGGCAAGGTGCCTTAGTGCATATGAAGGAGTATGAATCCCTTAGAGATCAAAGTGACCAAAAAACAGTCCAGAGCTAAAGGTTAGAAGAGATGAGTTTGACAGGATTTGTCCTCGTTCCTAATCTTCAGTACTATACACAACTCCTAAATTTACAACCGCAACCCTGAAAGCCCCAAAGAGGAAGTGGTAAAATGTTACAAGTTCAGGTTAAGTTACTGAAAATTATTTTAAGCGAAAACATTAGATGATATGAAGTCCTGTCATTTGATAATGCCTATAACCTGGCAAGCTAGTGTCCTGAGAGAAAATGTGCATGAAGCAGCAATTTCATATATTAGTAGCCACTAACCCAATAGTAAACTGGTACAGATATTGCAAATCATAGGCAGTTTAGAGAAGGTTTTTTTATTGGGCTGGGGGCAGTCAAGTTGAGTAGCTGGATGAAAGATTTCACTTTGGGAAGCATTGCGTCAGTCCAGTATTGGATGCTGGTGAGAAATAGTTTGGTGATCTTAGCTCAGTCACAAATAAGACCATAGGCCAATGTGATGGCCACCCTTTTGACCAACACAGAGGCGATTGAACTGGGGAACTGCAGAGCTAAAAGCATGAGCTGCTACAACTTGAGCTAAAGAGACAACACTCTGTCCTGGGGGGCTGTAACAACTAATATCCTCTGTGGATTGGCTCATACAGGCCACCTGTAACACACACATACCAGTGGATTACACCACACTTGTCACATACATCCAGGCACAGTGCACTAAGTAGCCTAATATCTTTTTGCAAGGCTATCGTGGTTATGTGGATACTTCTGGGTTTATGAAAATAGCAGGAATTAGAATGCTGGAGCCTCCTTGATTACCCAAGAACTCAAACATTATGTTGGAAATATGAGGTTATTAATTTTGCACTTAAACAGTACTCCTCTAAATACCAAATAACGTCTTGCTTTTAATTGCTGCTGTTCCTCAAAATACGGAAGAAGAGCAGCAGTTTACATTTTGGCTTAGACTGCAGTTGCAGCACTGTTTTATTTTAAAATTTCAACAGTCCCAGGAATAAGGAACTTGTACTCTCTGTCTCCATGGTTCTGTTTACAAATTCTTCACTGCTAAAGTAATACCTACTATTCTTAGCAATAGAAATAATTAACCTCCCAAATAAATACCTGTGGTTACTCTAGGGGAATTGACAAGTATGGAGCCTGTCAGTATCAGTGAGGAATCAGCAGACATCACAATTGTATCAGACACAAATCTTGATTTCTTCTTGATAACATCAAAAAGACTGATTCTCTTATTAAGTATACAAACAATAGGCATCTAAGTTATGTACATAATACACATAAATCCCAGCTGTTACAGATACATCATAATGACATTTCTCCCCTGACCATTCAGTTTTAGGGATTTTAGAAATCCATCCAAAACAGATTTGGTTGGAGTAAAATGCTGCAGTGCTGGTTTGCTTTACCAGCACATTTATAGAACGCTTAAAAAAAATACCTCCAGTGTCTGTCTTGTACAGTGAAGTGAAATGAAGTGGTGCTGCTGTGTTCTTTTCTCTCACAAACACGAAGCATTCAGAATGAATCTAAAGATAGGGATTGCTAGGTCCTTCGTAGAAATAATTTCTATGATTGCATAGATTAATAGAAATGAAAAAAACATGGAAAAGACCTATAGGATCAGATGATCAAAGCAGCATAATGTGTGTTCCAGTCAACCCAAATGTGCAGACAGTTTGGGCAATTGCATATGCAAATAGCCAGTTTTAGTCATATGTGTGCACAATTATCTGATTTACATATGTATTTGTGGTAATTGCACAGAAAAAAATGAGTGCACATTTGCACACCTACCTTGCTTGACAATCTAGCCCATTATGGCCCCAATTCAGCAAAGCACTTAAGCACGTGCTTAAGTGCTTTGCTGAATCAGGGCCAAAGTCATGTACTCTGTCTCCTTCTCAGTGCAAGTTGTTCCCCACAGTGCATTCTTAAGTGCTTTGTTCTGTCTAGTTTTAAATGACTCAAGCACTGTCAGGGTGTTGTTTGATTTGATTGTTATCTCTGGCTCGCTATTTTCTTATTTTCTAGTTACAAGGAGACTGCTGGATGTTTTCTGTCATATTTTTGATATCAAAAGAGTCTAGGCATTTTTTCTGTTACAGATCTCAATATAAAAGTATATAAAATATAAAAGTGTAGATTGTGGTATTTAGATTATAAACTCCTCAGTGCAGGGGGCCATGTCATCTTTTGCATTTTGTATAACATTAATCACACTATCATGCCTTAAATAAAAACTAATAATTATGTGAGAGAGAATATTGATGCTATGGGATCAGTTTCAAAAACGTTGGCTCTGGTGAAAGACACCACATTGAATCAGCTCCTTTTTATGAAATGGAACATTTTTGAGTAATTGAACAGCTGTCTAACCTTAGTGAAACAGACGTTTCAGAAAAACTGAAGGAGGACTGTACACTCCACTCACACTATACTTCATGCTAGCGAGCAATCTTGTTTAGTAGTATTAGTAGAATGTAGCATGAACAAACTAATAATTCTGTAGTTAGACAATGTAAAGCCTGGCTTTTGGAAGCTGTGATTTCCATTACAGACAACCCAGATCTGAAGAAGAGCTCTGTGTAAGCTCGAAAGCTCGTCTCTTTCACAAAAAGAAGTTCATCCAATAAACGATATTACCTCACCCACCTTGTCTCTCTAAACTTTATTATTCACTATAATAGTGGTAGTATTACAGTTGCATCCATTGGGATCAGGGCTCCATTATGCTTGGCTTTGTACGTACAAGAAAGTAAGAGACCGTCCCTGTCCTGAAGATCCTGCAGTCTAAAATCCTAATCCAGCAAATATTTATGCACATGCTTAACTGTATTCACAAGTGGGCCTGTTCATTTCAGTAGTACTACCCAGTGCTTAAGAGTGAAAAGCACATGTTGTTTGCAGCAAGGCAACCACTTTCTGACCATATTTTCAGAAACTACAACACTTGTGTCACACAACTGACAAAAGTACTCTCTGTGCTTATGACTCTGCTGCCAGCTTTTGACTCAACAGCGACACATGCATTGTTTTCATAGTGGAGGATTTTCTTCCTGTAACATATTGATCTAAATGAATGAAACACAGAACAAGTGGCATTAACATTCACTGTGAGCAAAAGAACAGCTTACATAGATTCTATGCCGTTTGACTTTTCTCTTCACTCCAAACACTGTTCATCACTCTGAGCATTCGTTCCACTGGAGTGTTCTATTTGTTCCTGGCAAGGAACTTCGACTTGCCCTGAACACACATTTTGTAGTTATAAAAATACCACTTTTTTTTTTTCAGTCAGCAGGGATACAGTATAAAATCAGAGTAATCAGGTTGATGGTTGGCAGATGTCATAGCGGTTGTGCAATTTTTTTGGTGTGGTAAAGAAGGGAAATGGGTTTTGCTTTTATTGTATTGGGAGGACAGGAGAGTAAGCCTGGCAATGAAGGGCCTGTGAAAGAGAAGAACAGGAGGCAGTTGGAATGAACAGACAATAAATGGGGGGCAGGGATGTCCAAGGTACAAACTACAGAGGTCATAGTTCTGGTGACCTCACCATTGTCCAGGAGCTGTAAAGGTGACCCTAACTGAGCCTCTGCTTCCCCCATGCTCCTGCTGGTAAAAAATCTGTGCTCCTGGGCTGGTTCCACCCTGGGAGCTGCTTCTTCTGCCAACCACATATGAGTGGGGAGGGATAGAGCCACATAGGGCCAGCTGCCCTCAAAGGATAGTCTTCTCTGCACAGTTCCAGGTACTAGGAGATTTGGAGAGACCTAGACAGGCTTCATGTGTGCATCTCTAGCCGTGTTGCTGATTCTGGCTTCAGCTTGGGGCAAGTCTCTGCTCCTGGGCTTGCTCTGCTCTGGGAACTTCTTCCTCTCCTGAGCCCACATGATTGAGGGAGGATGGGAGCTGCATGGGTCCAGCTGCCCCATGGAAGTGGGAGTACCCTCAAAAGGAAGTCTCCCCTGCATTTCTCTGGGGAAGCTTGATGTGACCCAACCACAGGTACCAAAAGGTTAGTTAGATGTGAGTACTGTTGTTTATTATATGGATTGTGGTAGTATTGTCTTGGGCACGATATAAAAAATAATTTTATGTATCATAGTCACAGCAGTTTCCATTCTGCTGTCTTGTCCTCTGGGCCTGATTCCATCAGAGAAGTGTGTGCAGCACACCACAAGTTCTTTGGAGTAAGCTCTTATTCATTATTACCTTATAACATTGCTCAAGTAAGTAATTTACTAGTGCAAGGATTTAGGTGGATTACATTTAATAAGGCAATAACTTCTGTTCTGAGAGTGCAGTTGCAGTGCATGACCTCTGTAGGTTAGGTGAAAGAGGTCAAGAAGTCACATAATACTGGAACTTAGTACTACACAAAGAATTATTTTGTTTCTTCAGATGTGTTAACAGTTGTACAAGAGCAAAGAATGGATGAACAGCTCCCGTTTATGCAATGGGGTGTTGGTGTATTTTGAAATCAACAAGCATGAGCAGCTGTTAACAATTAATGAAATGGAACTGAATTGAAAAGTACAGCTCTTCCACAGCATATAGTTAAGGAAGCTTCATAGCCTGGCATTATAATACAAAGAGTTAAAAATGTGACTGAAAGCGGGCAGGTCTCTTACAAACAAGGAGGCAGCAATACAAACATGCTTTTCTGGGAAATGATATACACATAAAAGATGGAAGAAGTGTGTGTAACTGGAGGAAGGTTTACAGTGCTTTCATATTACATGCATTTTGGGGATGCAACGTTTTAGAGAACAAGAATAGGGGGAAATGTGAACGTTCTTTTTCCCCAATCTCATTTGTTATTTGGAAAATACACCAGTTCTCATCATTCAAAATCAGCAGCTCCTTCATTAATCCAGTTTCCCATTTCTTAAGATCATTTTAAAACCAGTTAGGAGCTAGCTAGCATATGTCAGTCTGGTAAACGTATTGGGTCAGATGCACCCCTGGTGTAACTCCATTGAAATCATTGGACTTATTCCTGGGTGCATTTGCCCCCATGTGCACACTTAGTGCCAGATAGAAAGTGAGATCTTCAGAGTTTTCCATGCTCTAGGAGAAATGCATGGCTATAAAGGTAACACTTCCAGGCAATTTCTTAGTCCTTAAGTGGCTGCTTTATCTTGATATTTGCAGCAGGAACTGCAAACTGAGAGCTATCTGAGGGGTCTGCAAACTTGCACCCGGTGAATTGCTTTGCAGTGAGCAAAGGACTTTAGATCAGGCAGCCCATTCTCTAATTGATGTTATCTAACTAGCACCCTGTCACTTTGTCCAATCATTGTACTCTTAGTGATTTCCAAATAGCTTATCTATCAAAATTACAATAACTAGAGACATGTCTGTGGTAAGTGGTTTGAGTAAACTCAAGATCAAAGAAATGTACCACCTCACATACCTGTTTACATTTAGGAAGATTTAAGTTGGAGTCCTCTGTTGATACTAAAAGCTGGAGAGGTCATTGTGTCACTTGTAAAAGTTTGAACCATGCACATTAAAGTAAAATATGGTCGTTTTAACAAAAGAGTAACAAAAAGTCCAAAAGTCTAATTCTACTAATCTTAGTAGTATATCAAAAGTTGCATTAGCTTATGAACATTTCTGGCAGTGGAAGAGAATATAAAAATGATCTATTGAATGCAAGCAGTTTTTATTCTTGTGAAGTCAATCTTAGGCTTACATGAAAATCTCATTTCCATAACTGCTAGAAGTCTTTCAAAACTAGTGGATATTTATTCCACTCCCAACATTTCCAGAAGCCACATATAGAGTGAACTACATTATATCAAGTCAGCAAAGGCATTTAATAAAAAGTAGTTGAAAGACAAAAACATATTATGAAGTTAAGTGATTTGAAGGTTTAAAGAGTGAGACATGTGAAAGGGAAGTGGAGGTTTAGTCTAAACGAAGCGAAAATACTGTTTAGATAACTGGTAAATGTATGCTAAATAGCTGTATAAGAGGGTGGAGTGCAATGTTCAATTCAAACAAAGCCCTCTTCCAATGTTCAGATTTGATCTTGTTTTGGGATTTTAATCTTCATTAATTATTGGCGACTCTTGTTTTTTCAGGAGCAATTGCTGGTATTGTAGATCAGCCAATGCAGAATTTTCAGAAAATATCTGAGGCCCAAGCTTCGGCAGGGCACAAGGCCAAAGGTGTTATCTCTGGTGTAGGGAAAGGAATTATGGGAGTGTTTACTAAGCCAATTGGAGGAGCAGCTGAACTTGTCTCCCAGACCGGCTATGGTGAGTTTCAATGATTTTGAGATCTCAGTATTAACTTTAAAGAATATTCTTAAGATTTGGTCATGAAATACAGCCTGCCGTGTCTGTTTATATGAATCAGTAGCTATTTTCCTTGCAAAAAGATTAAAAATACTACAGTTAAATTGCTATAAATGTTGTCTTTCTCCCTTAAAAGTCATCCTGTTGTGCTCTCTTGCATTGAGATCACAGTCTTGTGTAGCACCAGAAACATAGAATGTACTATGAAGTAATTTTTGGAAGCCAGGGGAATTAGTTACAGAAACATATGTGCTGCAAGAGAGTTTTCAACAGTAAATGTAATGCAGCAATAATATATCAAATTAGAGCATTATTTTGTGGGTGCTTGATCTGTTACAGAAAAGAAAGAGTTGTGTTTTCTTTAAATAAAGAATCTGAGAGGAAAAAAAAGAATTATGTGGTGATAATATCCCATTTAAATTGTAGTGCTTCTGGGTAGGGAATTGAATTCTGGTTTTGGATATACTGGTAACCCCAACTTTATGATAGAGGAATGGGCATGCCAAGTAGATTAAGCACGCCAAGTAGATTAAGCACTAACAGTAGTTATGGCAAATCCTTTCAGATCTAGGTAAATGCACTTTGGGCCAGTAAAATATGTGAAAGAGTACCATGAAAATGATCTAAACTTGCTAATAGCATTTGCTTCTGGTGTCAAGAATCCTCAGCTCCAAAACTAAAGGGTTAAAAAAGGGAACAAGATACACATTGACGACAAATCAGTCATTAAGTTAACGTCAACCAATTTTTAAATGATTTTTTTGACTTTTGGAGTGGTGCTTTTAATCTGAGAGTGTTCTCTTCTTTTTCTTGATATACTGATTCATTAAGCCAGCAGTTCTCAAACTGTGGGTTGAGACCCCAAAGTGTGTCACGAATCCTTTTTAATGAGGTCACCAGGGCTGGCGTTAGACTTGCTGGATCTGGGGTGGAAGCCGAAGTCTGAACCTCACCACCCAGGGCCCAAGCCCAAACCCAAGTCCCACCACTCAGGGCCAAAGCCTAAGGTCTAGAGCCCTGGGTGGCGGGGCTCAGGTTACAGGCGTCCTGTCTGGGGCTGAAGTCCTTGGGCTTCGGTCTCCCCACCAGGGGTGGTGGGATGCGGGCTTTGGCTTTGCCGCCACAACCCCTCCCCCCCGCCTCTCCCCACATACCCCAGCCAGGGCGGTGGGGCTCAGGCTAAGGTCCCCCCTCCTGGAGTCGTGTAGTAATTTTTGCTGTCAGAAGAGGGTCGCGGTGCAATGAAGTCTGAGAACCGCTGCATTAAGCCAAAGTTATTTGTGAGTGGAATATGAGGAGCTGCCTTAGAGTCGAAATTTTGAAAAATTATCTCCACACTTCTCTTTACACACAGAACACCTCCCTGACCTAATCTGGGAGATAGTAAATAATTAAATAACAAGCAAACATGCTTGGTAATCTTTTTTATATCCTGTTGGTAAAAAGGCTTGTGTACAGCTCAGTCTCTTCTTCAATGCTTTTACAATATTGTGATCCTGATTTTTATCTCTCTTACACTAGTTTGGCTCTGGAGTAATTCCTCTGAAATCTGCATTCCACAAGTGTAAAACTGATGTCAGTGAAATCAGAATCTGGCCCTAAGTTGTGGGAACAATGTTCTTTTTGTTAACTGTAGAATCATTGTTTCTAGGTTTAAGCCCAGAGTACAATCATTATCAAACTACAAGAAATCCATAACCGCAGAGGGACAGTTTTCACTGCAGATATTGTATACAACACATCATGTTTTCCATGAACATATGACAGAAAGAGTTAGCCAGGGAAAGACATAAAAACTATATCAATAATAAATGGCAGTGCGTGAGAGAGAAACACACAACAGTTAGAATAACTCTCAGCCACAACTGGATTGGAAGTTGGGTCTGTGCCTCTTGGGAGGGACCCTGGGGTGGGGGACCACACAGAAATAAACACATGTTCTCTCTCCATCTGTAAATGACATTTTCACTTGCATAATGCTGAGAACTTGGGTAAGCCAATTGTTACAAGTGGGAAGCTTCTTTTAAGTATTAGCATCAACATGTGTGTTAAAAATTAAAGTATTTTTTCAAATACTGATTTTTTTTTAAATTATTATCCATTTTATGTTTAAATTATTATCCATTTTAGAAAAAGGAATATAAATTACTGACACCCCTACGTAAAAATGCCTATTGCTTCATTGGAGTGCTTAATTTAACAAAACCATTTTCCTCTGTTGTTTACTTATGAAGGGCTCAGCACTATACCTTGTTACACTGCTCCGCAACTCTTAACCTAGTTTCTGTCACTCTTGTTAAAGAATTTATTATATCAATGAAGTTTTTACAAACAAGTAATTCTTTGTCTAATGACCATACCTCATTTATAAAAATTTACAAGCCACCAGAAAGCACACATGCTGTATCATCTTCTACTCTGGATATTCTACTTAGAGACCTGTTTAACTGCTTCTTGTAGTCTTCATTCTGTGCTGGCACTAAGAAGAACTTATAATAAACCAGATGCCCCAGGAGATCTCATAAATGTATATAGATCCATGTTTAACAGCTGGATTAAGTAACTTAACATTTAAATGCTGTACCTAGGCAAACTTTTCTTCTAATTTTTACCAATCACAGCACATATGTGGAAGTATTTTAATTCTGAACAAGGAAGTTAACGGTGGTCTTGGCTTTTTATACATAAATTGTAAATGATGTGTCTTATCCCATTTTGGAATGATGGCTCTCAAGGGCATTATGTTTCTCCTATTTGCTAGTGTGTGACTGACTTTTAGTACATTCTTTTTTGTTGTTGTTGTTGTTGTTTCTTGCTAAGGGTTAAATGCACAGCTATTGCATTGTAATGTTCAATGAATTATCTTTATTACAGCTTCCAAAGATGTGACATCAGTTTGTATCTGCACTGTTTTATGAACCGCTCTAAACAGATGACATCACTGCAACATGTAACTGTTTTCCAGAAAACAACTAGTAAAAATCTTAAATTCTCTTACCACAGGTATTTTGCATGGAGCTGGACTTTCTCAGCTTCCCAAACAGCGCTATCATCCAAGTGATCAAAATGTTGAGCAGGCTCCAAACAGCCACGTCAAATATGTCTGGTAAAATTATTTAGACACTTGCTCATTTTTACATCCACATTGTTTATTAATAGGTTCTGGCTCTTGGTCAAGTTAACCGGCTTCTTCCCTAGGAAAGGCTGAGTTATAGCAGTTTATTTAGGAATGTTAAACACAAAGGTACTGCGTAGAAACCCAATCTGCAAATGATGGACTGCTGATCTGCTTCCAGCTTTAGAACTGCAGAGCTAATCTTTATTTAATGACATTCAGTAAGTTTTTACTTATTTATCATTGCACTGAGCCCAAGAAAAATACTGCACATCTCCAGAAATAGCTGTCACTGAAGATAGGTTTACTTTCTGCACTGGATTTGGATCCAGCTTCTCAGGGTGATTTCTCTATTGGGATGAGAAATTGGTTGACCTAGGTGAACGTAATTATGAATAGCCATGAAGTTATTACGTCAGTTTTGCAGCAAATCATTAAGGAGTTATGATAAACTTTACAGAATAAATGTGAAACCTTGTTATTTAAATCTTACACATGAGTATTGCAGGAAATGTGGTATTAGTTATTTTAACAAAAACAAACTCCAGCTTATCTTGTATTTTTAGGTGGCAGGCAGCTACAATCTTAAGTGAAAACCTGGAAGAAAAAAAGTGAGTTACTACTTTACACATCCAATTTCTAATACTGACTTATTTTTAAACAGGAAAATGCTTCAGTCTCTAGGAAGGCCAGAGGTCCATATGGCACTGGATGTGGTTATTGTGAGTGGATCAGGCCAGGAGCATGAAGGATGCTTGCTGCTTACGTCAGAGGTGCTATTTGTGGTCAGCGTCAGTGAAGACACACAGCAGCAGGCATTCCCTGTGACTGAAATTGAGTGTGTAGGAGACCATCAACAAAAAAATCTGCTGAAGGTGCAGCTCAAACAACAAAGAGTGCCTTGTGATTTGGAGGTAAAGACATTTAGTAGTATTCTCATTTAAAGATAAAGTTGCATTGGTGAGTTTGTCAAGAGTATCAGTAGGGATCAGTTGGTGGCATGCTCATCTCTGGGTCAGGAGGTCAAAGATTAAGGTCCCACACCAGCCACTGGTATTTTTAATCTTCTTAGTAGTAAAGGTGCTATCATTCCCTTCTGCCTTTTTCAATCATTGTCCAGATTAAATTTCAACATCCACCACAGTGCTTTTCTGGAATAAACTTGGTAACTTAGGGTATGTCTACACTATGAAATTAGGTCGAATTTATAGAAGCCGGTTTTATAGATATCGGTTTTATACAGTCGATTGTGTGTGTCTCCACATAAAATGCTCTAAATGCATGAAGTCGGCGGACCGCGTCCACAGTACCGAGGCTAGCGTCGACTTCCGGAGCGTTGGACTGTGGGTAGCTATCCCACAGTTCCCGCAGTCTCCGCCGCCCATTGGAATTCTGGGTTGAGATCCCAATGCCTGATGATGCAAAACAGTGTCGCGGGGGGTTCTGGGTACATGTCGTCAGGCCCCTCCCCCTCCATCAGAGCAACGGCAGACAATCGATTCGCGCCTTTTTACCTGGGTTACCTGTGCAGACAACATACCACGGCAAGCATGGAGCCCGCTCAGCTCAGCTCAGCTCACCGTCACCATATGTCATGTGGGTGCCGGCAGACGTGGTACTGCATTGCTGCACAGCAGCAGCTAATTGCCTTTTGGGAGTAGACGGTGCAGTATGACTGGTAGCCGTCATCGGCTATCTGGGTGCTGGCAGACGTGGGGCTGCATTGCTATACAGCAGCAGCTCCTTGCCTTTTGACAGTAGATGGTGTATTACGACTGGTATCCGTCATCGTCGTACTCCAGTTCGATCAGAGGCACCTGGGCAGACATGCTTTGTCTCCTGGAGACTCAGTCCTGCTGGCAGTCCTATTGAACTGTGTTGACGATGATGGCTAGCAGTCGTAGTACAGTATCTTCTGCCAAGCACCCAGAAGATGTCGAGGGCTATCAGTCATGCTGCACCGTCTGCTGCCAGCTTAAAATGTAAAAAATAGATGGACCAGATTTGTTCTGTATTCATTTGCTTCCCCCTCCCTCCGTGAAATCAACGGCCTGCTAAACCCAGGGTTTTGAGTTCAATCTTTGGGGGGGCCATTCTGTGTGACAGTTGTTTGTGTTTCTCCCTGATGCACAGCCACCTTTGTTGATTTTAATTCCCTGTACCTGTACGCCATGTCGTCAGTCGCCCCTCCCTCCCTCTGTCAGTTTCGCGCCTTTTTTCAGACCAGAGGCCATAGCACTGGGATCATGGAGCCCGCTCAGATCACCGCAGCAATTATGAGCACTATGAACACCACGCGCATTGTCCTGGAGTATATGCAGAGCCAGGGCATGCCAAAGCAAAACCAGGACCAGCCGAGGAGGCGATTGCAGCGCGGCAACGAGAGTGATGAGGAAATTGACATGGACATAGACCTCTCACAAAGTACGGGCCCCAGCAATGTGCAAATCATGGTGTTACTGGGGCAGGTTCATGCCATGGAACGCCGATTCTGGGCCCGGGAAACAAGCACAGACTGGTGGGACCGCATCGTGTTGCAGGTGTGGGACGATTCCCAGTGGCTGCGAAACTTTCGCATGCGTAAGGGCACTTTCATGGAACTTTGTGACTTGCTTTCCCCTGCCCTGAAGTGCCAGAATACCAGGATGAGAGCAGCCCTCACAGTTGAGAAGCAAGTGGCGATAGCCCTGTGGACGCTTGCAACTCCAGACAGCTACCGGTCAGTCGGAAATCAATTTGGAGTGGGCAAATCTACTGTGGGGGCTGCTGTGATCCAAGTTGCCAGGGCAATCAAAGACCTGCTGATATCAAGGGTAGTGACTCTGGGAAACGTGCAGGTCATAGTGGATGGCTTTGCTGCAATGGGATTCCCAAACTGTGGTGGGGCGATAGACGGAACCCATATCCCTATCTTGGCACCGGAACACCAAGCCACCGAGTACATAAACCGCAAGGGGTACTTTTCAATGCTGCTGCAAGCCCTGGTGGATCACAAGGGACATTTCACCAACATCAACGTGGGATGGCCGGGAAAGGTACATGATGCTCGCGTCTTCAGGCACTCTGGTCTGTTTTGAAAGCTGGAGGAAGGGACTTTCTTCCCGGACCAGAAAATAACCGTTGGGGATGTTGAAATGCCTATCGTTATCCTTGGGGACCCAGCCTACCCCTTAATGCCATGGCTCATGAAGCCGTACACAGGCAGCCTGGACAGTAGTCAGGACCTGTTCAACTATAGGCTGAGCAAGTGCCGAATGGTGGTGGAATGTGCATTTGGACGTTTAAAAGCGTGCTGGCGCAGCTTACTGACTCGGATAGACCTCAGCGAAACCAATATCCCCATTGTTATTGCTGCTTGCTGTGCGCTCCACAATATCTGTGAGAGTAAGGGAGAGACATTTATGGCGGGGTGGGAGGTTGAGGCAAATCACCTGGCCGCTGATTACACGCAGCCAGACACCAGGGCGGTTAGAAGAGTACAGGAGGGCGTGGTGCGCATCAGAGAAGCTTTGAAAACCAGTTTTGTGACTGGCCAGGCTACGGTGTGAAACTTCTGTTTGTTTCTCCTTGATGAACCCCCCGCCCCCCCACCCCGGTTCACTCTACTTCCCTGTAAACCAACCACCCCACCCTCCCCTCCCCCCTTCGAGCACCGCTTGCAAAGGCAATAAAGTCATTGTTACTTTTCATTCATGCATTCTTTATTAATTCATCACACAACTAGGGGGATAATTGCCAAGGTAGCCCGGGATGGGTGGGGGAGTAGGGAAGGAAAAGGACACACTGCAGTTTAAAACTTTAAAACTTTAACACTTATTGAAGGCCAGCCTTCCGATGCTCGGGCAATCATCTGGGGTGGAGTGACTGGGTGGCCGGAGGCCCCCCCACCGTGTTCTTGGGCGTCTGGGTGAGGAGGCAATGGGACTTGGGGAGGAGGGCTGTTGGTTACACGGGGGCTGTAGCAGCGGTCTCTGCTCCTGCTGCCTTTCCTGCAGCTCAACCATACGCTGGAGCATATCAGTTTGATGCTCCAGCAGCCGGAGCATCGACTCTTGCCTTCTGTCAGCAAGCTGACGCCACCTATCCTCTTCAGCCCACCATTTGCTCTCTTCAGCCCGCGATTCAGCCCGCCACCTCTCCTCTCGTTCATATTGTGCTTTTCTGTAGTCTGACATTGACTGCCTCCACGCATTCTGCTGTGCTCTTTCAGCGTGGGAGGACATCTGGAGCTCCGTGAACATATCATCCTGAGTCCGCCGTTTTCTCCTTCTAATCTTCGCTAGCCTCTGCGAAGGAGAAACATTTGCAGCTGGTGGAGGAGAAGGGAGAGGTGGTTTAAAAAGACACATTTTAGAGAACAATGGGTACACTCTTTCACGTTAAATTTTGCTGTTCACATTACACAGCACGTGCTTTCGTTACAAGATCGCATTTTTCCTCTTATATTGAGGGCCTGCCGGTTTGGTGTGAGAGATCACTCACGCAGTGCCAGGCAACAGGATTCGGCTTGCAGGCAGCCATGG
This sequence comes from Terrapene triunguis, assembly GCF_002925995.2. Classification (NCBI taxonomy): domain Eukaryota; kingdom Metazoa; phylum Chordata; order Testudines; family Emydidae; genus Terrapene; species Terrapene triunguis. The sequence continues at coordinate 77,470,967 of NW_020664409.1, forward strand.
GTAAGCCACAGTCTTTTGGCTTTTTTAACCTTCATAACGTGGGAATGGTTTCAAACAGCAGCGCCCTCATTTCCCATACCAAGGACCCATTGGGTTGGCCATTTAAAATGGGTTTGCAATGTAAAAGGAGGGGCTGGGGTTTCCGGGTTAACATGCAGCACAAACCCAACTACCCCCCCCCACACACCCCCCCCCCCCCAATTCTCTGGGATGATCACTTCACCCCTCCCCCCTACCGCGTGGCTAACAGCAGGGAACATTTCTGTTCAGCCGAGCAGGAACGGGCACCTCTGAATGTCCCCTTAATAAAATCACCCCATTTCAACCAGGTGACCGTGAATGATATCTCTCTCCTGAGGATAACAAAGAGAGATAAGGAATGGATGTTGTCTGCATGCCAGCAAACACCAGGACCATACGCTGCCATGCTTTGTTATGCAATGATTCCAGACTACGTGCTACTGGCCTGGCGTGGTAAAATGTCCTACCATGGCGGACGGGATAAGGCAGCCCTCCCCAGAAACCTTTTGCAAAGGCTTTGGGAGTACATGAAGGAGAGCTTTCTGGAGATGTCCCTGGAGGATTTCCGTTCCATCACCATCACGTTAACAGACTTTTCCAGTAGCTGTACTGGCCGCAATTGCCAGGGCAAATTAATCATTAATCATTAAACACGCTTGCTTTTAAACCATGTGTAATATTTACAAAGGTACACTCACCAGAGGTCCCTTGTGTGCCCTCAGGGTCTGGGAGCATGCCTTGGGTGAGTTCGGGGGTTACTGGTTCCAGGTCCAGGGTGATAAATATATCCTGGCTGTTGGGGAAACCGGTTTCTCCGCTTCCTTGCTGTGAGCTATCTTCATTGTCTTCATCATCATCATCATCTTCCGCGTACCCCAAACCCGCTTCCCTGTTGCGTGTTTCTCCATTGACGGAGTCAAAGCACACGGTTGGGGTAGTGGTGGCTGCACCCCCTAGAATGGCATGCAGCTCCGCGTAGAAGCGGCATGTTTGCGGCTCTGCCCCAGACCTTCCGTTTGCCTCTCTGGCTTTGTGGTAGGCCTGCCTTAGCTCCTTAATTTTCACGCGGCACTGCTGTGCGTCCCTGTTATGGCCTCTGTCCTTCATGGCCTTTGAGACTTTTTCTAATATTTTGCCATTTCGTTTACTGCTACGGAGTTCAGCTAGCACTGATTCGTCTCCCCATATGGCGAGCAGATCCCGTATCTCCCGTTCTGTCCATGCTGGAGCTCTTTTGCAATCCTGGGACTCCATCATGGTTACCTGTGCTGATGAGCTCTGCGTGGTCACCTGTGCTCTCCACGCTGGGCAAACAGGAAATGAAATTCAAAAGTTCGCGGGGCTTTTCCTGTCTACCTGGTCAGTGCATCTGAGTTGAGAGTGCTGTCCAGAGCGGTCACAATGAAGCACTGTGGGATTGCTCCCGGAGGCCAATAACGTCGAATTCCGTCCACACTACCCCAAATCCGACACGGAAAGGCCGATTTTAGCGCTAATCCCCTCGTCGGAGGTGGAGTAAAGAAACCGGTTTAAAGGGCCCTTTAAATCGAAAGAAAGGGCTTCGTCGTGTGGACGTGTCCAGGCTTAATTCGATTTAACGCTGCTAAAGTCGACCTAAACTCGTAGTTTAGACCAGGCCTTAGCCAACATTAGCTCTCTGAATAAGAGGTTCTGAAGCTGTGTATGTGTATTTATTGCTCAGAACATTAGGGCTGCTCCATTTGCCTGCAAATTTACACTGGAAAAAATTAAACCAAATTCTATTAGATGCTTAACCTAGCAGTTCAGCAATTAAATGCACGTTGTTAGGCATGGTTCATCTATTAATCCTAACCCTAACAAGCCACTTTCACTAAGAATATTTGAGCAGCATGGTTTTATTAGGTTGCTTTTATCCTCTTGTACTCAATTTTGCAACTCCCTTCTCTTTTTCCTGCAAATCATCACTTAAACTGAGCAAGTTCTGCCTGACCATCAAGTCTCATCATCCAATTCTTGAATGAGAGGCATTGTCAGAATCAAACATGGATATCAGTATTGTTATTTATATTGCGCCAACAAGTAACCTATAGACCCATATAAAGACAAGCTCCCTGCCCCAAAGAGCTCACAATCCCAACAGAGAGTGTATATACAAAGGAAGGGGAAACTGAATACACTGAAAAAGCAGAGAATAGTGAAGTTAAGCACCATGGGTGACAACCTGACCCAAATGAAGTCAATGGGCTGGGATTTCATTCTTGTTAGTTCCATGGTTTTTGTAAAATACTTTTTTTACCTGATGAAGTGACAGTGGACTTGGTGAAAGTCTTGGGTAAGAGAGGCATAAAATGGATGAGCAGAGTGATTAAAGCTGTATGGCAGGCAAGAGAATCCCCAAAGATTGGTGCAAGTCTATCTTGGTCCCAATACATAAGAAGGGCAGCATCCGTGACTGTGGAAACTATCAAGGGATAAAGTTACTGTTGCATGGAGTGAAAATACTGGAACACATCTTGGACGCTAGGATTAGACGAATGGTGGAATAACTCCTCAAACAAGAAGAGTTTTGCTTTAAGAAAGGATGAGGAACCACAGATGCCGTGTTTGTAATTCGGCAAACAACAGAGAAGCAGCTAGAGTACCAATAGGATAGCTTCTTGGCTTTTATAGACACAAAAAAGGTGTATGATAATGTGGACAGAAGGATGCTTACCACCGTGCTGAGGAAATATGGAGTGTCTGAGGATATAAAAACTATGGTGAATGCACTATATAGAGTGTACTATGTACTCCACTTGAAACAGAGATCTGAACATATTTTGGAACAAGCCCCTCTGAACAGGACCGGCTCCAGCTTTTTTGCCGCCCCAAGCAGCAAAAAAAAAAAATGGTTGAGCTCCTGCCGAAGTGCCACCGAAGAAGAAGAGACGGAGTGAAGGACCCACCGCCGAAGTGCCGCCGAAGACCCGGACGTGCCACCCCAATACCGGACGGAGTGCCGCCCCTTTCTATTGGCCACCCCAGGCATCTGCTTCCTTCGCTGGTGCCTGGAGCCGGCCCTGCCTCTGAAATGAAAGTTGGACTGCATCAGGGATTGGCCCTCAGTCTGCTGCTGTTTAGTACTGATTGACTACATCTGCTGGAAGAAGATCCCAATGGGAAAAGGTGAGAAGCTGCTATATGCAGATGACATAACAATAAGAACAACGAGGAGTCCGGTGGCACCTTAAAGACTAACAGATTTATTTGGGCCTAAGCTTTCGTGGGTAAAAAACCCCACTTCTTCAGGTGCATCTGAAGAAGTGGGGTTTTTTACCCACGAAAGCTTAGGCCCAAATAAATCTGTTAGTCTTTAAGGTGCCACCGGACTCCTTGTTGTTTTTGTGGCTACAGACTAACACAGCTACCACTCCGATACTTGGTACCATAGCAATAAGGGCATCCTCAAAAGAAGACCTAAAGGAAATAGTGAAATCAGTGGTATGATCAGCTGAGCAGGCATGAGATGTAAATCACTACGACTGAACTCATATGGGTCAGTAGAGGTGCCGCAGGGAAACTGGATATAGAAATTAATGGAGTAAAATTCAACCAGATTGACCAGTTCAGGTACCTGGGCGGGTGGGTTACAGAAGACGGCAAGCTTGAATGTGAGATACAGTCCAGACTGGGGAGTGCTGGAAGAGTGTGGAATAACTTCTCAGGCGTTGTGTATGACAAACGTATGCCACTGGGACTGACAGCGCAACTGTATAGAACAGTGGTACAACCTGCAGTGCTATATGGGGCAGAAGTATCCAGTATTGTCTTAGCTGAGCTTTTGGTCATATGAAAAGAGAGTGTTTTGAAGATTGTGACATTAGAATTAAAACCAAACTTCTGGTTTATAAAGTTGTGATCCCCACCTTATTCTATGGGGCTGAAATGTGGACTACATATAGGAGACATCTTATGGCACTGGAGAAGTATCATCAATGCCATATGCGTAAGATTCTTCAAATTACATGAGCTGATAGACGCACTAACATCAATGTCCTCTCGTAAGCGAATATCACAAGCATCGAGGTGATGATTATCATCAATTTCGCTGGGCAGGGCATGTAGTTCGGATGCCCAATTCTAGACTGCCAAAACAAGTTTTCTCTTCTCAAGGCAAACATGCTAGAGGAGGGCAGGAAACACACTATAGAGCTGCCTTGAAGACTAATATGAGAAAATGCAACATTGACATTAACTTGTAGGAATGTATAGCCCAGGACCGACAACAATGGAGGAATTGCTTGAAGCAGGGAACTCAGCACTTTGAGAACCAGATTCGACCACATGTAACAGAAAAACCGGAGCAACAGAAAGAGCGCACTATGCTTCGAACCAATATCTCAGATTCACCCACCCTTCTCGGAAATATGTGTCTGCAATGTGGCAGAGGCTGTGGCCCATCTGTGGACCCATAGATAACTTTAAATGGATAATCCATGAAAGATATCATCCTTGACTTTGAGGGATCGCCTATGATGAGATATTTAGTGCTCTATGTATATCCTCACTATGTCACAGCTTTTCAGTAGGCTGCTGTGGCTCTGAACAGAATTGGGGGAGCATCACTTCCTGTGAAGCATGCAAAGAGGAATTCACCTTTGGTAAGAAAGATTCCAGAGTCCTTAGAACCACCTTGTCATCATGGCACACACAATGTGATTTCTGTATGGATGGAGCTGCTAACTATGAGACTCATCTAGCATGTATCATAGCAAATAAGAAGCAGGTGTAGACAGATAGGTAGGTAGAAAGAAAGGCATGACCATTGTAAATGGTTCAAAGGGGTGAGTGGTTAGGGGTCCTAGTACAAGTAGTTAGATCCCCCTTACGAACATTGGTCTACTGCAGGTTTAGACAATTTGATTGCTCTGAGAACTCTTGAGACTTGAAGATTTTTGGCTAAAGAGCCCAAGGATCTTGCATGTAAGACACTACTTATGGGTGATGATGTATGTGCTATGTTGCTATGCTATAGTCCCTTTCCATAATGTCCTGAAGAAAATCTAGAATAGCTGGAATTCCAGGGTCCTTGGGGTATCTGTTTTTTTCTTGACACCATGAGGTAAACCATGACTAGCTGGAGAAGTAGGCCGTCAGTGTTGAAGTCCATCTGGAGGCCAGTGTAGTCCTAATCACTTTGAACGATTATCCAAGTGCAATTAATGCTTCCCCTTCTGAGTTGCCAACTGTGTGTCTGTGGAGCCACTCTGCCTTCTGGTTTAGTTCTCCCTTTGCGTATTGCTCTTATGGAAGCCAGATTTTTCCCAGGTTCATTCCATTATTTCCATCCCTTCTGAGTGTAGGATCAAGCTTTGAGCTCCCCACTGGTTGTTGATGTGCTCCCCGGTGGTGGTGGTTGTTGTCCAATTGGACTGGGATGTGATCGCCCATGAGAGGGCTCTGGAACATTCATAGGGCTAGTTTCACTGGTCTGACCTCCAAGAGGTTGATGCTCTCATTCCTATCTATGGAGCGCCACATTCCCTGCACTGTTCTTTGTCCGATGTGTGCTCCCCACCCCAATAGGCTGGCATCTGTCTTGAGTACTTGAGGCTCTGCAGAGCTGATAGGAAGACCCATGTGGACATTTCTTGGGACTGTCCACCATCTGAAGGACTCAGTACCTACTTTAGGACCAGCACTTGAGCTTGCATGTGTTACAGTGACTATGAGACTCAGCTAGCAGCTATCATAGCCACCCCTGAGTACCCTGCACTCAAACTCTCACCCTACTGAGCCCCCCCCCCGAATCTGGACCACCCCCATGAGCCCCCTGGACCTGGACCCCTCACCCCACTGAGCCCCAACCACCTACACCCAGATCCCCATCCCACCAAGCCTCACGCACCCAGACTCCCCTGCTGAGCCCTCCCCACCCAGACCTCCCAGCCACCTCCACCCTCCCACACCCAGACCCCCCTCACAGAGTCCCATTCCCCCTGCACCTGAAAACCCCCAACGAGCCCCTGTGCATCCAGATCCCCCCCTATCTGGACCCCCCACCAAGCTGCCCACACCAAACCCTCTCACCCCACACTAAGTCCCTCAGGGGCCAGGGCTGGGTGTGCATGCGAGACTGTACCTCTTGCTCACTATCTTGGTGCACCTGGCATGGAGGGGCAGGGCCCTGGAGTGTTTCTGGGGCAGGCCCGGCCCTTGCGCTGTGTCAGGGTCAGGTGCAGCCTCACCACTGAGTGCGTGTCCTAGGGAGGGGCTGCGGGATGATCTCCCACATCTGTGCAGCCAGTGGTCTGTGCTCCCCTTTGCCATGCTGGAGCCTCCACATTTATTTATTTACAAATAAAATATGCAGAATTGTGCAGAATTTTAAAATATTGTGTGCAGAATTTTTATTTTTTTGATGCAGAATTTTTTGCCACTGAGTTCCCTCAGGAGTATTGCTTGTATTGCTCCCATATCCTGGGGTGAGAGCCCATTCAGTATCAACTCGTGTTTGATGGGACTGCTTGAGATGGGTGGTTGGATGAAGAAGGTATGAGGTGATGCCCTTAGTTTGAGGGGGCAACTGAAACTCACTACTACTTTCACCAACTAGTCCACTTTCATCCATTTCACCTTCTCTTGCTGATGTTTCACCCATTCTGCAGCTCAGTGTCTCCCACAATTCTGTGATGTATAGGCTGTGCCACTCCTCTGCAGTTCAGGGTCTCTCTTCTCCAGCTTCCTACCAGAACTTCTGAGAAGGGGGATAGTTTGCTTCCTGCATTCAAATCAAGTTGGAGGCACAGTCTTTGTGGTCATAGTGAGTTTGTAGAGGTATTGCTGCCACCTCTGATTTTGCTAACGGATCTGCAGTTCCAAGGTTTTGCCTGAAATATGTGCCATCTTACTTCTGTGGTGAAGATGGGCAAAAGGAGCATTTTGCCTGTTGTTGGGCTTGTAGTCCCTTCTCAAGGCACTCTGTGGAGACAGAAGGGATTGCTTTGGCATGGCTGTGCTCTCTGCTACTATCTTACCCAGTTTTCTCCAAACAGGAGACAGTCTATGAATGTGGATGAGCACAAGATTTGTTTAGAATGGGCATCTTCATTGCAGGGATACAATCAGATGGGATCATGGGACGTATCCGTTTTGATGAAAATTTCATCAAAAAGGTTTCTTATGTCCAGGATGGAATTTCTTGTCATGACCAGAGGGAGACACTTCAGTGGTTAGGGGGCACTCTCTTAGGATGTAGGAGACCCAGATTCAAATCCCTGCTTCAGAATCAGGCAGACTTGAACCTGGGTCTTCTGCATCCCAGGCAAGTGCCCAAACCACTGTGGTACAGAGTAAATCAATACATAAATTAGTTATGAAGAGGAGGTGCTCCAACTGGGTGGGGGGAGTCAGCGAGAGAGGTGGTTAGGGCATTCACCTGGGATGCTCTGAATCAGGCAAAGTAGGGACTTGAACCATCCCACACATCCCAGGTACATACATAACCACTGCGTTGTTCGCTGTCTGTCTCTCTCATTTTTCAAAAGTTCTCATTTTCATTCTACATTGGAACAAAAACCAATTTTGAAACCTTGACATTTTTTGCAAAACGGAATTGTTTACTGGCCAGCATGGTTGCTGAGAACCCAGTTCAGTATCTTTATGTAGGGGATGAGTTTGGATCTTTTAATTGGTTTTTCCTTCTGGCTGGGGTCTTATGTGGGACTTACTCCTTGAGCTGGCCGGATAGCTTCCTCTGCATCCTTCTCCCTTGAAATGCTCAGAAGCTCCTGATCGAAGTCACAGCTCTTTGGAGAGGGCATGTCCTGAGTCCCATGCCCTGCCTGTGTGATGGTTGGCAGGCTGGGAATAGGCAAGACATAATTCACCCTCTGAAAAGTCTGTGAATGCTGCCTCATATATAGAACCCCACTTGGATTTAGTCTGGTTTTTGCTGGACAGCTCTGCCGCAGCCTGAGGGGGACATGGGAGTCCCAAAGTAGGGACACTACAACAACTGATCTGGGTGGCTAAGACCACCGTGCTGCCAGATACCTGATACGTGTGGGGCAGCAGAGGAGGAAAGATTATAAATTGTTCATTACTGCCCAGAAAATGAATTAAAAGTCAAATTGGCAACGGAAATAGTTGGGAGAAAACCTAACTGCTGCCACGGAGGCAGAAGTTCTGGTGGGAAGCTGGAGAAAGGGGACATTGAACTGCCACCAGAACTGTAGAAGAGGGAAGCAGCTCACGCGTCACAGAAGTGTGGGAGACACTGAGCTGCAGAAAGGATGAAACATCACCAACATTACAGATCTATGATAGGAAGCCTTTGCTTGATAACAAACTAATGCAGAAGTATGTTTGCTGGGTATGAACAGTAAGTGAAGATACTTTACATTCCAATAATAAAGCTGATTTATCTGATTTTAGGTGGACGGAGTTAGAGAGAGACTCTCTGAACAGCAATACAACCGGCTCGTGGATTTCGTCACAAAAACATCCTACCACCTTGCTCCAAGCCACTCTTCCGTACAAACAGCATCACAAGTTGTAGCTGCAGAGCCCCTTCCAAGCACAATTAAGACATATCAGTACCTAGTTGATCCAAATTTTGCTCAGGTATTCATTAGTAAATTCACTATGGTAAAAAATAAAGCCTTGCGGAAGGGATTTAATTAAGAACAAATTATGGCAAGCATGATTATGCATTACCATTTTTAAAGTCACGCTTTCTATGCAGTCACCTAATGTGAACTTTTCTAATGTCAATTTTGTGGGGTGGTGGGTGATAGAAAAATTAAAAGCTAGCTTTTCTGACCTGACTACAAGGACAGCTTTAGGATTCCTGGTCTCTACGCAAGATGTTAGCACTAGAAGGAAAGCAAAGTTGGTGCGTAAAATAACCACCCTAATAAACAGATATTCAACCAAAGGGAAAGGTGGTAATTGAATGAAAATCCTTTGTTCTTTCTCTTAGCAGAAATAAGAGGAAAGGAGACAAGGAAAATCTTATTCATTGAGACATTTTTTGCACACACCAAAAATAGATATCCATGCCCACTATATCATATTTTAGGGTCTGCCAGTCTCTGGTATAAGCAAGGCTTATAACTCAGCTGTAAAAACTTCCTCAAGGCTGAAACTTTTTCCACCCCAATGTCTACATACTGAAGCAAAACATATTCCCCTACTAAATCTGATAGACCTGGTGTGGCCGTTTTAAGTTACTAGCGACAGCTGGGTTTTAGCACCACTCTAACCTTAAAATAGCTTCCTTTATTTAACTGAAATTTTGCAGGACATTAGTCCTTAATGTAAACTAGTGCCTTTGTGTGGTTTGAAGAACAAAATGGAAACGATAACATTAATTTACTTTTGAAACTGTCTGTATACAGAAACCTTATTTTATCCACCAATCAAAATGTCATAAGAATTTTCGATATATATACCATTGTGGATTAGTTGGTAATATGCAATTATGTCAGGGAGACAGGAGCAGTTATAATTTTGGGGCCAGTAATGTGCATTTTAACAAGCTTTAGGAGCTGTATTTATTCTCATTAATATGTACCAAAAATTCATAAACACCTTGCTCCTTTTAAACCCAAGTGCTAAACTTCAGCCTTAGCTCACCTTGTTAGGCTCTACTATTTCTGGACTCTCCAAACCGTACACACAGCGCTTCCTTACTTAGGCCAGCTGTAATTCATTTTATGCTTATCACCCTAAAAATGTCAGAAACCAGGAAAGGGGTTAAGAATCAGGACCGAGAAGTCATGTATTACATCAGACCATACAGAAATACGTGTACCTAGAAATTATAACCTATTTTGCACAGCAGAGCACTTGGAAAATTCTTGGGGTTAGACTCATTTCTCACTACATATAACAACTGTGAAATATGTCGGAAGACAGAGTTGTATGAAAACTGCAATATTGGGGCCCAGTGAAAACCACTATCTGTCAGCAAGATGGCTACTACCAGCAGTAGGCTTACAAATGGCAATTGCAATAACAATTACATCAATGTTAGATGGCACTTGTAACAATATTAGGTAAAAAGCTTTTAGACAGAGATGTGCTTTTCAAGTTGTTCTTTACCCTTTATTTTCAAATCTGTGTTATAGTTTGTACTGCTGTCATCACAAGAGCAGTTAGATTGCTTTGCAGAGCAAACACACATACAGCAATTTTCATTTTAAATGGTAAAAGCTGACTTGACTCAGTTTCTTGGCTTTTGTGAGCTTTACTTTAAACTCTGCCCATGACTTTTCTCCTTCTGACCATGAATTTCAGCACATGAACTAACTTATTGTGTGAGATTCCTGATGTACCTGAATACAACCAGCAACTAAGTTAGGAATAGGAGTCAAGTCAGATCATTGCCCTTAGTGTTCAGTAAATGCCATTTACTTATGTTAGCATCTCCTATACATCGCTGATATGACCAAATGGACATACAATAAGAATGTATTAATTGCTACGTGTTTCTCATGAGTTCTGCTTTGTTGAAGCTACTCCTGGAATTCATGTCTCTTGTGTACTAATAAGGAAGAAGCACGGGATTTGAATAGCCCTTTGCTGAATGTGAAATGAACCCATCCATTATTAACATTTCATACGGTTGTCTAGCTACTTGGTCATTGTTTGCCTTTAAATGACACTATTTAAAAATGTAAATATATAGATTGTTCATTCCTAAATCTTTTATGGTAAATAGTTTACTATTGCTAATTTTACATACTGATGCATAAATTGTAATATAACAAGATTGTTTAAAGTTAATAAAGCTATTCCTAAAATACTTGGTTTCTATGTGCTACACAAGTCATGTGGTTACAATCTAATGAACAGAACATTGACTATAATAGTGACTGAATCTCTGAGAGATCAACCCCCAGCAAGGTAATGGGCTTTGCTGTACCCCAGAAAATGCAGCCAACCATGAAACACAGTTTGAAATTCACATTAATATTTTTTGAAGTAAAGACTGATGACTAGAGCTGGCAAAAACAGGTGCTAAAGAGTTTTACGACTCTATGTACTGAGTCAAAACTGCGTCATAGTCACAACCCAAACTAGAATAAGCTGTTCACCTAGTAGACCGTTGGCTGAATGTCAAAAACATGCAAAACACACCTGTAAAACATATGGGAGGAGACAGTGGTTTTTCTGAAGTGTCAAACTAATATTGGTGGGATTATGCTGACATTTTCTTCCTGAATTATGCTCCTCCTCTGGCAAAAATAATTATATTGCACACTCATCTACAATAAAACACGCTAGTGTATGTATTGCATTTGGCAGAAGGTTGTTTCTCCCCCTTCTGTGAAGGCAGGTACGGAAACACATGTGGTAACTTCACATAAATCAGCCTCTCCTACATATGATGTATGAATGGCGAAAACAAAACTGTCCACGGAGCAGATGCCTAACAACTGTGCTTGGCTGGCTGAAGCTCTCCAACTTGTGCTTTTAAAAATATACCTGGTCTCATTCTTTGAGGCTGGAGGGCCCAAAATCTCGAATCCATCTCTTTTTTAGTTTGTGCCTTGTTCAAGATTTTGGCTTGCTATCTTTATTCTGCGGTGTTTAAGGAATGCTTGTTTGCTCTGGGAGCACATTGTGGTGGAATCTTCTCAGGAAAGAACTTGTATGGTTCCCTTCTACATCTTATTTCACCTGGCCATCACAGACAAGCATGATCAGCCAGTGGGGACAGTCTCATAAAATCACCTTAACCACCAATAGCTGGTTTCTGGGGCAATAATGCCTAGAAACAGCAATCCAGAGGCAGTGAGGAGCTGTTTAAGGCACATCCCAGCAGTCAAGGGGAGCGAAAGATCAACTATATGCATTTGGGGCATATATTATACTTCTGAAAAGGAATGTACTGGGGATCTGTTTGACCATGGCTGGCAAGAGGAGAAAAACAAATTCAGGAGGTGTGTGGCTCAGCTTATTTGTTGAGCAGAAAGAAGCCAGCTCAAAAGGACTCTGAGCCAGTGACGAAGGACAGATGTTAGGACGTCCATTTAGCATCAGGAGCTTAGTGCACTATACAGCAAATGTGCATACTCACTGACCGAAACTGCCCAGTGACATAGGGCTGAGTCTTTATTTCCTCCTGGACAATTGAGTTTTGAATCTTTTAACTGGTACAGCAGGAGCTCACCACTCCATTTTGTGAAGGCCAACAAAAACCATAAGTTAATACCTATTGATCTGTCAGTATTAGCCATCTGCTTCTCACCTTTCTTTTGCCTATGCTGAGCACAAAAAAGATGCGCACACATGCTGTTCAGTGATTAAAACAACACTGGCTGAGAAAGTTCTGGTCCAAAATACATCAGGCCATAGTCATTACCTTTTTTTAAAAACCCTGACTCTTGATGTAAAGCAATGGACTTTTGCTTAGCTATGTTTAAAAAGTAACTATCATGGATGATTTTGAAATAGCTACTGTAACACTTAGTAAGTAGGGTTGCCAGGCATCTGGTTTTCAACCGGAACGCCCGGTTGAAAAGGGACCCTCATGGCTCCGGTCAGCACTGCTAACCAGGCTGTTACAAGTCCGGTCGGCAGCACAGCGGGGCTAAGGCAGGCTCCCTGCCTATTCTGGCGCCGCACAGCTCCCAGAAGCAACTGGCATGTCCCTGCGGCCACTAGGAGCAGGTGAGATCAGGGAAGCTCCGCACACTGCCCCTGTCCCCGAGTGCCGCCTTTAATTCTTTAGGAATGGGAGCTGCAGGGGCAAAGCCTGCGGGTGCGGGCAGCGCACACTGTGCAAAGCTGTCGTGCCATGCCGCCGCCTAGGGGTCCGACATGGTGATTGCTTCCAGGAATAGCGCAAAGCCAGGGCAAGCAGGGAGCCTGCCTTAGCCCCATTGTGCCGCCGACCAGGAGCCCTGAACTCCCTTCCGCACCCAAACTCCCTCCCGAAGCCCACACTCCAACCTCCTGCCCCAGCCCAGAGCCCCCTCCCGCACTCTGAACCCCTCATTTCTGGCCTCACCCTGGAGCCCTCACCCGCTTCCACATCCTAACCCCCGTCCCAGCCCAGTGAAAGTGAGTGGGGGGGGGGGAAAGCGAGTGAGTGAGGGAGTAGGGCTGGAGTGAGGGGGGAGGCAGGGCAGTTTTGTGCAATTTGAACGTTGGCAACCCTACTAGTATGTGCTCTACTGCCCTCTAGAAGAGCAGCTCTGCTCCTTCTGAAAGTAGACTAAACACCTGCATGGGCCCAACTGGCCTGCCAACAAGAGCCTATGAAGAATACTCCAACTCAGCAGGATGCATTGTGGAGTGATAATGGTCAGACTTTGCAGGAGTGAAGCCCACTTAAACTAAGATGGTTGCATTTCTTATATTTGGGTGGGTGGTGAGGAGAGTCCATGGTGCCTGCCCACTCCCCCCCTCCCTGGAAAAACCAGTAACACCACTCTTCACATCTGATTCGACTGGTGCCTCCCCATACTGGGGGGGCACCAGCTAAAGTGGAGGACATATGACCGCCCCACCCCCAGCCCGGGGCCCTTGAGCTCTCCCCATCCCACCCCTACCCCACATTACCCGTTGCGCCGGTTCCCTCTGGCACGTCCGGCTGCTCTACCTAGCAGCCAGGCCACAGAGCCACTCCCAGATGCTGCCTGGGAGAGTGCCAGGCTGCCTCCCACCCAGGCTCGGCTTCCAGGACAGCAGCTGAGCGAGTCAGAGCCCCTTTCCCTCCCCCCAAGCATACTCAGCGGCAGCTCCTGTCCCCAGAAGCTGAGCCTGGGCTGGGGCAGCCTGCTGCAGCCAGGTGCTCTCCCAGTCAGCCACTGCGCTGCACCAGGCAGCATCCCAGACAGCATGGCTGGAAGAGGCTCTGGCCCACCCTTTCCTCTCCCTGCCCGGGCAGGCTGATGGAGGGGCACTTGACCCCTCTTGCCTCTCCCACGAGTCGCCTCTGCTTCACATACATAGCGCTAACACATGCACAAGGTACATCAATTAACAACTAGCAGCCAGTTTCAAAGGAGCTTTTTTGGAAACTTTTATTACCCTAATTTTGGTTGCTCCTGGTTGCTTTGACACACTGAGTCTAGTTTGGCTTTTCTTTTGGTGTCACACTCAAGGGTTGTTAGGCTGAGCTTCTTTGAGACAATACTATGCTTTGTGTTAGAAGACATTCTCCACTCATGAGGTGACAAAAGCCCATCATTAAGCATTAGAAAAGGCAACCTTAACTAAGGTCTAATCTTGAGCTTGGGCAGGGGGCTGGCTAAACTGGAAGCTTAAGTACATAAACTAAATTATGACTTAGTTGGCATCATGAAGACTTGCTGGGATAAATGTCGTGACTGGCCTAGTAGTATAGAGGGGTAATGAATGTTCAGGCAAGGTAAAAAAGGGGAGAAGGTATTGCATTATACATCAAGACTATAAACATGGGTTCTGAGATCTAGAAGGCGGTGAGAGGCAGCCCAGCTGCAAGTCTCTGGGTAAAGATAAATGGGGGACAACGAGAAGTATTGGGGACTCTATAATAAACCAGCACAGCAGGAGATGGCTGAAGCACTTCTGAAACAAACCCCCCCTCTCTATCTGGAAAGCTACTGGAACAATTTATTAAACAATCAATTTGTAAGCACTTGGAGATTAGGAATAGGGATATAAGTAATAGCCAGCATGGCTTTGTCAAGGACAGATCCTGCCAAACCAACCTGTTTTTCCCCCTTTGACAGGCTTATTAGCCTACTGGATGGTAGTAATGGGGGCATCTATTGGCAAAGTAATATAGCAAAACAAAAAATAGGGTCTAGGCATGTATTGGAGACAACTTTTTGTTTCAGAAGGTGGAGGAAATAAACAGGCAGACAGCCATTTTTTTAGATTTGCTTCTGCCCAAGAGCGAGGCATTGGTTGCGACGCTGAAGGGGAAAAGGAATGTGAGCGAAAGTGATAATTTAAACTATAGCTTTCCTGACTCTAAGGCTAGAAAGGCGTGAAGGCGGCAGCATATGGATGCTGGCTTTCAAAAAAAAAAAAAAGGCCGATTTTTAACAGCCATGGCACTGGTAGGTATGGCCCGAAAGTCTAAGAGAGAAAGGCATTCAGCAGAGCTGCAGGAGCTAATATTAAAGGCACAACTGCAACTGACCACAAGGCAGCATAGTAAGAGGGTACTATGGTGCCAAGCGTGTTACTGAGCTGACAAAGCAAACGGTGGCAACATTGACAAATTGCTAAGGAGCCATACAGAAGAATAGCACAAATATGTAGTCATAAAATCAAAATGGGTTACACCAAGTAAGGGACATAACCTAGTTCTTTAACTCCATTAGGAACAAGCGAAGGAAAGGGCAGGTCGTCTGCTTAGCAGGAGATGGTTAATGTGCTATTGAGATGGTTAATGCTTATTTGGCTTTGGGCTTAATGGTGGCCAGCTACTTAACAAGGGAGATGGACTGCAAGCCCCAATAAGGCGAGACCAGGCTAAAGAATATTTAGTTAAGTGAGTTGTCTTCAAGTTGCCAGGGCCTAATGAACAGCACAGGGCAGTGGTTCTCAAACTTTTTTTTCGGAGGACCACTTGAAAATTGCTGAGGGTCTTAGGGGACCACTTAATGATCTTTCCAAATGTTGTTTGTACTGTTAACTAACTATTGTAAAGCGCTTTGGATAAAAGCACTATATTAAAAAAAGACCCTAATAAATGGATTTTTTTGTTCTACAAATAAAAGCACACAACTCATATTTTAATATCAGTAGTCTTACCTTCCTAATGGAATGGATGTGCCCTCTCTCCCCCATCACGGCAGTCCCCGCGCTGGGGCTGGGAAAGGGCGGGGGGGGGGTCTCTCCCCCACCAAAGCAGCCACAGAGCTGAGGCTGGGAAGGAGTGGGGTCTCTCCCCGGCAGCTGCAGCCTTGGAGCTGGGGAAAATTGCCTCTTTCGCTGGCCGGCAGCCCTGCACGTCACAAATTCCCCCCACCCCCTCTTCTCACCCCACTACCCCCTCCCACCCATTCTCCCCAACGCCACCACCTCACTTTACATGTGTGTCTTCTCCAGGGTCCAGGCACCTAATTAGTGGAGCCATGCCTGCTGGGTGACAGCTGCGAGGACTAGGAAAGGGCAACCATAGTCCTTATCTTGAAAAAAGGGAGACAAAGGGCCTGATAGACCAGTCAGCCCCTCCCTATCTAGAAAGATACTGGAACAACTTATTAAACAATCAATTTGTAAACACCTGGAGGAGACTAGGAATAGGGTTATAAGTAAGGCTAAGATTTTTGTCATGGATATTTTTAGTAAAAGTCAGGGACAGGTCACAGGCAATAATGAAAAATTCACAGACGCCCGTGACCTGTCCCTGACTTTTACTAAAAATGGGAAGCCTGGGCAGCTGGGGGTGAGGGGGGGTGGATGGCAGGGGGCTCCCACTACCCCAGGGGGCTCAGAGCTCCAGGGTCCCCCTCCGCTGGCAGCTGTGTGGCGAGGGTCCTCCTGTGGCAGCCAGGAGCTATGGGGGGTGGGGGGGGGCTCCCCCACCTGCTGCCTGCAGAGGTGGAAAGCTCTGGGGGGGGGTCCCCCTGGCTGCCTTGGTGGCAGGGAGCTGTGGGGGGCTCGCACTGCCTGGGGTGGTGGGGGTACCCTGCAGCTCCCAGCAACTTCAACTGGATGAAGTTACGGAGGACTTAGGAGGTCACAGATTCCATGACTTCCAAAACTAAATTGCAGCCTTAGTTATATGTAATAGCCAGCATGGCTTTGTCAAAGACAAATTATGCCAAACCAACCTGTTTTTCCTTCTTTAACAGGCTTATTGGCCTACTGGATGGTTGGGAATGGGGGGCATAGATATGGCTTGAGTTTAGTAAAGTTGTCTGACATGGGAGCAAGTATCAGTTTCATTTGCAAACTAGGAACCTGTGGTCTCGGTGAAATTACTGTCTGGTGGATGCCCAGCTGGTCAAAAGCCCATAGAGTAGTTCTCAATGGTTTGCTGGCAAACTGGGAGGGTGTGTGTGTGTGTTCTGGCTTTAGTACGATTCACTATTAATGACTTAGATAAAGGGATGGCACCTAGGCTGATCAAATTTGCAGATGACAACACACTTGGAAGGGGTAACAAGCACTTTGGAGGCTAGGCTTAGAATTCAAAATGCCTTTGGCAAGTTAGAGAATTGGTCTGAAATCAAGATGAAATTCAAATGCAAAGTACTTCGGAAGGAAAATAAATATCAAATGCACAACTACGAAACAGGGAATAGGTGGCTAAGCAGTAATACTGCTGAAAAGGCTCTGTGGATTATAGTGGATCACAAATTGACTATTAGTCAACATGTTTCAGTTATGAAAAAGGCTAATCTTCTGGGGTGCAATGACAGGAGTTTTATATGTAAGGCATGAGGGGGGAGGGGCACATGTCCCACTCTACTCAGCCTTGGTGAGGCCTCAGGTGGAGTACTGGTTCTAATTTAGGTGCCATCCTTTAGGAATGAGGAGGACAAATTGTAGCACGCCCAGAAGAGAGCAACAAAACTGGTAAAAGATTTAGAAAACCAGACCTAGGGGCATGCTTAGTCTTATGAAAGATGACCAAAGCGGAGAAACTGATAACATTTGAAGCTTAAGGGCTGAAGCTTATTGTTCTCCACCTCCACTGGAGGTTGAACAAGAAGTAATCTGCTTCATCTGCAGCAAGGCTAGGTATTAGGAAAAACTTCCCAACTTTAAAGATGGAAACCTATTTGAGAATTTAACTAAGGAAGGTTGTGGAATCCTCCCTGGAGGTTAGTAAGTACAGGTTGGACAAATACCTGTCACACATGCTTTAGATTTACTTAATCTTGCCTCAGCACCGAGGGCTGGACAAGTTGATGTCTCCAGCTCCCTCCCAGCCCTATATTTCTTTAAGAAAGGCACATTTCTTCTCCAGCTGCTGCAAGAGGAGACAGGACAGGCAGGTTTTTTTTCGTCTCTGTGTAGTCTGCCTTTTGGAAGCAGTCTTCACTGCAACAATGGAACTTGGTAAAGCAAAATGATTTAAAAAGCTAAATTTGCAGAAAGGAATGACAAAAATATGTTTGTGTATATAGTGGCCTGCACAAGAAATTGACTCCACTAGCCTGCTTCTGCCATTAACAAATTACAGTGCCACCAAAGTTCTGTGGATAAAATACTTGCACTATTAGAACCTATAGATGTGCTTGAGACAGCACTAGTTAGAAGAAATGGTTGCTGCACATGCTTAACAGGCTGGGATAGTTACAGCTTTGAGAGATTAAGTATTGTCTTTTTCTATCATGCTATAATATTCAGTTTACATTTGTAGGAGAAAGTGTTTCCCTAACACCACTAATACTATCCATATGAAGTGCAAATAAAAGTGTATTCCCTACTTCACAGCAAAACCTATATGGATGGGATTTTCTTCAAACCTTCTGTGTTACTGCATATTAGTGTTTTGAATCAACTAAAAGTTACACAAGGAGTTTCATTAATGTTTCTGCATGGTCCATACTGAATGTTGAAAAGTTAATGGCCTATTTGAAATAATAAAAGCTATACCAACTGGATTTGAACTTAAGACCTTTCCAAATATAATACGGATGGCTTAATTTGCTGTGCTTCTTCACGGGAAGACTTTACTGTCTGCTTATGGGAGAGATGGAGTCTATGTTCTCTGAACAGTAGGTATTACAAGGAAAATTACTTTGAAGACACTATTATTGAGCAACTCTAGAATCTTATGTGTCAAGCTAAAAACACACTGAAGCAGTTTCCTACATTCTAGCTATAAATGTGACACTGATTCACATCATTTGAGGCTATTGTGTTCTGTTTAATGTAAGAACAAGAGTGTTTTAATTACTTGTTGTAACAGGCCATCTTGTCCAAGTTTGAGACTGTACAGGATAGCTTGACCTAAATTCAGTATGGAGGGTAGGTTGAAACACCAGGGTGACTGAGGCTAAGCCTCACTATATTCCTAGACCTTATCTATGATAAAATGGAATTAGAGTTAAAGGCATGCATCGTTACCTTAAAACACATTGCACAGCTGCTTTAGTTATCCCAGAACCAAACAAACCCAGGAAATTCAAAGCTAGGACTACACTTTAAAAAGAATCCAAACATGTTAAGGTAAGAAATGCAAGTAAGGTATCCAACTCATCTTTAATGGCTCTGTATTGATGTCATGCAGTAACCATTAATCACAATGGACATTTTAGTGTTTGCAGTCCCAGAGCAAATTAAACTGACTCTTACAGAACATTTTCCTCTCATGTCATCACCACAGCACAAATGAAAGTTTGTTTAGGTACCTTAATCATGCATTTTCTTACTTCAATATGTTTGCATCTAAGTGCCTTTGCCACTAGATGCACTTGCCCTCGTCTTCTCTAGCCCCCACTCCTTGCCCCCAGTGTCTGAGGTACAGGCATATACCTAGGATTTGGGGCCTTACGTAGTTAATCTTCCAATTGTTATGCACTGCTGCCTATACCCAAAGGTAGGGGGCTGGTGCCAGTCCCAGAAGTCACATTCCAGCACTATTGGGGAAGAGAGTTAAGGGGGGCACATAGGAAGAAAAAAAAGTAAGAAGGCATTTTCAGCAGGGGGGGGACGCCGCGGGCGGGGAGATGTCATACTGTTTTCTCACCTTTCCCCTTCCCTTGTCTGTTTCTTCCCCTTTACCCCCAATGAATAGGAATGTGATAGGGAAGGAAGTGCTAGTGACTCAAAACTCTCCCATGCACACCTCCCTGTCAACCCACAACCCCTTAAAGGTCATTTTATTTAAGAGTTCTAACAGTCAAAAGTTTGGAACTGCCAGATTAAGGTTGCATGGGCAATATTAATTTGCAACCCCTTTTGTGTATGCATTAGGATGCTGTCTTTAATTACATGATCACATTTTCAAGAGGATCCTTGCCTCATTCAGTAGTACAGGTTTAATTTTGAGGGGGGAGGGGGGAAATTATGTGGCCCTGGAAACCTTAACTCTAGTACACTTTAACTTTGTAACCTAAGAAAAAAAAAGCTTTCAATTTTTTGTAAATACTATATATATAGGAATCCTCTGCAAGTGCTGTCCAAGCAGCTGTTGCCTATTCAACACTTTAGGCCAGGAAGCAAACAATACTGTCCTTATTTTAGTAACCACAAGGGTTCAGGATCTCTATTTTATCTCTCAACTTGTCTTTAGCATTATATGAAGAGTACCACCTGAATTTCCACCCCTTCCCACAGCATCTAAACAGTCAAGGTCATCAGTTAAGATAAATAAAGCTTCATTAAGTATTTAGTTTATTGAATTACACTACAGCATGCCCACCACTGAAGTGTATTACACATTTTACAGTTGACTGAAGAAACAAGTTTAAGCTGTCAAGTCTCCTTGAAGATGATCTGCAATATAAGAAAAACATGAGTTAATATATTTGGACAATCCTAGCTCTCAGAAGTAAATACATTAGTATGTATGAATTCAAACAGAGAAGGAAAGTGTTTATGCCAGTAGTTTAGTCTAGAGGAACTTCCCACTACTATTTCCTCATGGCTTATTAAGACACTGCATGTGGTACATAAAATTGAAACATGGAACAAATCAAGAGCTACACAATAAGATCACAATAAGATCTGGAACAGCCTGAAAAAGAAAGGAATGCAACAGAGGAAATAAATGAATGCAGGTGGATTACCTGGAAAGGAAGAAATCCAAGTTTGTTAAATTACTTCTCTGTATTAAACTGAACACCCTCAATCTCATTCCTTCACAGCTGTGCTCCATGACAAGAGTCATGCAAGACCGTAGCACCAGAACATCTATACTTTATGTCCCCATTACCACAGTATCTAAGCACCTCACAGCCTGTGTGTGTTTATCCTCAACACACCTGTGAGGAAGGGCTATTATCCGCATTTTACAGATGGAGAACTAAAGGGCTAGATCCACAAAAGAACCTGGTGGTGCCTAAATGTTGGACTGAGGCATTTAAATTCCTCAATATCCCCCCTCAGTTGCCACCTATCTCTGTAGGTCCCCATGGCACCTAAAAATCTGCCAGTGAGCATTCACACAGCTGCCTAAGTCTAAATGTCTAGCTTATGCCTAAACCCCAGCAGAATCCTCCAACTAGCTCTCTCATGTGCAGGGCCTTATCCAATAGGCACTCAGAGCACAACTAAACCCACCCAAAATAGCTGGAGGAGCCACCGTTCCCCCTTATAACTTTTAGTCCTTTGATTAAGGCACTCACACAAGCTGTAGGACACCCAGGCTCATTTGCCACCCCAGCCCCGGGGGGAGAAGGGATTTGAACTCTGGTGTCCCCAGGAGAGTGCCCTACCCACTGGGTTATGGGGTATTCGGCGGCAGGCCTCAATCTCTCTTGTAGAAACTGTTCCACTGTGTATAAATACTTAAATATGAACTGAGCAGAAGCAGAGATTCAGAGAACAGCCCCAGAATACCCCACTGCACAGTGGGTAGGGCACTCTCCAGAGAGAACAAAGACCAGAATTCAAACCTCGCTTCTCCAAATCAGGCAGACAGGGGAATTGAACCCAGATCTGCAACAGCCTGTGTAAGAGTGGCTCCACTGCTGACACTGACACTATTTTTGGGGGTGGGGTGGGGTGGGGGGAAAGAAGGACACACAGGAGGAGGCAAGAAAGATTACACACGTAACTTCTGGGGAGGGTTCATTCGTGGCTGTGAATGAAAGTGGAGAGAAGAGCCTCTCTCCAAACCAGACTTAGTCACCTGTCTTTGAGGAATGGGTCTCCTCAGCATTTCCTTTTGGATACCTTTGGCAGCTCCCTACACAGCATGCTGGTTTTTCTAGGTCTCATTCTTTGGCATCTAACTCTTCTCATGCATTATAAAAAGACCCTAGGTGCCTACATTGGGGCTGTGGATTCCACCTGGTAGCAACACACCCAAAAGTCAAGCATTGCAAGACTCAGCACTGCAGTGCCTAAAGCCCTTTGAAATGGTAGTCCTACCTACTTCCCCTATGTCACACAAGTTTATAGCGGAGCAGGGAATTGAACCTCAGTCTCTCAAGTCCCATGCTAATCACTGACCTACCTCCTCTTCGGTAACTGCAAGAAACATTCCAAAACAGCAAGTTAAAAGTAGTAGTGTTAACCCTAAAATTAGGGAGAAGGGATGGATGGGAGGGGGGAAGGATTTTCAGAGCCTATTTTTGAGTAAGTTAGTCCAAACCACTGACTTGCTGCAGTATTAGATATAGTCTAACAGATCTTCAGCATGCGCCAGGAAAGCCTATGACAAATTTTCTATTTACTTATCCAGACCTTCAACAGGTTGGTATAAGTACAGTTTCTACAAGACAGGTGTCCATAGCAAAAATAGCATCAAAACTGAACCTCCGTCCAGTTTCATATATATTTGGAGGGGACGGGAGATCTCCCCATTCACTTTATAGGCAGAAAGTACAGGTGCAATCTTCCACAGATGGCGGAAGCAGCAATGATGAATTGCATCTCCTCTTTTCCCCCTCCTTCTGATTTACCTAGACCAGTGGTTCTCAAACTTTTGTACTGGTGACCCCTTTCAAATAGCAAGCCTCTGAATTCGACCCCCCCCCCCCAAACATATAAAAAAGTGTTTTTAATTTATAACACCATTATAAATCCTGGAGGCAAAGCAGGGTTTGTGGTGGAGGCTGACAGTTTGTAACCCCCCATGTAATAACCTCGTGACCCCCTGAGGGGTTCCAACCACCATTTTGAGAACCGCTGACCTAGGCAGTCATATTAGGGTGACCAGATCGCAAGGTCATATCAGGACACATTGGGCGAGCGGGGAGAGAGATGACGACGACAGACAGGTGCACAGAGCCATGAGAGGGGGCCCTAGGAAGCTGCGAGAGAGGGTCCTAGGAAGCTGCAAGAGGGGTTGTACGGCCCCTGCTGCAGCCCGCACCACAAGCCACAGGGCAAGGACTCATGGCCCCAGCTCCAGCCCCCAGTAGAAGCCACAGGGCCAGGGGCACAGGGCTCCGGCTCCAGGCTGAAGCTGCAGGACAGGGGCGCAGGATTCTGATTGCAAAGTCAGATCCAGTTGCAGGGCAGGGGGAGTAAAGGGTCCCAGTTCTAGCTCTGGCTCCAGCCACAGTCACAGAGGGGAGGCCCCTAGTCCTGCCTTCAGCCCCAGCTTCAGCCACTGACAGCTGAAGCAAACTACATCACAGAGGTCTGGAATCAGTGAGTCCTGCTGCAGCACCAAAGGGCTCGTTCACCTGCACATCTACCAATGTGATATATGCCATCATGTGCCAGCAATGCCCCTCTGCCATGTACATTGGCCAAACTGGACAGTCTCTACGCAAAAGAATAAATGGACACAAATCTGACATCAGGAATCATAACATTCAAAAACCAGTGGGAGAACACTTCAACCTCTCTAACCACTCAGTGACAGACTTGAAGGTGTCAGTTTTACAACAAAAAAAATTCAAAAACAGACTCCAAAGAGAGACTGCTGAACTCGAATTAATATGCAAATTAGACACAATTAACTTAGACCTAAACAGAGACTGGGAATGGTTGGGTCATTACACTAATTGAATTTTTTTCCCCCCATGTTAAGTTCTCCTCACACCTTCTATGGGTCATCTCGATTATCACTTCAAAGTTTTTTCTTCTGCTGCTACTGATAGCTCATCTCAATTGATTGGCCTCTTACAATTGGTATGCGTACTTCCACCTTTTCATGTTCTCTGTATGTATAAATATCTTCTGTCTGTGTGTTCCACTCTATGCATCTGAAGAAGTGAGCTGTAGCCCACGAAAGCTTATGCTGAAATAAATTTGTTAGTCTCTAAGGTGCCACAAGTACTCTTGTTCTTTTTGCGGATACAGACTAACACGGCTGCTACTTTGTAACCTAAATTTTAAATGTAGACCAGGGCTATGCCAGAGAAAAGAATGTAAGAATGACCATACTGGGTCAGACCAAAGGTCCATCTAGCCCAGTATCCTGTCTTCCAACAGTGGCCAATACCAGGTGCTTCAGAGGGAATAAATAGAACAGGTAATCATCAAGTGATCCATCCCCTGTTGCCCATTCCCAGCTTCTGGCAAACAGAGTCTAGGGACACCATCCCTGCCCATCCTGGCTAATAGCCATTGATGGACCTATTCTCCATGAATTCATCTAGCTCTTTTTTGAACCCTGTTATAGTCTTGGCCTTCACAACATCCTATGGCAGAGAGTTCCACAGATTGATTGTGTGAAGAAATACTTCCTTTTGTTTGTTTTAAACCTGCTGCCTATTAATTTAATTTGGTGACTTCTAGTTCTAAAAACAGACAGAATAGCTAGTCCTTTCGCCACTAAAGCCTAGAGTGATTTTCTGGAAGGCTCAGGCTTACGGCCCACTTAGGACATTATAGTGACTAAAGCCTAGGGGCAGAGTGCTTAGTACCACGAGTGGGTCCACTGACTTTCAGTGGGACTACTCACAGGAGTAAAAGTTACTCACATGTGCATTTGCAGGATCAGGTCTTCAACTATTACCAGTAACTGAACACAAGTTTGTCCAATTAACAGCTTTGCTTAAGACCAGATTGCAACTTGCCCTTGTGGGGGGATGCTGGTGGAGGCACAAAAACCTTTCCCCAATGAAGCCCTGCCAAATGGCCAGCCATAGTCACTGCATTTGAGGGACCACAGAGACTGATCCCTCTGTGCACACCCCAGGAAGATAAATCTCCTCAAAGGAAGAGAAGAAGAAGGACTAGAGCAGGATAAGCACAGGACTAGGGGTAGCAGGCTTATCTGGAAGTTCATGGATGGATTGTGTCTTCCCATGGTGAAATCCCTTGCTGAGCTCCCATAGGGGTGTTTCAGCTCTATGTATCTACTCAGGACTGATGTATAAAGGCACAATCTAGCCCTTCATAGCCAAGTATTGTAAATTAATAGATTACATATCTGTTGCCCTTTCATCAATCTGAGCAACATTTCATTCGATGAGAAGAGTGACATGGCGTCTGTAGAAATCATTAGCAGAGAGTGTGTTAAAAAAAGAGGTGGCAGTTACTTCAGTGCACTGCGCTACTACAATCTTGTTTAGAAGAATATTACATTAATGACAGACAATGAAAGTATGGAGAGTCACAGATTAGGATGAAACATAAAAGAGACGAGGGTGCAATGGTTAAGGTGCTAGCATAGGACTTGGGAGACCCAGCTTCCCTGCTCCATCACAGACCTTGGGTAAGCCACTTAAGGCTCAGATCCTCAAAGGTAAATAAGCACCTAACTACCATTGATTTTAATGGGAGTTAAGTGCCTAAATACCTTTGAGGATCTGGGCCTTAGGGAACTGATGCACAGAGATGCTATCTGTAAAATGGGGATATTAGCACTTCCCTGCCTCAGAGGGGAGTTTGTGAGGATAAATATGTTAAAGATTGTGGAGAAAGTCCAGAGAAGAGCAAAAAAATGATTAAAGGTCTAGAAAATATGACCTATGAGGGAAGATTGAAAAAAAAAAATGGGTTTGTTTAGTCTGGAGAAGAGAAGACTGAGAGGGGACATGATAACAGTTTTCAAGTACATAAAACGTTGTTACAAGGAGTAGGGAGAAGAATTGTTCTTCTTAACCTCTGAGGAGAGGACAAGAAGCAATGGGCTTAAATTGCAGCCAGGGCGGTTTAGGTTGGACATTAGGAAAAACTTCCTAACTGTCAGAGTGGTTAAGCACTGGAATAAATTGCCTACGGCTGTTGTGGAATCTCTATCATTGGGGATTTTTAAGAGCAGGTTGGACAAACACCTGTCAGGGATGGTCTAGATAATACTTAGCTCTGCCTTGAGTTCAGGCGACTGGACTAGATGACCTCTCGAGGTCCCTTCCAGTTCTATGATTGTGAGGTGCACAGATACCACAGTAATGAAGGTCATAAAAATACCCATGACAGTTTACCAAAGTCCAACAGGGAGCATTAATAAGGCTGTAAATCAAATTTACAATATTTTTTCCATGTGTGAGCACAATAAAGTGTTTAGTTGAAATAAACTGAAAGAAAACAAAGGAGCAGAGATTACAACCTATCTAGATTGTCATCTATTGCAACAGACATGGGCACACATTCAAGTGTCTGAGATATGCACAAATATTAGATAAACTTTCTTCTTCAGCAGTGTAATAAAGCCCCACGTCTGCCTCTGTCAGTGTGTAAATTATGGACCATCTCCAGGCGTCATTATATGCATGGAACACCTATTGAATTCAATGAGAATTTTGCATGTGAATTTGCCCCTTAATATAAAGATAAACCCAAATCTCTTGCAGACGGGGAGAAAGGCAAGTGGCTTGGTGCTGGTCTCCTCGCCGCCTCTGTGTGCCTGGGGCTGTGGAGCAGGGCTGCACTCTGTCTGCAGGCTCCTTCTGGCCAGTGGGCTGGTGCCACCGCGCCGGGAGCTGAGTCGCGGGTTGGGGTAGGCGGGGCGGGTTGTAGGGGGGCGTGGGGGGCTCTCTGCCCAGCGCCTGCTGCCCGGTTCTACAAGCCCCGCCCCGCTGCAGCAGACCTCCTCACCACCTGTGTGTGCCTGGGGCACGGCTGAACTCTGCAGGCTCCTGCCAGCCGGCGGGCTGGTGCCGCCGCGCCGGGAGCTTAGCTGCGCTGCCCCAGGGCCCAGGAGGAAGAGGTAAGTGGTGCCGGCTTGCCAGGGTCCCCCCATTATCAGGACAAAGTGCGTCCCGACCAATATAAGGTCGGGACGCGGGACAAGTCCCCTAAAATCGGGACTGTCCCAATAAAATCGGGATGTCTAGTCACCCTAAGTCATATGCACCCTACAATCACTGTAGGTCCCAACCAGCTTCTCTCCTACTGCAGAAGTTAAGGATATTTTTGCACTGCACCTCCACATCTGTTGATAATTCTTCTAATGCACTACCTAAGCATAATCTTAATCTGTAACTCTGCTATCTGTGCCACTTTCTCTCAACTAATGCCACTGGGTAAATGATGAAGAAAGGATAATCCCAAAATCCCTTTAAAGCCTTGAGCTAGTTAATGTTTCACAGTTCTAACAAACAGGTGCACTCAACCTGGTCAGAGAAAGACTTTTGTACATTGGTTGCAAACTGGAAAGCTTACAACGTCTTGGTGTAATCAAGTGTTTCTTTTAGCTCTGTTTGCACAGCAAAGTTCGATTCTTAGTTTCAATTCAAGAGTTTTAAACTTGCATCTTTGTTGGCAGTATTGTTTCAATTGATTTTCCTCCCATACTTAGATCTGATATTCTTGCCAAATACCCTTTCAAAACACCCTGAAGGCCACCTGACCAAAGCATTGGTGATGTAAGTGCCTGAGAAAGTTAGTTTACATAAACATATATTAGCAGTATTCTTTTATCATGATCTTAAACTGGAGGTAGAAGTATGATGGTAGAAAGGTAAAGTGATTCCTTTGTTATTTACCATGCTCTTACATGTTGCTTAAAAAAAAAAAAAAAAAAAAGTAGAATTTCTAATGTGGGGAAGAATAAAAGGATAGTCAATAATCCCATTATTAGTTTATGCTACTTTGTTTTGCATTTTTACTTTACAACTATATGAGGAGCATCCATCATCCATATTTTTGTGTTATACTGGAACCAGCTGTTATCTAATGTTATGTTTGTGTGTGGAAGCAAGACAAACATTAACACCATTAAGTCCAGTACTGAAGCATTCACTTAACAAGTAACAAAACTGAATGAGACTGAAAGTCAAATCCTAGTTGGCCAGGATAATTAGGCAAAACAAATCATCATGTGATGATCACAGTAAACATTCCTGAGCACTGGAAGAATGGAGAAGCCATTGCCCTTGATCAGTCTTTGAAGAAGTAGTTTGAAGAGAAGTGGAAGAAAGTGATCAATGAAGAAATCAATCTCCGTTTCATATGTAGTTTCCCCCCACTATCAGGAGTAGGGTTGGAGAAGCTTTTTTAAAAAAAACCTCTTATGCTTACAGCTTACTTTAACACTGATGTTTCTAATCACAGCATCTGGAAGAGAGGAGGCAGAGTTCTGGGGACGTTTAAGAGCAAAGTTATTAGCTGTTTGCTATTTTTTGTTTGGAAAACCCTTTGTAGTTATATCGAGGAAACAGTTAAGTCCATTAAGGGGAAAAATCAAATGCTACTATTTACAAAATATGTGAGAAGGCATGTTCCCTTGTACCACTTTTTTTTTTTTTTTAAAATAGGGAAATTCAGCTTGTGGCCAATTATCTTCCCTTTCCCTCAAGCTCTGGAGAAAGCAGGATGTGTTGGAAGCTGCTTCCATGACCCATGAACATGCACTGCTTCTCTCCATCCCCAAAAGAAGTGATCTTTTGGTTTTCTCCCTCTCCTTTATGGAGAAAGGAAACACAGGAATTGCCATAATCAATCAGACCCATGGCCCATCTAGTCCACATTTTTTCCCCATCCGCCAGAACCAAACGTTGCAGAGTAAGGTGCAAGAAACTTTGCAGCAGGTATAGGTGAAACAACCTGCCCCCAGCTTGATTAAGCCAATCTTTAATTAAACCATGGAACATGAGGATTTATATATCCCTACCAAGTCTTAATTTTTTCGACTAACTCTCACGACTGGATATACTTGTAGTATGTGCCCCATCCTTCTTTCAATCTTGAGAAGGTTTTGGCCTCAATATCCTATGGCAAAGAGTTCCACAGACTAAACAGTTCTATGAAGCAGCATTTCCTTTTCAGTTCTGAATTTGCCATTTTCACTGGATGTCTCCTTGTTCTTGTATTACAAGACAGAGAGAACAGAATCTCCCAGCCTACCTTCTCTATACCATTCGTTATTCTGTATACTTTTATCATGTTTTATAAAGGTAAAAATCTCCCATATCCCAATTCTTCATATGAGAGTGTCTTCCTTTTTGAGACAGGGTTATCATAACTGCACAGTATTGCAAGTTAGGGTGAACCATCAATTTATATAATGGCAATATTTTCTGTATTTTCTACTCCTTATGCATCTTAACACATTGCTTTTTTGACAACTGTGCATCATGCAGAGATAAGGAAAGGACTTGGCATCATTGTTAAGTTAACACTGTTAATTTATTACCCCCAAAGGGTGTATAAGTAGTTCAGTTTTTTTCCTTTCAACATGCAATACTTTGCATTTATCATTGGCCCTACTGATCTAGTAACAAAAGGAATGTTATCTGTAGCTCCCACTGAGATCCTTTTTCCTTTTCTAAACTTCAGGAACTCTCACCTCCAATTAACTGGATGTGAATTTAATGGTAGAATTTGATCAAAAACATCAAAATGGGAAATTTCCAGTGTATCAATATATAAACAGTAGTTAGTGAGATCAGTTTGATGTAAGGCATCTTGCTATTACCTATATATGCTGTTCATGAGTTTTTGGGTTGTACACTTTCAAACACACCAGCTTCCCTCATGGCCTCAAAGTCCTTCATGGAATCATAGTCTTTATAGAAGTCTGCATATGCTCGTTTCCTGGGCTCAGACACGCCATACTGAAATGCAAAAGGTAGAGAATTAAGTTTTAAGAGTAGAAAAACTTGTATAACAGATGCAGAAAGCTTGTAATTCACTTGGTGGTGCCATATCAACTGATATAAGATTACTGCAGTCTCAAAAAAGCTGTTTTTAGTTCAACACAGAACAGTTAGCTATTAGAGGGTTACAGTAATATTTTTACTCAGTTAGATACTGAACTATTTAACGGATGGGAAAACAAATGTTTTGTGTTGTTTCATCTAAAAATTGGAACCAGATTTACAAACAGCATTACTAAATTTTCAGGACACCAATAAGTTCATTCTTCCTTGTCAGATATCGTGCACAAGTCCAAGTGATCATCTTTTGCCAAAAAACTGTCACCACCTGGTAATAGTTCTATACTTGAAGGATTTACAAATAAATTTTTAATATGCCCATGGGCAATCACAGGGTTAAGTGACTTAGGGACGCCCTTTTATCTATCGTTCCTACTAAAACTGAGTTACAGTTAGAGCAATTCTGTAAGGTTACAAAAGGAGGAAAGGGGGCTGCCAAAGCAAATAGCCAAAATGACGCACCCACTTTGGCCACATCTACACAAAGAAAAAGGTGGGTTCACACTCATTAATTAACACACGATTAAATCCTAGGGAAGACAAGGCAGTTTAATATTAACATGGTACTTAACCTAACACATGTGAACACTACAAACTGCTTTGTCTTCACTAAGATTTTACCTTGTGCTAGTTACCATGTGTTCACACATAAGGTAAGAACATCCCCCACCTTTTTCCTAGTATGAACACACCCTTGGGCTCCATGCTGTGGTTCATTTGTTTTGATAGAATCTTTTAGTCAACTGAATAGCCATATAAATCTGGGAGCCCTTCAGGAATCATCTGATTGGGCACTGCAGTAGCAAAGAGCAAGATACCACGCATGAACTTCTTTACACATCCCCACCTTTCTCAAATTTCAGACCAGCTGCGAGCGTAGCTGGCTAGGAAAGAAGAGAAGACCATTGACAATATTCCCAGACCAGGGGCATATTCTGAATGTATTTTAAACTGATGTAAATCTAGACGAATGCCAGAGGTCAATGGAGTGATACACCTGTACATTTGCAGAATCTGGCCATGTGTGCGCATACTTAAGGGAATAGTGGATGAAGACCAGTCTTCCCACACATACTCCTTCAGTTCAACAAAGTGTGCCCAAGCAAGGTACAACAGTGTAGAAAACTAACTGCTCTTACGTGAGGAGCTTGGCTCTTCACACAAAAGCTCCAGGTGGAAAAAGCACAAAACTGAGATTTATGCCACATCTGCATTCCCAGTTTTTGTGGTGTGTTCTTTGTACATACCCAAGAATCTCACCCTATATTTTTTAAAGAGTTGCCCCACCACAGATGCTCCAGGTTTGTTTAAAAAAAAAAAAAAAAATATAGAAGCATTGCAGTGATTAAAGATACATCATCACGTGTCAGTTTAGCTATGTCCTGGTAAGTTGCTCCTTTAATTTAATGAACTCTTTTTCAAATCTACAAGAGGAGCTGAAGCCTCTGACTGTGCTGGTAACAGAGCTAGGCTTTACTGATGAATAATAGTAATTAAACCTTAATATTTATAGCTGTCTTCAGCTAGAGCTTTCTGAAAATTTAAATGTTGCAAGTGACAAGAATGAAGTTTAGTAAGGGACTGAAGGTTCAGTTTTTCCATGTACTTAGAAATGAGTTGCTGAATGCGTGTGTTTTGATCGCCTAGGATATCAATTTTGAGTGAAACTTTTTGGCAAGATATCACCCCTCAGAAATCTAGCAAACATTTAGTAATAAAGGCAATCTAGCCATCCTAAGACATAAAAAGAGATTGTTGTGCATTCAGTGTATTAAAGGTATTTTAGTGTTTAACTACTGCTATTCTGTCTGCACATTTCTTTAGGGTCTCAGAAAGCAAAGCTTCACTCATGTAGTGTTGCCCCAATCCTTAAAGAAAAAGGTCTTCAACCTCACACTTAAGCCACAGTTCTATTTTTTCACCATGTTGTCCTTACCCCTCCAGAGATATCTTGTGTCCACCTTGCCCACTGTACCTTATCAGATAGATTGCCAACAATGATAGATGCTCCACTGAGCACATAAGTAGTCTTCTGACCAAAGCATGATATCAAGGCTGATTAACAATTCTCTGGCTTTCAACGGTGGCTAAAGATAGTTGAAAAGGTGGCTCTCAGCCTTTATGAACATCCAGCAGATAGTATTTTTATTGTATTCATTATTACATCTATTGCAGCAGCATCCAAAGTGCATTAAGCACTTTGCAAACACAGAGGAAGACCTCATCTTAAAGAGACCAGTCGCTAGATATTTATTTTACACTCTACAACATACTCAGATGCCGATGCACATGCCAAGAAGGGTTAACCCACTCTAAGAAACCAGAAATGGCTGAGAGATGTTTGACTCTCCTAAATCAAATTAAGTTACACAGGGCAGAGAGTTTGCCCATCTTGCTTAGCTAAGAGTTTCAAAGACCATCATTCTGTGGATAACTTCATAAGTGGGACCCCCTCTCTTCCCCCTCAATAAATATCCTATATTAAACATAGGCAAGTCCATGGACCACTTTGAGCACCACCAATTTTAATTTTTTTAGGTTGAGCCAGCATGAGCTATACACAGCACTAGGGCTATGTCTGAACTGCACAAGTAACCTGGGTGACTGGCATCCATGTTAGCCTACCCTGGGTGTGGGCATCCCCACAGCAGACCCCTACCTGTATTACTGTGTCCTCATTCACTCATGTGTGTCTGCAGGCATATCTCATTGTTCTTAGTGGTGAGATGCCCTAGGATTCTTTCCCACTCAACTGCAGGAAAACTTGACTGTCCTTCAGGAAAAATTGTGGGAAGGCATTGGAGGACTATCTCCTCACTAAAAAGCAGTCTGAATTAAAGTGGAGCCTGTATTCTAACCCCCACCTCCACCAGATAAGATAACCCAGACTTAAAGCACTTACAAACCTGGGTCAGATTTTTTTCCCCCCTGTATGAACAAGGTGGGCTAAAAGCTGGGTAAGAGTTCATGTTAACTGGGCAGTGTAGACATGAATTGTGCAACGCTTGGCTCCTAGGGTTAGTCCAAGGCTTGCCAACAACTATGTGGCCTCAGTCAGATCACTCAGAAACTATTGGCGATTATCTGTAAAATAGGAACAACTCCTCTCAAAGAAGCACCAAAAGGTTTTATACAGCACTCTGGAGACATGTTCATGAGAAATCCACCACAGCAGTTTTCTGATAAACAGATAAACCAAGTCAAAGTCCTGAACCGGAAGGCTATATAGATTGGTCGAGATGAACTGGGCTCAAATATTATAAGACCTCACCTTGTACAAAACTGCAGCTCCCAGGGATGCAATTATTGCCCCTACAATATGGAATCTCAGACGTTTGGCCAGGAGGCCCCTCATCTGTGGTTTGGGCAACAGAGTAGATGACATGGTGATGATTTCTCCTAGGAAAGTAATACATTAGAAATTTATTAAGAGATGTACACAGGAAGTTCCTGTCCTAATTAATGCATTTTGTTTTCTATGTATATAACAGACTTGTTAGGGTACGTCTATACTTACCCGCTGGTTCAGCGCAAGCAATCGATCTTCTGGGATCGATTTATCGCGTCTTGTCTAGACACGATAAATCGATCCCGGAAGTGCTTGCCGTCGACGCCAGTAATCCTGCTCCGCGAGAGGAGTAGGCGGAGTCGACGGGGGAGCCTGCCTGCCGCATGTGGACCCGCGGTAAGTACCTTTAAGTTCGAACTAAGATACTTCGACTTCAGCTACGTTATTCACATAGCTGAAGTTGCGTATCTTAGTTCAAACTGGGGGCTTAGTGTGGACCAGCCCTTAGACTAAACATTTCACAAGAGGATACTAGAGTAGCTTCAGAACATACGCAAAATCATTCCCTCCATTAAAATACCTCCTTACAACATCTGAGATACCTTTTGAAGGAAATCTATTTGTGAGGAAACTATCAAAACACAACAGACTTTAAATACTTTACATATAATAGACTAGTTCATGGAGTGTTTCTTTTCTACTGTTTACTGTGTCTTAGCCACACAATACCCTTCCCTCTCCTATGAAGTCTATTGTCTTTTTATATTCCTGAAACAAGTCATACTCAGATTTTTTAAGCCAGGAACCATATTTTATTAACTTAGAAGGCTTCATGTATAACTAATGCGCTATATTAAAAAAATTAAGATGGCAGATAACCCTACTGTAAAGTAATACATCTCTTCAATGGGGTTTTATTGTGCCATGTACACAGTCGTGCAGCAGACTGTACAGACAGTCGTATGAGACACACAGGACTGAATGTCAGGCATTGTCTATACAAGAGTTTTGCCAGAGTAGCTGTGCCAGCAAAGCCCTGCAAGTGCAGATGCGGTCATGCTCAGGTAAAAGTGCTTCTGCTGAAAACGCTCAGTTGTACCTCGCGGTCTGTCAGCTCCTGGCAGGGAATGCCAGCCAGTGGTAGGCTGTGGTCTGCAGGCCAGACCCCTCTGGTAACAGAGACCCAACACTGCTCTCCAACTTTATACACATCCCCGGGGACCACATGCAGAGAACTAGGCCGAGTCCCGCCCTGGCCTGCGGCAGGTGCCTAGTCCACAAACACCAACCGAGTGACAAAATGGAGACGAGTCACACGGCCCTGGCACGCCCGGGTCAGCGCCGGACCCAGAGCGACCGCGCCTCCGAGACACTGTCCCGCACGCGCCCCCCTCCCAGCCTCGCGCTGCTCCCCAGCTCCGCCGCCGGCAGCGGGCACTCGGCCCCAACCCCCCGACGCCTCGCACGATGCGCGGCGGCGGGGAACGGCCGCAGCCGGGCCCCTCCCGCTGCGCGGCACCGCAGGCCTCAGGGACACGGAGGTCAGGGGCGGGGGAGGAGGGGACGCCGGGCTAGCGGACTAGCTCCAGGAGAGTGGGGCGGGGGGAGGCCTCCACTCACCTCCGCAAAGTACCAAGGTCCTTCCGCACTGACTAGAGCCGGTCACCGACTGCGGGGCTGCAGCCGCGCATGCGCAACACACTGACTAGGCTACGGCAAGCCGCCCGGCTCAAACCGCGAGCCACAAAACTCAGATTCGTATGGGGGTGGGGCTAAGCAACACAGCAGGGAACCACCATGGCAGAGGGGGAGGAAGGAGGGAGTGAGGGCAAAGGAGAAACAGAGGACAAGCGCCTCTGCTGTGGCTCTGGCTACCCCACCATCATCTCTCTCTAGGCAAGGGCCTGACAGGAGCACCCCACCCCCACCCCGTACTGCTCCTTCTGTAGCAGCCTTCAGTGTGACAGCTTCATCCAGGGCTGGATTAACTGTGGGCCTGGCACCAAACATATTTGTGGGCCCCCATGGGGCAAGGTGCAGGGGGGCGGGATGGTCAGTCTCCAGAGGGAAGGGCGGGTTGGGGGCAATGAGGGACAGCGCGGCGGGAGCAGCTCTGCTCTGCACAGCCCAGCAGGTGGGCTCTGTTTACAAACCTGCAGCTGCCAGATGCACACTGGCCTGCCCAGCCCTGTGCTGCCAGCACACCCCTTCCCCTTGAGGGTGGGTCCCCACCACACTGCCCCCCTGCCCAGTGCCCCACCCTTATGCCCAGTGCCCCCTCTCCCAGAGACCTCCACCACAGCGCTCTATGCCCAGCCCTCCCAGGGACCTCCCCTGCTGGCCTCCCACCACAGCTGCACAGCCCTGCACACCACACTGCTAGCCCAGTGCCCCCCGCCCATAGACCTCCCCACTGCCCACCACCTTCCTCACAGTCCCACCATCACAGCTGCTCAGCACCCCATATTCCTGAGGGGATTCTGCACCAAAAAAAATCAAAAATTTTGCGCACAATATTTTAAAATTCTGCAAATTTTATTTGTCAATAAATAAATGTGGAGGCTCCAACATGGCAGTGGGGAGCACAGGCCACTGGTTGCATGGAGGTGGGAAATTACCCTGCAGCCTCAC